>NC_084995.1:32689980-32718667 GCF_963854185.1 Sardina pilchardus | reverse complement strand
GTAACATCCAGGGCAGCGTGATCTGCAGCAACGCGGTGATTGGGCGCGGCGCTGACATTAAGTACTGTTTGGTGGGCAGCAGCCAGCGCATAGAGCCAGAGGGTGAGCACCCAACACTGATCCACCACTCCACACTTTTACACACACACACACACACACACACACACGCATGCACGCACACACACACGCATGCACACACACACAAATATTCTGCTCTGGGCACACACCTCTGTGTTTGTGTGTGTGTGTGTGTGTGTGTGTTCCTTTCAGTCAACTTGTGTTTATGTGTGTGAGTGTGACACAGAGAGAGGGAGAGAGTGAGCCGTGGCTTGTAATCTGCTTTAATAGCGCATTAAAACCAAAGCTTATGTGTACAATTGAGCTTTATTTTTAATATTCTTAATCCGCTCAGTCTTAAATCAGACTGTGGGCTTTGCATGGGTGTGTGAGAGTGAATGCAAACCTGTGTGTCCGTGTGTGTGTGTGTGTGTGTGTGTGCGTGCTTGTGTGTGCGTGCTTGTGTGTGGCTGGAGGCTGTTGTATTCCGGGTGGTCCGAGCCCTGGTCTCTAACCTCTCCATCAATGACACCGCCAGAGGCAGACTTAAGATGTCCAGAGACTGCCCGGGCCTAATTGACTGAACAACAGGGTGTTGCTGCTCCACACACCCCCGCCTCCGAACTGCAACAATTTCCAGCCTCCAGACCCTAGCCACCCCCCCCCCCCCAGCCCCACCCCTCCTCTCCTGCCCCCCCCCCCCCCCCCCGCCTCACCATTCTCTCACCACTGTATGGGGTATCAAAGTGCGACTGGACCTGATTAGCCCAGCATAACCTCCAAAGGCTGGGCCACACAGACCTACTGCCAGAAATCCCAAAGTTAGACTGCTGTACAACACCCGCAAGCCCACCACACACACACACTAATACATCACACACACACACAGCCCCGCTATTCAGTGGAGATCTACAAGCCTCGCTAAAGACCACCAATTCAAAGATATCGCCCAGAATAAAGGAAAGCAACCCAGCGCCGAGGTTATTGTAACCTATTATTTAAAAGGCATTTCTTATAATAACTGCAATAAATATCCTGCCCCAAGGAGCTTCGGGGGATGACAGGCGCTCCCTCGGAGACTTCTGAAGCAGAGTCATCGTCTTAATTTAATAGGGAAAAAAATAAACTCATCAAAGTGCCAAGTTGCCCTGTAGTTTTGATGTCCCTACCCTCCTGAAATAACGAGCACTTGCAGGCCTTTGAAGCTACTTGAAAACTGTGCTCCGTTTTAGATGGTTTTGGCACCAGTGTTAAAAAAAAAAAAAAAAAAAAAAAAGTCCAGCCTCTAAACCAAGGATACCACTATAAATAAGATTTGAATGACATTTCAATATGATGACGGTATTAGTGCAGATTAAAGAAGCGCTCGAAAGAACACACAGAATCCCCAGTCCACGCCCTGCCTTTTTTCCCCCTCTGGAGGATGTCGGCAGGCTGGACACTCGTGGGGGATGACATGTCCTCTCTGCAGGCCCGTAGCCCTCGCTAATCACCGAGCCGAGGACTGACGGGAACACTACAGGTGGAGCTACACGCCAGTGGACCGCAAGTGTGGCTCCGTCCAACTCCATGGTTGCAGTTGGTGTCATCATCACCATACCAAAGTTCTGACATAAATATCTCGATAAATATCTCGATGCCAATATTGAAACAGTACCACAGCAGAGATCCAAAACGTCAGGAAAAGTGATGGAATAAGAGTCCTCTTTCATCTGACCGTTTTGTTTCTGCTCTGCTTTTTCAACACTGACCAAATTACATTGTGATATAATTGCCAAACAGATAGTTATTGAAGCCATGAATACTTTCATCGTCTGCTTTAATACATTGATCATGTTTTTATGTATAGTATTTTGGAGACGCTTTTGTCCAAAGCGACTTACAGTACACTACATTATAAGTTAAAAATACTAGCTACATTATAATATATAACTATAATAATAATAGCAATGATAACAACAATATCAATTATAATAGCAAAATATAAATTTCAAATATCAACTATGAAAATGTGTTTCATTTAAACAGAAAGCATAAATATCCCAAAACTATCACAATGACATAGAGCATTGGGTAACTCGTTCCACCAATGGGGAATCACAGAGGAAAAGAGTCTTGAGTGTGACCTCTTGACATTCAACAGAAAACCACAGTGGTCGAAAGGGGACGTAATCTGGATAATGAAACTTAGATAGCAATTCCAGTAAGTGTCCTGTAGGCTAAAATGAAGGATTTGTATTTAATTCTGTCTGCTATAGAAAGTCAAAGTAGAGTAACTAACAGAGGTTACAGAGGTGTTGCATGCGTCCTCTTTGTCTGATTAAAGACCAAAAGTATATAGGAAGGTATGAATTTCTTTTGCTAAGTATATTTCAACCATATATCATTAGTGCCGCTTATAATAGGACTCAATGCACTTCTTTGGTGGCGTCTACAGGCTCTACATTTTAAAGTAATAAAGAAAATTATAGAGAAGCATGTATGCCTGCAGATTGGATTAGATTAAATACTGTAGATCATTTATAACCAGGATTATTTATCTCTTTATGAACACCTAATGTTTTTAGCAGCTTTCAAGTTGATGTGATAAAGTTACCAGAGTAAACATTGCATTTGCACATGTTAACCACATCAGTAAGTAGGCTGAACTTAAACAAAGTCATTGCTGTTAAGTGCCTCGTTAAACTCTGATGATGAAAAAATCTCTTCCTCAAACATTTATAATTATTGAGGGCGTAATTATGTTATGTTATCTATCACATCCATTAACCTGTCATCCTAAATTCATAAATATAATGGCAAGGCTCAAGGCTTTTCATGCCCGAGGGCTTGGCGTCACTGTCAGTGATGCACCTAAACTCCAGACTTTCGGTTTGATAATTAGCTTAAAGCATCTGGTTTATCAACGAACCAAAGAAGTTTGGCTAGAACGTAGCCATGCCTCTGCCTTCGTCACTTGTCATCTAGAATAGCTGCATTCATGAGAGGAAACAAAAAACAGTGTGCACTCAAAGAGCGTCGGAGAGTGGAAGCAGGGCGCTGCAAACACACACAGCACACACACGTTTTGTTTAAACACCATCACTCATTAAGATCCGGCACTGAATCAAATCGGGAAATCAGTATTGGAATACGTTTCTGCCATCATGCAGCACACAGCGCAAGTGGATCCAGAACCAATCTATCAGCCAGGTTGGGCCGGTACAGGCCGTGCTTGTGTTGTGTTGCTGCCTAAGGTATTACGGTTTATTCCCCGCTGGCCCGGTGGGTGAGGATGGGCAGCCGCGGCTGCCGGAGGACCACCCTGGCGTGGAGGGTCATGCTTGCGGGAGTCAGGTGTTGCTCTCCTGCAGGTGGTCACTTTCCCCAGCATGCGCCCAGGAGGCCAGACGTTCCCCTCAAAACTTGGGAATCACTCCATGTTCTGTGTCTTAATCCCCCCCCCCCCCCCCCCCCCCACACACACACACTTCTCCACACACACGTACACCACCGCCACCTCAAAAGTAAAATAAAAAACAGTCTCTCGCTCCTGGGTTTGGAAATGTAGCGCTCTCCTAGCGTTCCATGCTCTATTTATCTTTCCCCAAACTGAGAAATGCTAAAGCAGTCTTTTTGTACAGATTCCGTCACACTAAAATATGTATTTATATGGAACATTAATTACCCCTCTCCGTGATTTGGTTTGGAGCGGTTACCTAGCAGACCCTGAAGCTAGAGCAGTGTGTGTGTGTGTGTGTGTGTGTGTGTGTGTGTGTGTGTGTGTGTGTGTGTGTGTGTGTGTGTGCGTGCGTGTGTGTGTGTCTTGCAGACCCTGAAACTGTGTGTGTGTGTGTTGCAGAACCTACAGCTATGTGTGTGTGTGTGTGTATGACTGCTCTATTTGTGACTGGTAACCTAAATCAAAATAATTTGTAAATAGTCTTACATAATATCGACATGTGCTTGGGTTGTGCATTTGCATTTAAGCACAGAACACAAGCAGCAAATACAGTTGCCCAATGACATCATCTGTTTATACTTGAAGTGTGAACAGACTTGTCTGTGATTTGCTTTTGCCTACAATGATGAGAGAAACACATTTACATTGCTCTCATGTCGAATAAAGGGTTGTACAGTATGCCTCTCCTGTTTGTGAGTCTTGTCTAAATGAACTTTCTTTTGCTTTTTCTTGCAGCCGAAAGAACCAATGAGGTCATTGTTGGGTCCGATCAGCTCATGGAGATCTAGGAGACCTTGGGAAAGACGCTTTTTCACAGAGGACCCAAGAGAGGCCAAAGCGGATGGGACGATCTGGCCTCCTCCACCATAGCTCTTTATCAACACATCCACACACAGTGTCCAAATAAATGCCAGCTATTTATCAAAACATTCTCAGTGTCATCCTTTTTTTTTTTTTTTTAGTTATAGTGGGGGATATTGTCCGCTTACACATGTTTCTTCAGTTGCCTCTTGTGGTGACCTTTTTGGTTGTAAAGACATCAGAGGGAATGCTGTGTTTGAGAGAGAGAAAGGGAGAGAGAGGGAGGGAGAGAGAGAGCTGTTCATTCATGCTGCCGCGCTCTCCTGCCGTATAGATTCAGCTGAGACGCCGGGCTGTAAAGGCGGCTCTGTGGAGGTGCTGTTTGTTTGGCGGGACCTCCAGGACCCCCTTCCCATGACCACCGTGAGCGAGTGAGTGTGTGTGTGAGTGTGTGTGTGTGTGTGTCCCAATGCTACAGCGAACAGATAACCACAATGGGCTTGAGTTTATTTGTACACAAGGAGAGGGGGGAGGAAGAAAAAGAAAGAAAATGGAGGGATGGACCACCCAGCGAGATCCCGACGAGTTACAGCCCTCCCTCTCTCCCTCTCTTCTCTCTCTCTCTCTCTCCCCCCCCTCTTGCTCACTCACGCTCTTCCTCTTCCAGAATGCCAGAATACAGCCCTTCTTATTTGCTCTGTCTCTTTCTTCTTTAGCTCTCTCGTTCCCTCTCTTTCTCTCTCCCTCTCTCTCTCTCTCACACACACACACACAAACACTCTCCTTCGTTCTTCATGCCGTGGGAGATTTATGGCATACCATCGGCAACGCATCTCTTAAATTACAGGTCTGAGGATCCTTGGTCATGAAGGATGACGAGGCCTCGAGGAAGATGCTCTGACCTCATGGCGTGATTTACACGCTCTGAGTTTTGTTGTGTCTGTGGCCAACTGGAGTCATTTAGGTTAATTGCTGTAATTGTCAAAAGATCCTTGTCTCTTCGACCACGTATTGTAATTTCGGTGCGTTTAACTCTGTTGTTAATCACTCACTATAATTACTAATGAAACCCTTTCCCTCGCACGTTGTTTTCTTTTTTCTCTGTTTTTCCTCGAGGAGCGTACGTTTTAGTCCAGGTTTATCTAACCTCCCACTGTACGGGCTCACTTCCACCCAGACCAGAGTAAGAAATCATTAAAGCCACACAGTGCTCTCGAAAAAGAATGTTTTCGGCTTGATCTTTCGTGTAGGAAAGATTTTTTTTTTGCCCGGGTTTCCTCTGTGAACAGACTCGTGTTTTGACAACTTTTATATCAGTCAGACCAGGCAAATTAGAGGGAGCGCTTTTTGGGGGAGGAATGTGAACTGCCTGAACTGAAACGGTCTCGTTTTCGCCTCTTCTCGAGTTCTGCCCTGGGTTCCCCCCTCTCAGTGCGAGGCGCACTTAATTTAATTCACACGTTAACTCGCCGCTATCTGATTGGATGCCACTCGGCAACCCCGCTCGACAACGGTGGCTTCGCACAAAGTGGCAGGTCAGGCCCAGGTGGGAGTGCTCTCCCCAAGGTCTGTATATTTAGACAAAGACGCCTCGCCATAGGCCCAGTCCTTCAGGTCATGTGTGTTTTGTGTGTGTGTGTGTGTGTGTGCGTGTGTGTGCGTGTGTGTGCGTGCGCTCTCTCCTGGACTGTGTTCTGTGTCAGTCCCCACCCCTCTCAGCCAAATGTGACAGATGCTTGTGTTTTCCAGAGCTGGAGATCAGATGTCAGCCGACAGATCATATATCAGGCCTCGCTCGCCTGTCTCTGGGTTGCTTCCAGGGGCTGGGTGGCAGAGGGGAGCACGGCCTGTTTGTTAGTGCGAGACAGACACACAGACACACAGACAGACCTGGCTCTGGCATGCAACACTAACTGATCTCCAGCATCCCAAGTTGTCTGAACACCTTCCGAGTATCACCGACGCTGGCATCTAACCAAACATCTCCAGTGCATCCTCCGTTGCATTTCCTCGTGCCATTGATTTGTGTTTTTTTTTTCTCTTTCAAGAACAGAAAAAAAAAAGAAACCCGTGTGAAAGACAGTCACGCACCCACTGCTGCCAACTACTGATGTGGGTTTTTGTTTTCAAACCTAGCCTGCGACGGGCTCCACCACCAGCCCTGCTTCCTTTCCGCGCCTTAATGCCCTGGACTTGGAGAGCTCTCGGCTAAACGCAGCCCTGGAGTGCTCCCTCCTCCAAGTGAAGATGCTAATGTTTATGACCTGGTGGTTAAATGCTGGTGAGTGGCAGCTCCAGTAAGTAGTGTAAGTGCAGTGGTACTTGTGAAGGCCCCGGCCACCATTAATCAGCTGAGACGTGGATATAAATATGGCCCTGGAGCTCATCCAGACGGCTCTGCCACCAGCCTGCCCAACGATAGAGCCTCTCGCACTCACAGCACCAAAATGTGTGTGTGTGTGTGTGTGTGTGTGTGTGTGTGTGTAGGGAGGGCAACCTGACTGACCAAGCGATGGATAGAGCATGGAGAAGAATCAATGATCAGAGCACAGGGGTTGGGCGCCGCCTTCACTGTGAGGGAGTGTGTGTGTGTGTTTGTGTGTGTTCAGAGGGGGTTGGGAGGAGGGTGGCAGGAGAGCTGGGTGTGGGGTTGTCCGCGGGGCTAATCGCGGTGGATGGCGAGAGACTGGCTAGGCCACCCAAGTGGCACCCCCCACTCCTCAAAAAAAAAAAAAAAAAGCCCTGCATAGTTTGCTAGTGACCCCTACACATTACCAGAACACTTCCTCAATTTGTCTTCAGTGTTCTTGAGGCACAAACGAATTTCCTCTCTTTTTCACCCACGTTTAAGACACTGCATCCCTCCCATGCTTTCACGCCCACTTTCAACACACTCACACACCACAGAACTAGTGCTTTCTTACCACTACAGAATAAAGGCGGCATACAACCTGTGTCCTCTGTGGTCTAATGACTTTAGAAACAATTCCGAGACAACACCCGTCACCTAGTGTGTTTTTGCCCCCTTGGTTTTTTTGCACCCACAGATCTGTATTCTCTTAATTTTGTGCCCCATATAACTTGGTAGTTGTAATGTAATTAAGATGTTATTGATGCTGCTTTAAAATCTCCCCCAGTTTATAATGCATACTCTCGTGACAAGTCCATGTATTGATCATTGATGGGATTGATTAATATGTGAATGATTATCAGGAAGATGATGCACGGATGAAAGCTGTCATGCAGCACGTCTAGGAAGGATCCTTTTGAATCTATTGCTGGCACAGAATCTTTAGTTATCCTATTTGCCAAGGTAATTCTCTTATTTATCAATGTATTTTTTTTTCGTATTGAAATATGTTTCTACACGAATTATGGCTCAAGCATTTCTGATGCTAGTGGTATGAGAAGTGGGTGTCCCAGTCTATGCTGAATAGATTCATGCTCAGTGGGATAAGTCATAGTGCTATGGTCATCATTTTCTAGGTGAGTGTCATATTTTGACAAGTTTTCCCGTTTTTCTTGGTCTGTGTTTATTGCCCTTTGCCACAGCTTTTTTCTGTATATTTTGTTTTAGCTGCACTTGTGACAAGGAATGAAAAACCTTTCCAGAATTGTTAATATTATCAGTATACGCAATATACCTGTATAGTTTCTATGTACTATACAACATATGCCCCACCAAGACACACAACACAATTACTAACGGATGACAGTCCAGTGGATAAATAAACAAATAAACAAATAAATAAATAAGTCAATAAATATGTAAGTTGCTGGTGGTGTGGCCAGAAAACAAAGAGGTCTGTTTTTTTTATGCCACCTGCCAGTTTGCGTTCAACAATACCTCAGTTAAAGAATCACAAAGACGCCTGGAAAGAAAAAGAAAACGTTTTTAAGGAGAACCATTCATTATGGTGACAAAGGGGGTGAGAAATACATTATCATAATTAATCTTATCTGTGTCTGTGGGTGGCAAACCCTTTCCTTTTGGGACTGACGGAGCCTCACAATGCCTGTATGTACACATCATTGTGTTACAAAGCACTTTGGGGGCTAAGAATATTTTAAGCTTTGTAAACATTCACCAAACAAGTCCTGAATGTTGGCTTCGACGTGGAGTCTCCGCAGGACTTTTTGTACAGCAACATGGGCAGCCAAAGCCCATTCAATAAAAGAACATGGTCTTCCTTAGGGTTATCGTGGACTTCTGTGGCAAAGTGCCCAAAATGTGCGCCTTTGTGCATCTTGGTACAACCCTCGTAATGTTCCCCTTCAAAAGGATGAAAATGACATTACTTATTCTGAGACTTGTTTCAATTTTAGTTGGTTCGCATTCAAATAGTTTGCACCATATGAGCACAATAATCTGTGTTTGCACATTTGGAAATGGATTCTTTTGATGTTTGTGAAAAGCATGCCTTCTATAAATATTAACACTGACTCAAAGACATCATTGTGGATGTCTCTTTACATATAAAACCTTGAGTAATGTTCCAGTGTGCCATGAGTGAGCGTTAAACTCCACATATGTGTAGAAGTATACGTAGTTATATGTGACTGTTGAGAATTGTATCACATTGCTCAGAAACATCACTTGCTTGATGAAGTCTCTCTTTGTCTACAGACCACACAGTAAGCTTCAGATAGCGTACACAAGGGACAAGAGGTTTTTTTTTCAGTGTGAAACATTGATTTCAATGCAGGATTACATGAAAAACTTTTATTGTATTTTTTTCCTTGTGTCATTTGGCATTTTTGGCATGTTGTCCCCAAACACATCTGCAACAATAGAAGGTCTATACATGCCCATGTCTACCATCCATTTCACAAATAAATGCAAGACTGCAGGTTTACGATAAATAAACACCCAGTTGCCTGCTAAGCCGTTCAGCTGTTGCGTGATGGGTGAGCGAGAGAGTGGTCCCGTAGTTTTGCAATTGCACACACACACACACACACACACACATGTGCGCCAGGATGGGCTGGGGCCGTTTATGTTTGGGGGCTGTGTGATGGCAGATTTCTGGACAGCGCATGGTCATCTCCCTGGTTTATTTATCCAAGGCCTCTAGACCTCGGCCTGGACCTCCCTCAGTTTGTTAGGCTTAAAGGGGCCCCCTACCGCACAGAGTAATTCCTCACATTCCACATCAGCTCCCATTTCCAGCTGCCTTTTCCCTCATCAAATTAAACAAATTTGAGGAACTGGATCCGCGCCAGATAAGGCCCACATCCAACCCAAAAGTCAGCCGGCCGCAGGAGCTGGGCTGGCCAGCCATGGCCGCAGCATCGACAGATGTCCCATCGGCCAATATTAATGTGGGCACGTGAGAGGCTCCCAGTCCTGTGCAAATTTGCTGTGGGCACTCAACTGGACCCTTGGGTCAAGGGCACAATTGTGAATGAACATAGTGTATGCGTGTGCGTGTGCGTGTGCGTGTGCGTGTGCGTGTGTGCGTGTGTGTGTGTGTGTGTGTGTGTGTGTGTGTGTGTGTGTGCGCGTGTGTGTGTGTGTGTATGCGTGTGCGTGTGCGTGTGTGTGTGTGTGTGTGTGTGTGTGTGTGTGTGTGTGAGAGAGAGAGAGACAGAGATTGTGTGCTTGTGTTTGTGTCTTAGAAACGTCCTATACATTTTTGGTGTGGCAATAGAAAATTACATATCAAAATTGCATGTAGCCTACACATGTTTACTGAAGCGAGGGTAAACTGTGCAGACCTTTCAAGTGACTTGACATCAGCTAGTTATATGAAGATTACATTTTATAGGCATTGTAATGATCCATTGTAAAGTAATGTAGTAAGGGCTACATCAATTGTGAAAATATCATTATTCTGGATTTTAACATTTGCTATTTTTCTTAACTCTGCAAAGCAGCCTAGCAATTATTAAGTGTCTGCATTTTAAAGCTAGGATTTGCACTATTAACTGACATGCAAGAGTAAATTGGTGGTCATACAAGGCGAAAAAAATGTTTTGGTTATCAATCTGTTACATAGTGGAGCTATCACCACTACTATAAGAAGCAGACATGCAGCGCCCTATTGGTGGGTTTGAGTATTTCACCTTAGAAGTTTGACACTGGATTAAAATGTTTAGATCAAACTTGTACATTTTACGTTATCTAATTGTTGTTTTATTATGTAAAATAAGTAACATACTCTATTCTTTTTGGGGAATGAGAATTATTAAAATTTCAGTGCTAGTCAATAATATTCCCAAACATATCCGAGTGAATGAATGGAGTTTTAGAGAGCTGTGTTGTTGTAGTTAATCTATGTGGAAGTATCTAATAGGAGGTAATCGAATATGGTAGCCTACATTTGTCTACAACTCTTAGCGCACGGGCGCACATGGATTTTCCATTTATTCTGTTCCCGTTTCCAGTCAAAAGTGACAGGGATATCTAAACTACTCCAGCTTGCACAGTGCGTATCATATGCAGAATATCACACAAATTGTGCGTCTGGTTGGTATCAACAGATATCTTATGCGATACCGTCCTAAAATGCGAGTTCAGGCAATTGCAAACGTGCAGAGCAGGACTGCAGTGTGCTGAGTTTATTGAAAGAGTTCCTCTCTCTGACGCCCCCTTGCACTCCCCCTCCCTCCGATGATTTGAAGGGCTGCCTGGGTGGTCTCCCTCTCTCTCCACTTTGGTGAGCTGTTGCTTAGCAGCTAATAATAGGAGATGTTTGCAAAGTAATTTGCCTCTTCCTCGGCCAATGAGAACCAGAGCACTTTTCCATCAAACCACCCTTTTCAGGATTTGTAAAGAGGCTACCTTCTCCAAATGTTACTGCTACAGGATCAGAAGCAGACTATGAAATCTGCTCGCGACTTTCCTCTGGTTTAAAACGTTGTTTTATAAGCTATCGGGACGGATGAAGACCGAAGGATTTATACGGATTCGGGCACATAATGTTGGGATGGAGTTGCAAGACTTTGACTCAAGGAAAGACTAGTGAATATTCTAACTTTTGTCCGGTGGATGCGCTTATTCACTATATTGGATTACTATCGCGTCAGTTAAACGCAAAAAGTTTCTTAACTTTTTTCTGTGCTCCGTTTTCTCATTTGGACTATGGCCTCGGATCCCAGAGTCCCCGGGGCCGGTGTTTTTGGAGATTTACCCCCCAGTTATACGCGTTCCCCGCCGGCTGTGAGCTCAGATCTTCTCCGAAGACCTAGTTACTGCCACGCCGCTGTTGCGTTAAAACAGATTTCTAAGGTGACACATCTTTTCATTTGGATCTTCTAGGTTGCGATTTCAGTCATCATCGCTTTGTTGTCTTATTTCCATGCTAGCAGCGAAAGTTTTACATCTCGTTTTCACCACGGCTATTTACCGCTGTGAGGCATAGGACAAACAACTAGGATTTCAGCGTAACGTAAGCTTCATGTGCACTAGCCCATGTAGAGTCCTACACATTATGTACGGTATAAGCTATAGAGCTATCCTTTAGAGTTGCCGGGAGTATCAGGCTTGAAGTTGATGAGTGCAGATAATTCATGAATGAAAATACGTGTCTCCATTCATTTTAATGTTGGATAGCTGGTTAAATGGGTGCATTATTAGACCACAATTCTAGTTGTAGGCTGAAAGACTGTTTGTTATAGGCTACATTTGTCTTCAAAGTTACCATTTAGAAAGATCGCATAACAAGTTAGTGATGTATGAAAATGCGGTGGGTCTACCAGAGGAATTCAGTGATTAAGTTTTATCTGACAAAGCATCACTGAACCGCATGAACCGCTTGGATATGTGTCAAAACTCTGATGACTGAAACCAAAACATGTCCAGTTGCTGTAGCACTCATTGTCTTGGAGGAGTCTATTGGATAACTTTGAATGATGATTCATACAGTAGCCAGTGTCTTGTTTTGGATTGGTTTGAACTTGTCAATGTAAACTAAGGGTTCACTGTCAGATCCATAACATTTAACATGGTCTATAGAACATATGAACTTCAGATTGGTTGTATTTGTTGTTATGCTTATTTCTGGTAAAATGTTGTCTCTCATTGTGTATAACTAATTTTAATTTAATTGCCATCAGGCCATTCATCAGTAAGTATCTATTTTTTGTAGGCTATGTGTATTCAATGTGAACTGCTTTGGTGGGTAGTAGCAGGCCTATACAATATTTTTAAACTTACCAGAGCTTGTATTTATTTTACTGGTCCCAAAGTCCCAAAGAGGCTTCCAACAGCTAGTATGTGATGTGTTTGGGCTAAATTAGTTGGTGATGATGTGTGAATTGCCGTAAGGCTATGTAGTACGTAAACTTCAGGGATTTCTGACCAGGTTAGCCATACGTCACTGCTGGCCTTTTGGGAAACCCCAGCCCAGCCTAATATTCCGTGAAGGACCTTCAATCTGCTGCTGTTAATCTGTTATGTCCTCTCTCTGAACTGTTTTCTATATTCTAATGTCTTAAAACGAAATAAAACTGTTAGCCAGATAGAGCTTAACCCTGGTGAATTGGGGTCATGTTAGGGATGGCCCACATGCCGTTTGCAGGCCTGGCACATATATGGGATGTCATGTTGCTTGGGTGTAACAAAGCTGTCTATTGTCCCTCAAGATGAAACAACACCAGCCATATTTGGATGAATAAAGCTCATGGGTAGACATTTTATGTCCCCATGTTATTGTACACAGTAGGTGTACTAGACACAGTAGGTGAGCGCTCTTAAATGAACACATCAACTTGTGCTCTGAGGACTGGGGGAGTTTGCTGTAGGTTCCGTCTGTCATGCCAGTGCACCTCTGCCCAAGCATGGCAGCGCGCGATTTTCAACAACGCCACTGTATTTATTAACAAAGTGTCTCTCTTCCCTCTCTCCTTGACGCATCTCAGGGGAAGGCTGTGGGTCAGAAAGCGCCACTGTGGATTCGGGCGAGATTCCAGGCCCTCCTCTTTACTCTGGGCTGTCACATCCAGCGACATTGTGGAAAGGTCCTTTTCATTGGACTGCTTGTGTTCGGTGCCTTGTCTGTGGGTTTGCGGGTCGCTGCCATCGAAACGGACATCGAGCAGCTATGGGTGGAAGGTGAGTTCAACCTTTCAGCTTTTGGTTTGTTCTTGCCTTCAGTGTTTGCTGTGTGTGTGTGTGTGTGTGTGTGTGTGTGTTTTTTGTGTGTGTATGTGCGTGTGTACATATTACCCAGAGCTGAATGCTGTGTGGGGAGTTACAGTAAGGCAGATGTGGAATGAGTTGGACTTTATTTGTCATCAGTTTTGTGACAGAAAAGGAATCTTTGTCAGTGTTGCCTGTGATCAAAACAAGTTCCAAAAGTGTGTTGTGCCTTACTTAGCCTCTTGGAAGTTCCTTAAGTTGTACCTCCTTGCTGTTTGGGAAGACATAGATCTTCAATTTAGGCATTCCATATCTTCTGTCACGCATAGCTAGCATTATTTTTCCCAGGCACAAGTAGGCCCTTCTCTTGTTCTTTTCTTCCTAATCAGCGGGTTATTGTTAGCGATGGACTCTTTTTTCTTAGTTATCTCAGTTATTTATTTATTTGTTAGATGTCCTTTTCTATGTGCCTTGCTTATCTGCACACATTGGGGCAGCTTTATTTGGTTTTCACACTGCCAAATTCCTCCTAAGCCCCCTCGGCTTTCGCCACTCTCCGGAGCCCCAGAGCAGAGCAGATGGGCTGTGTGAATCGTTAGCCATCTTTGAGCCACTGACCCTCCCCCCTCCCCGACTCCCTGTGTGGTCCTTAACTATTCTTGGATTCCATTCAACAATAAAGGCACCCCCTTTTCCTTCTCTCCCCCTCTGAAAAAAAATAATAATAAATGAATGCAGCTGAAGTTTACCCACCTGCTCCACACACATTGAAAAGAGTCACAGCAGTTGTAGTGTAAACAGGGCGTTTTTTTTCCCCCTTTTAATTCCGCTGCGTTGTGTTTTGGTTGATTCATTTTCATGTGAGGTCGGGGTTGTGTGAGCTGCACTGGTTCTTGGTGGCCTTTGGTCTTAGTGTTTTAGTTTCTGTATTACTGTGTTGAGATTTTTATGTAGTTTATGGCATTTTCCCACAAGCCTCTATGGTTTGTGTCTGGCTACTCCATATTGCAGTCTATATGGATAACATTTTAGTATTGTTTGGTGACTTTCATCTATATTCGCCATCTTGTCTGTGAAGTCTGTGTACTTAGGGCTACCCTGACTGGGAGAAGGGTGTTGTCAGATGAACTTGTGTGTTAATGTAAAGCAGACATTTACTGTGGAGCTTTTCGAGGGAAATGCCAAATTGCTGAAAAGGGAATCCTGTGCCTTTAAGAGGCTGTGCCCATGTTTCTAAAGTTTCTGCCTGCGTTGTTTCCCCCAATAGCCCATTGACAAAGCAGCTCAGGGCTGAATGGAGAGTAAGTGGTTTGGTAACAAGGAGAGGTTAGTTCTCACACACAGACACACATACATACACACACACACACACACACACACACACAAGCACCACAGAAACACACACACACACACACACAAAGTCACATACACAACCATATAAAGGGAGAGGGTTCTCAAAAAAGAAGGAAAGACTGATTCAGAATATATTTTAATCAGTTTAGGTTGGTCATTGGGTGTTCAGCTATAACAAAGATTCTCTGTGCTTGTGTGATTGTACAAACAGTCTTGGTAAAAAATGTGTTCTGCATATTAACTAATATTGTGCAAAACAGCTTCATTCTAATATGACAACATTATATCTTAGATCTAACGGATTCCCAAAGATTGAACATTACACAATGCTCCACCAGTCCCTGGCAAGACAAGCCCTTAGGTCTTGGTGAATTTCTTGGGGGGTCAGTTTCGAGTGTGGGAGTTTGGTGTGTCCCCAAGCATCCCTCCATTGCGTTGATTTGGTTTTGGTGGCTCTTGTGTGTGTGAGTGCGTGTTGGTGGGCCCATCTGGAGTGGGCCCATTCCCCTTTAAGTGCCCTAAGAGGGGAGAGAGAAGTGCAGAAAGAAGGCACCGTGGCCTGACACTTCCCCAGCTGTTTGTTTGGGAGCATATGCCCCCATCAGTTACCCCGGGGCTGTAACTGCCCCCACCCACCAACCCCAACCAAGCCCTTCCCTTGCCCCATCCCCCAGCCCCACCCAGATGTCACTTCGGCCACCTAGTATGGACATCTGAAGTGTCGGACTAGACCACCATGGCGACTTTAATTGCTTCCTCCTTCTCTAAAGTGACGTGTGAAAACTGTTGCCCTGCTCGGGCTGAGGGAGAGGAGGGCCAGACCTGACAGTTTTTGTCTGAAAGTGTAAACATTCACAGTCCCTTACTATGGACGTATTCCCCTAGAGTGTCGTCCATGTTCCTAATGTACGTTTCACAAAGGGGCCTGAAGTGAACATCAGATACTTGAGAATGTCATCTAATAGTAGTGAAAATGGCACAGTGATATGTCTGGTGAGCCTCTGAGTGAAGGAAGTGTATTATGGATCTAAAACACAACAGTATAGAGTTGTGTCTTTGTGATTTGTATTTTTTTTTTATTAATCTATAGAAATAGACCCATGTTTGGAACCATGTTGGTTCAACACAACTGGCAAGAGTCAACTAAGGACAGGGTCTCTCTCTTTACTTATCAGTTCACTATCAGGTACTGGTTAACTATTGGCAGAAACTATTGGTGGATGCTTGAGATATTGTCACTATTGTCTGGGTGAAGGAGAGGACGACCATAAACCTTTTCTCTTGAATGCTTACTTAGACTGAAAAGAGGGAGAGAGAGAGACACACATCCCTCCACATTTTCCTCTTTCAAACTTGGTGCAGCAGAGTGGCATCTTCTTGTGTAAGACATTGTATGAAAATAATCACAAGCAGATATTATTATGGGATGTTTTTTTTAAAGACCTTTGTTCAGCTTCAGTTTAGTGGAGCCATCTTGGTTTAATATGGCATGCAGGTGTTTACATGCTCAGTTCAAGAATCTGTGTAAACTAACTGCCTAAATGTGCAGTATAGATGACTTTAAGGCACTTGGTTATTTGATCACTTGTTTGAGCAATGTAGGCCTCCTCAGTGGTTTGTTTAGAATTATGTGGTCATTATAGGAAAGGACCCACACAAACAAAGCTCACGGCACATTTTCACTTTTTGAGTTTTAAACGTTTTAAACAGAAAGAAATGTTTATGTACTTGTATGTACTCAAAAGTTATTTTTTGTCCTCTGTCTTGACACGATTTTGGGGAGCTTGACAGACATGTACACACAGTCAAGCTGTGCAAACATTACAAAAAGTGAGTGGGGATATCTGGGTAGCAGACGTCTCTGAGGTTTAAAAAAGCGACTGTGCAGCTGAAGAGAGGTGGGGGGAAAGGAACATGTACGCATGGTGTGAATGGCCTTCTCCACATGCAGAACAGTAGGTACCTTCCAGAGAGTTTGCACAAACCTTAGCTTTTGAGGGGAGGACATGTGGACTTTTCTGTGTTTGGAGCAGTTATCTAAACAAAAAATGCTAGGTAAATGCAATGATTCATTAGAAAATACACAGTCGTCCAGTCCGGGGCCAGCTTCAAGAGAAAGCAAGCTCTATGGAGCATTATTTGAGGTGAATGGCAAGCCACAGTACCCCAGCTACATAAATAAACTTTAACTGCCGAGACTCAGACCTCACCAGTAGAAAGAACAAACAAGGCCCGAGTCAACCTGGGTCAGTTGAAAATGTTTATTTCAACCCCCCCCCCTCCCCTCCCCCAGCCATAGCCCAGCACAGGCCTCCAGCCCCCGCTCCTCAAAAACAGCCTCATGTGCTGGATATTTAACCCACCAGGCCTCCCCTCTCTCTGAGAAGGTTAAGCTTGTGAGCACACTGCTTGCAAGTAGGCCAAAACTCCTAACTTGAACACAGACATCTCTGGTGCTGCTGTGCGATTGTTGGAACACTTACTTAAGTCATTTTAGTCCTTTTTACCTACTTTTGGTAATATATTTTGAAATATATAATAAACAGTTGCTATTACTACTTTGTTACAAAATCCATCTTCTGTGTATTATTCTCTTCCTGATTTGGTACTATTTTTTTTTATTTTATTTCAGTTTCATTTGTAATACTGCTGACATGTGCACAGCTACTATTCCCAGCTCCCATTTTCCTTCATTTTGACCGTTTTTATTTTCTTCCAAGAGTGATCGCTGTCTTTGATCCATGCTAAATAAAGTGACACCAGTCACCTTTTTCGGTGAAAGTTTCTTCAGTTTTTCCCCTCTCTACACCATTGCCTCCTTCATTAAACCAAGGCAGAAGAAGAAAAAAAACATTTTCTTAGGTACTTGGGGTGTGTGGAGCAGTGGTGGGGAAGGGGAAGAAATGGTCCCGGGGCTCAATAAATTCATTTCTAGGCTGAATGCAACCAGCAATGTGGAAAAATTTTGCCTTTCAGCATGGGATGAATGTATGTTTCAACCACACATTAAGCTGCATTAGCAGCCAGTCGACTGCTTAATGTGAGCATTTTTCACAGCAGCCAACACTAGGGATGATTAGCATAATTAGTACAGGGGAGGCTATACATATGGAAATAGCAAGAGCTTAAATGCCAACACCAGTGGAAATTTATGTCAGCACTGACAGAAGTATCAGGTTTGAATAGGTCGTAACTGAGGCTTAGTATTTTTTACCCTCAGCAAAGATCCCCCCCCTCCCCTCATTTTGTTTACACATATAAATTCTTCCCAATTTTCTTTTAAAAGTACACCTAGTATACCCAGTGGAGTCTCTTCAGCGTCATGGTTATGGGCAGACACTGCTATAATCTTTGTTTCTATAGTTAAGGTATGAAGCCAACCTCCACCACCACCACCACCGCCTCCTGGCCCCCAACCCCTGCACCCCGCTTCTGCATCGTCTCATTTACTGAGAAAGTCTTAGGCCATTTGCTTTTGTTGGGAGACTTTCTCTGTACTGTTTCCCCCCCCTGTTTGTTGGGAAACATTTAAAAAGACATTCAGGAGAGGGAGAGACAAAAGGGGCTTGCACTGAGCCCCTCCGTCCTCTCTCTCTCACTCTCTCTCTCTCTCTCTCTCTTTCTTTCTCTCTGTATGGGCGGTGAAGGTAGGGCAGCCTCTCCGTCTGTCTCCTCTAAAGAGTCTGGGCTGGACGGAGTGGACAGCCCGGTCATGGATGGGGTATTGAGAGTTGCAGTGGAGCTGAAGAGTTTTGTGAAAAGATGTGTCGTGCGGCGGCCAAATCTATCCCCTCTTGTTTTCATAATGTCTTCTTGAAAATGTTTTACGGGCTCAGGGGAGACAAGATGAGGGAATGCCAAGTCCCAAAGAAAGAGTCCAGTAGCCTTTTGTGAGTTTGTGTTCATGAGACAGAAAGAAGAGATGAGGGTTGGACAGATACAGAAAGATTCATTGAATGTATATAATATGTATGAATGTATATAAGTATGTATGAATGTAGGTTATGTATGTGGTCACATATGCTCTCATGTCCATAGTGTGTCTTGTTGTTGTTGTTGTGTGTGTGTCTTCAGAGTTTGCTCTTTCTGTGTGAGCACTGTATTTTGTGTGTGTGTGTGTGTCGAGCTTGGGTGGCAAAAACAGGTAAAAATGTCTCTTTCAGCACTCTTCCTTGTGGGACTTCCTCCAAGTCAGCATGGGTCCTTTCAGAGGCCTGCTAATCCAGCTAATCTGGACCACAACACTTTGAAGGTGGCCCTGCCTAATGGCTAGAGCGCTGGGATTCCGAGCTAGTTCGTGAGCGTTGGCTAAGGCTTTATTTGTGACTGTTTCAAGCGTACATTGTGTGGGCCTGGCTGAAACCTTGGCTGCTTGAGTGCCTGGACCACCTTGGTCAGTGGAGACTCCTTTATTGGGGTAAAACCGATTTGATTCATTGGCCCTGGTGGGCTGTGGGAAAATACAGTTGCTGCGTTACAGATGATTGCCATTATCAGTGTGTGGTGGTCTACCCTGAATCGAGTTAGCCGGCTCCCTCAGGAATATCCCTTGAATAAGCCCATGTGTGTATGTGTGTATTGTCTCTCTCCCCCTCTCTGTCTCTCTCTGTGTGTGTGTGTGTGTGTGTGTGTGTGTGTCCGTCCTTGGATTGAATTGCTTTGAGCAGCATAGTGATTTTTATTTATGAAATAGCTCCAGGTCCGTAACCTTGACCTCATTGTTATTTATACATCATGCGATGATGTGTAGTGGAAACTTAAATGAGCATCGGTGGGAGAAAAAAAAATAGACTTTCCAGGTGTGGCAGATGTGGAGTAGCACCAGGCCGATGTTCCACGGCATCGCGGTAATGATGGGTCATTTACCTCCCGCTTGTTGACCCTTCCCGAGAGGGAGAGGGAGCCATGGCAAGTGGCAGCATTGAGTGGTGTGCAGTCATGGCCGCAGTGGGGTGGATTGGAGTGGACACGAGTGAGATTGGAGCTGACAGGGTCCAGCAGTGGGCTGACACCAGGGGCGTGTGGGGCGGGCGGGCGGGGGTTGGAGGGTGGTGGGGTGGGGTGGGGGTGGGGTGGGGGGGGGGCTGCATCTCCGTGGTTAATTACATGTCACTTTCCATGCTGCCCACTGTGCGGGGGAAGCCCTCACACACCAGTCCAGCCTCCAGCCTCCCAGGACTCAGGACCACAGAGTTTAAGCTCCACACACACACACACACACACACACACACACACCCTCCCACCCCAAAACCCACCTCCATTGTCTACAAGTTCCTGAGTAGCTCTCGCTAGCTAGCAGCCTTTCACAGGTTCAGCCCCATATCTGTGCAGTGTTATTAGCCATATGTTTTAGCCAAGTCGTTTCATGGCCATGTAGCTGAGGGCAGCTCTGTGGGGCCAGGATGTGTGTGGAGTTTTTTTCACCCCGTTTAGTGTGCAGTCTTGACTGCATAGTCATTTCTCCCACCATATGATAGAGGACCCACCTCGTGGAGAATTGACCTGGGCTGGTGATGTCAGCTCCAGAGCTGTGAAAGATGAACAAAAGGAGGGGCCCTGCCCTTGCAAGGGGACCAGGATCTACTACCAACTTCAGAAAGCAGCCTCTACTCAAACTCCATTTGACGTATATAACATATCTAATGTAGGACTTTGTAACTATATCATGAAGTATAGTGTGAAGCAATAATTATTAATCATCTTTAAATGTACTTTTCTTTATATTATCGAGAGTTCTTATTTCAGTAAACAAAGTTGTGACTCAATTGTTTTCCAATATGTAGCAATGTACTTAAGGGTGTTGTTACATTGTAACGAGGCTCTATGTGTTTGGGAAAATTGTAAATCATTTACTGAAGATGGCCCACCTCCTTCTGGCTGTAGGAGCTGAGCTTGAAACCTCCAGCCCAGAGTCTCAGCAAGTTACCGCAAGTCAAATTGGAGCGCAACTCAAACAAATGGGGCAGCCTGATTTGTAATTTCTCTCTCTCACTCACTCTCTCTCTCTCTCTCGCTCGCGCTCTGGCTCTTGTGTGACACCGTGAAAGTATTTTTTTGCGTGCCTGTCTCTTTAAGCGTGCGGCATGCAGTAGAGCGAGGCGAGCAGAGCAGAGCACAGCTCCCATCTGGAGGGTGGCTGCGAGGAGCGGTGACGGAGCGCCACAGCCCAGTCGGCCCAGCGAGCTGGGTGGTCCAGATGGGAGGAACGAGACACAAATAGCTATAATTTACTTCAGGAGCCCCTGTAATTACCGGCCCAAGGATTCGAGCTCGATTCCTGCAGATGCCTGAATGCATTAAATATGAATGCGATGTTTGAAAAGTGAAACAAAAAGCGTGTTTGCATTTGTGAATGGAGTTGTGTGTGTGTGTGTGTGTGTATGTGCGTGTGTGTGAGTGTTTTGTCTCCGCTTGAATCTTGTGTGCAGATCTCTGATGGAATGTATTTACATACCCTAGTTGGAGCTGTATGCCTTACGATGGCGAGCAATGCAGCGGTAATGTGTCATAAAAGATTGTGGCAGCTTACAAGCTTTGTCATGTAGCTGTGCTTTAGGGAGAAGTGCGTTTCCTCTCAATATCTGTGTCTTTGTTTACTTTTCACGAAACACACGGAATGCTTCGTGTCTGATCTGGCGGGTACGGTTTGTGGTTCTCCTAAGCCTTGCCTTCTTCCTCCCGTTCAGTACAAGGAGAGGGGCTTGAAGTGATTTGGTGGTGTGGGCAAGAGAAATCGCTTGAGAGAGTTCTCCCCGTTTACAGTCTTCACTTGTTTTCCCCTCGCTCTGTCCCTGTCTCCCTGGTTCACTCTCTAGTGCTCTCTCAGAATCTCTTCTACCCTCTTGTTCTCTCTCTCTCTCTTTCCCCCTCTCTCTCTCTCTCTCTCTCTCTCTCTCTTTCTCTCTCTTTCGCTCTCTCAATTAAGCCAGGCAAGGACTTTGGGGAGCTTTGGAAGAGTGAGACTGATAGAAAGAGAGAGAGAGAGAGCGAGAGAGAGAGAAGAGAGAAAGGCGAGGTGGGCCCAGCTAGCCACTGCGGGGTTGTCATCATGCATTGGGAGCCGGCGGAGGGCTAGACGAGGCTGCTCTGATCTGTGCCGGTGTGTTTCATGTGCCCTTGGCATGCCTGCAGATACCCTGAACACTCTTTTCACCACAGCCTCTGTTAATTAGGGGGCTGGACTCCAGAGTTTCCTCTGCGCTCTTTGATGCTTTTCATCCGAGGGCTCTGCATACCACATGAACAGCGTTTCTCTGCCTCAACCCCCCCCCCCCCCCCTCCACACCCCCCTCACCCCCATCCAGCTCCACCGCCACCACCAGCGCCGCCGCCACCACCAGCAGCAGCGGCTTTTGTTCTTCCCTCTCTATCTCTCTCTCTCTCTCTCTCCCTCTCTCTCCCTCCGTCTCTCTCGTTTGCTCTTTCCCTTGACGGCTTAGTTCTGGGATGGTGGAGGCCTGTTTTTTAAAGCTGCGGACACTAACCAGTTCGTCCGCCTGCCTGGCTGGGATTTTCCTATGCACATGGAGGACTGTGTGTGTGTGTGGGGGGTGTGTGTGTGGGGGGGGGGGTCGGGTTTTTTGAATGAATGGGTTGGGGTTAGGCCGCTCACATGACTGGGATCCAGACGCTGTGATCTGCTCGGGCAGGCTGGGAGGGCCTCTGACTGGCAGCCCACCCCAGGGGCTTGTGTCACCACCGTGCCATGGCCACTAGGGCCAGCGAGCCGGATGGAGAGAGAGAGAGAGAGACAGAGAGAGAGAGAGAGAGAGTTTCCCAGACACACATCTGTTTTCCAGGAGGCATCAATAAGTAGCTTTTGACTCATTCTGCTTGGCCAGACACAAATGTCTGACAGTGCCCACGAAACCAGCAAGCAAGGGGGCATGAATGTTTGTGAACAGAGGTGTGTGTGTGTGTGTGTCTGTGTGTGTTCTTACCACCCTGGAGTGTTCTCGTGCTGGTTTATTTTTCCTCTGGTCCTGTGTATTGGCTCAAGCTGAGTGTGTTACACTCACTGGTTTTGTCAAAGGCTGGTTTGATCAACACCGCGAGTATGTTTTTGCAAGTTAATTCATAATAAATATGGGTAGGTTCTGTGATTTCATTGAGGTACCATTACGTCTCCGTCTGGCATGAAACCTGTTGACCTGGAGTCTTTTCTATTTTCATTTGTACCAAGGTTTCCAAGTCATCTTAAAATGTAATGGATGAATGACACGGAGTGAAATAACCTGATACAGGTTCCATCTGTCTGTTTTTAAACACTCTTTCCCCTCCTCTTGTCCTTCTGCCTTTGCAGCTGGAAGCCGCGTGAGCCGCGAACTGCGCTACACGAAGGAGAAGCAGGGAGAAGAGTCGGTGTTCACCTCACAGATGCTCATCCAAACACCTAAACAGGAAGGAACTAATATTCTAACCCAGGAGTCCCTGCTACTGCACCTGGAGGCTGCGCTGTCCGCCAGCAAGGTCCAGGTGTCCCTGTACGGAAAGTAAGTCTCTCCTCTCTCTCTGGAATCATCGTGGGAAACGGTTCTGACTGCCCACGCTTGCAATCACCTCAAACCCAACAGAGATTTGCTATAATTGGTGACTGTAAACATTTGATATCTCCTCAGGTCATGGGATCTAAACAAAATCTGCTTCAAGTCCGGAGTTCCAATCATAGAAAATGTCATGATTGAAAGGGTAAGCCTATTGTTTTATATTTCCATGTCCCATGAGAGTTCACAGGGCAGGCCTTAATGCGGGGTGCTTAGTCCCCAGGACCCTGGCCTTGGATACATTTTGATGTTCTGCATTTGTGACGTGCTCCAGTTTGAGCAATGGCCAATTGTGTCTTTCTTCTCCCCAGATGATTGACAAGCTCTTCCCGTGTATGATTATAACTCCTCTGGATTGTTTCTGGGAAGGCTCCAAACTGCAGGGAGGTTCAGCCTACTTACCGTAAGTTAACCAGTCAATCACATGAAGGCCTGCTTTTTACCCTTCTCACCATCGCTAGCTAGCTAGCTAGCATTGCGATGACCGTAGCAAAGTCACGGCAGGCTATCTGATAGCAGTCGTCGATCAAATGTTGTTGGTGGTTTTTTTTGTTTTGTTTTGTTTTTTATGCATGATATGTGGGACATGAGCCAGGCTCCTTAAGCTCACTTGACCCCCTGATTCTTGCACACTCCCGTAACAAGGGGGTCGTCATGTCAGCCCAACTACAGTGTTGGCAGCAATAAACTCCCCACATTAAGCCCGGAGCAAAGGCTCCATTTAGTCCGCTGATAAGCGGAGGCCTGGTTCAGTCGTCGCCTTGCGCTTGTCCTGTCATCGGAGCGCTGAGGGGGCTTTACCAGACTCCGCCGAGCCTCCACTAACACCCCCGCGGCGAGGCCCCTCCTCCTGGGGCGCCTGCCAGAGGAAGCCCTAATGGAGAAGGGAGAGAGAAAGAGAGAGAGAGAGAGAGAGAGAGAGAGAGAGAGAGAGAGAGGGAAAGAGAGAGGGAGAGGGAGGGGAGGAGATGGCTGCTACTGGGTGGGTGGGTTGGGTGAAGGGGTGTGCGAGAGTGTGGGGTGGTGGTGGGTGGGTTGGATGGGGGGGCTTGGGGGGTAGGGGAGTCTTTGGGTCAGACAATGGTAAGCATTCTTTCAGTTTACGAGTGAGTGTCCATCGGTGAGGGGGCCCTGGAGGGGGCCCCGGCTTTGTCAGCACTGGGTAACACTGCGCATTCTCATGGTAATCGCCTGGGCTCCGAGCTGTAAGTCCAACAAATAAAATGGGCATTATTCAAGTAGTGGGCCCAAAGAGACAGAGAAAGTGGGGAGAGACAAAATGAACCGTGCGTTTTGTCCAAAACATCTCTCTTAAGAGTTTTCACACATATATCCCAGAATACTGATCTGGTTAGAAAGAGCATTTTCCCCTAAAGAAGCTATATAATTGTATACGAATGGAAAGATATCACACTTAATTGTTTTCAAATAGGGACTCATACAATATGTAGCACTTTGCAATTTGAAAATGTAATTGTGCTAACTTAAAAAGCAGTGACTGAAGATGCAAGGGCTTAAGCTTGCAATGCTCTTAATTTTTGAGTGTTGAATACCTTCTCTTCATCAGGATTCATTTCCTCTTTTTCTAGCATGTTTGCAGGGAGGGAAGGGTAGCCAGTGAGGCTAATGTCCTTTCTGGCTTCCGCTTGAATTCAACCAATTTTTTTTTTAATACTGAGTGAGAGAGAGTGACAGTGAGTGTGTGTGTGTGTGTGTGTGTGTGTGTGTGTGTGTGTGAGAGAGAGAGAGAGAGAGAGATAGAGAGAGAGAGAGAGCGAGGGAGAGAGAGGGAAAGAGAGGAGAGAGGGAGAGAGAAAAAAAACTTGAGAGAACAAAGAGCAGCAATCTATGGAAAAACAAAAGGGCCTAGGCCGACTCACTCAAGCAAAAAATAGGAGATAAAGGAGCCTCTCTTTGCAAGCAGGAGCAAAGGCGCTTGGTATGTGGGAATGGGAGAGGACCAGCTTTATTTGAAGCCACTCTTCATGAATTATTGGAGGGAGCTAGATTGTGCCCAGAGAGGGAGAGAGAGGACACTTTTTTACTGTTTTCTTTCTTTTTTTCTTCTCCCTTTCTCCACCCTCCAGCACTGGCCATAGAAAATGGCCCCCCACATTCTGTGGCTCGTAGATCAACCTGAGGTTAACGTCATTTTGCATGTGGATTATTTCATGTGGGAATGCGCCCAGACAGAAAGAGTTTCAGACAGGGGGAAAACGATTCCTTTTTTCGAGGTTGAGTGAAGAGTTCACTTGAAGTGCTGTAACTGTCAAAACAGTGAAGTTGTGTTTTCGTCTGGCTACATTTCTGCTTCAGTGACGCTGTCCTATCTAGCCTCCCTTTGTGAAATCATTCCATGTTCACAAGCAGTACAAGAGGTGATAAATACTCATATATTAGCCACATGTGAATTATGGGCCATTGGGAAAAAAAAAAGAGCGTGCCATTACAAGTAAAAACAGTGCCATTCAAATTTGCCTCTTAGTGGCTGAGGTCATGTTGTCCCTCCCCGAGTTGGCTAATGGTGGACAGTGTGGCAGGCTCCCTGACACACAGGCGAGCCCTCAGAGCTTAAGGTACTTCCTGCCTACAAGGCTCTGGCCTTGAACTTGTGTCGTAAGTACAGTTTTCCGAGTCGTCTTGGCTGGCTAAAACTGTCAGCCGACACCAGGCTGCGATCCCACAGGCCACATAATTACCTTCTCTTCAGAGGAATATTGTAAATTTAGCTCCGCGGGGAGGGCGGGACTAGTGAGAGCGCCATAACACACACACACACACACACAGACACACACGCACAAAAGGGGGGTAAGAAAGCCTTGGGATTAGGGCGTCTCTTTGAGCCGGGGAGCTTGTGAACGCCTGTGAGCCTTGAGCAGCAGGAGAGAGAACGAGAGACAGAGAGAGAGAGAGAAAGAGAAAGAAAGAGAGAGAGAGAGATGGGGAGAGCACCGGGCTTTCCTCCTTCTGCCCGCCCAGCCTCGGGTCCCCGGCCCCCAGCCACAGCCCCAGCCCCAGCCCCGCCGGGGCCTTATCAAGATGTTTGAGAGCCAGGGGTAATTGTTATGACTCGATGCACAGAGTTAAGAGACAGGAGCCTGCGGCCCGCCGGCGCATTATGTTCCTCCGTGTAACAGGATAATAAACGCTACTTTATGTAGCATCTGCAGTCCTCCACCAGGGAGAGCCGGCCGCGAGGCGCGAGCCCAGAAACAAGCTGCCTGACGCGGAGGAGGGAAGGAGGAGGAGGTGTGTGTGTGTGGGGGGGAGGAGGACGAGAATAGAGAGATGACGAAGAGAGGAGAAGAGAATAAAAACTGAAACGGTTTGATTGGCTGAGGGTGTGTGTGTGCAGCCCCCCATAAGCTGAACTCTGGATGTGATCTGCTGCAGGGGGATGCCTGACATCCAGTGGATGAACCTGGACCCTCTGAAGCTGATGGAGGAGCTGAGCCAGTTCACATCTCTGGAGGGCTTCAAGGAGATGCTGGACAAGGCCCAGGTGGGCCACGCCTACATGAACCGGCCCTGCCTCAACCCCGGCGACCCCGACTGCCCAAATAGCGCCCCCAACAAGGAGCAACGCCAGGTAGGAAGTTTTTCATTAGTTAGTTAATAAATATAAAAATGTATATATGTACATATATGGTATTGTTATTTTACTGTGCACAGTTGAATGAGCAGAAGAGGGTGGTGATCTAATGATATGTGGTGCTTTGCTCTCCAGAGTCCCGACATTGCCTCGGAGCTGCAGGGCGGTTGCCACGGTTTCTCGAAGAAGTTTATGCACTGGCAGGAGGAGCTGATCCTGGGTGGCAGGGCAAAGGATACCCAGAATGCTTTGCAGAGGTGAGAGAGCACCGCCCGGCAGGGAGGAGGGAGTGTGTGAGTGTGTATATGTGTGTGTGTGTGGGGAGGGGGGGGGGGGGGGGGGATTGTGGGTGGGCGTCTCTAGTGGAGGCCCGGAGGAGCGGGCGAGGAATCCTTCGGACCCCTAATAACCTCACACATCCGTGGAATGCCTCGTATGAAGCGGGATCGGTTTCCTTCCCTGACCCCAGCAGAGGATAGACCAATTAAACATGATGGACAGCCACATAAAGCGCGGATGGATCTGTTGTGTGGAATGCACAAAAAAACAGAGGTCAAATCTTACACAGACACAGGGGGGGGAGAAAAGAAAGTGTAAAAAGAGGTCTGAATACAAATTAAGAACAGCCATGATACAAATATCAACATCGTGTTTAGGCCAGAAGAAAGGGTTCTCTCAGAGGGCTCGCTGTACAAACAGAGGGTGAAATCCAATACATGTTGTGTTTTGAGTGCTTGTTTTAATCATAATAAATGGATACCATATCTAAATTAAGTCAGGCCTGCGCGCAACCAACAGTGTTTGATGACAATGGAAGTCTCATGGCGTATCTTTCATGTTTCCTTCAGCGCGGAGGCCCTCCAGACCATGTTCCTGCTCATGAGCCCCAAGCAGCTTTATGAGCATTTTAAGGACGACTACGAGATCCACGACATCAACTGGAACGAAGACAAGGCTACCGCCATCCTGGAGTCCTGGCAGAGGAAGTTTGTTGAGGTAATTTCCTGTTCCTAGTCCTGTTCTCTCTCTCTCTCTCTCTCTCTCTCTCTCTCTCTCTCTCTCTCTTCTCTCTCCCTCCTCGCTCTTCTCTCTCCTGCAGCTTCTGTATCTTGACCCAAATCCAAGCCGTGGTGCATGTTATGTTTTCTCCTCTGTTACGTAGAGAGCATAAGAAGCAGGTTAGCCAGAGGTCTTTAACGTTATCCTGAGCTTACCTGCCTACAAGGGAGGAGCACAGTGAGAAGGGAAACACTAGCTTAGGAGGAACTCTCTGTATGTGTGTGTGTGTGTGTGTGTGTGCGTGTGTGTGTGTGCATGTGTGTGTGTTGGAGGCGGTGGAGGTAGGAGGGATCGCACTGGTGTGGCGGCTTGTTTTGCTTAGGCCAGGGGAGCGCAACGTCTGCCTGAATTCCATCAATCCTCAGCTGCCTAGTAAACGGAGTCGTCCTAGGAGGCCACTGACAGACTCCCAGTTATAGGAACAAGCTGTTTTTGTGATAGCGGACACCCAGCGCGCTGACTGGAGGAGGGGCAGCAGAGCACGCTCGTACCTCCAGTCATGCCCAGGGCTCGCTCAACGGAGGAGTGGGTGAGGAGAGAGAATGACAGAGTGAAAAAGAGAAAGAGAGAGAGAGAGAGAGTCGGGGAGAGAGGGGAATAGGAGACAGAGGAAAAGGGGGGGAGGGTCACTGTAAAAACAAAGTGCAGGGCTGAAGTTGTGGTCGGCTCATGGCGCTGACGGAGTAGCCTGCGAGACCATGTGATCTCATTTGATCCCTGCGACCTCGGATCCCTGGCATCTGTGGCCATTATTTCTG
>NC_084995.1:32674980-32684980 GCF_963854185.1 Sardina pilchardus | reverse complement strand
GACTGGGAGGCTGGCAGAATCACTCACGACAGCTACCGCAACGGAACCGAGGACGGCGCGCTGGCGTACAAGCTCCTCATCCAGACGGGCTCCAAGAAGGACCCTTTCAACTACAGCCAGGTGGGGCCTCCGCCCACATCCTCTCCCCTTCAGCCGGGCCTCGCGGCATTGTGTTCTCATGTCTGGAGTTAGCTTAGCTTAGCTTAGCTTAGCGTCCTAACTCTTTGTCATTTTCGCCCTCCTCTCAGCTGACGTCCAGGCGGTTGGTGGACGACGACGGCCTGATCCCGGCGGAGGTCTTCTATATCTACCTCACGGTGTGGGTCAGCAACGACCCGCTGGGCTACGCCGCCTCCCAGGCTAACTTCTACCCGCACCCGCGCGAGTGGATCCACGACAAGTACGACACCACCGGCGAGAACCTGCGCAGTAAGTGCCCTCTTCCTGACCCCTTCTGCTTCACACCCGGAACACGGAGTACTCAGTACAAGAGCGGTTAGGTTGTTTTGCGGTTGAACTCATGTTCTATTTCGTTCGGTTCCGTTCTAGTCCCCGCCGCTGAGCCGCTGGAGTTTGCCCAGTTCCCCTTCTACCTGAACGGCCTGCGACAGGCGTCGGACTTCGTGGAGGCCATCGAGAGCGTGCGCGCCATCTGCGAGGAGTTCAGCCGCAAGGGCATCCAGAACTACCCCAACGGCTACCCCTTCCTGTTCTGGGAGCAGTACATCGGCCTGCGCCACTGGTTCCTGCTGGCCGTCAGCGTGGTGCTGGCCTGCACCTTCCTGGTCTGTGCCCTCCTCCTGCTCAACCCCTGGACCGCCGGCGTCATTGTAAGTCACTCCTCCATTCAGCTTGTTCTGTAGTTTTTTTTCTTTCCCTTCCCTCCCTCTCTCCCTCCCTCCCTCCCTCCCTGCCTCCCTCTCTCTCTCTCTCTCTCTCTCTCTCTCTCCACTCTTCCCTTTATCCCTGCAGCACAGCTCAATAAGCCTGCCTTGGAGGGCCCTTCACTGGGGAGGACCTCAGTGGGTTGGCCAGAGGGTGCTGCTTTCTCTCTCTCTCTCCCTCTCCCTCTCTCTCTCACACACACACACACACACAGAACCCTCCACCCCCTTTGTCATTCTAATGGGGACTGCGAGGGTTTTTTTTCCCAAATAGGAAATGCAAAAGAGCGGCAAAGCTCTCCTGAAGGCTTTTACCTCAAAATGCCTTTGTCCAAATAATTTGGGGACAGGACGGATCTGCCTAGTCGCGACCTTGGCCTGCTAAACCCATCCATCAGCCTGGGGGGGGGCGGTGGAGGGTGATGGTGGGGGGGGGAGAGAGGGGCTGGTAGGGAGGACTCCTTGTCAGTTCAGCGGCTGGGAAACATTTCACACAGGCTGGTGGGTACCATGTGCCCACATGGGGAGGGTCTGAGGACAAGAGAAGGGGACGCTGGTGACCGTTACTTTCTGCTGGCAGCACGGCAAGCCTCAGCCGCGACACGTCAGACGCTAAAGAATCAATCTAGGGCAGTGTGTGCATTGAGCTTTGAGTGGCCCTGCTTTTCAAACACCCTCTCTCACCCTCTCTCCAGAACACACATATCCACACACACACACACGGACACCCACCCACACACACACACGGACACACACACACACACACACACACACACACACACACACACACACACACACACACACACACACACACACATGGACACGGACACACACATGTGCAGTCCCACTGTCTCTGGCCTGTCTCTCTGCTCTTGTCCTCTACAGTTTCACTGCCTATATGTGGCCGCAATAAAAACAGGTTTTACCATCTCCAACTTAAGCGTGACCAAATTGGGACCCCTGCCAACATCAAAGGCTTGAAAAAAAGCCTAAAAGGCTAAGAGTTTTTTTTTTCCGGGTTAGTCTCCTGTTTGCTCGTGATGGGGGAAAAAAAAAACGAACGACAGATGAGAAAAATGGAGGAAATGATTTTTAGGAGAAGCACGTCGGCGGTGACGTAACGTCAGAGGGGCTGATGGAGTAGAAGGGTGGTGGTGGTGGTTGGGGGCGGAGGGGGCGGGGGGCGTGGGTGGGGGGGGGCAGCAGCCAAGTCCTCCTGCTCTCTTTTGTCCCACAGTGTCAGTCACTTCCCCACCGCTGAAAGCAGAGACGGGAGAGGGAGGGGGGTCCGGGGGGCTGGGTGGTGGTCCGGAGTGTAACCTGATACAGTAAGGCAGATGACGTGGGGGGTGGAGATGCAGGATTTCTGGGGCTACAAACCACATGTGTGTGGAAAATAGTGGCAGGCCTGCAGAGCCTACACTGTTATCATTAGAGGGCCGGTCATAAGCCATTACTCCTAAGTGGACCGAGAGAGACCAAAAAAAAAACAAAAGTCCCTGTGTTGTTCTTCCGAGCCTGTCTTTGTGATTTGGATGAGATGTTGCGCAAGAGCCGGGGTTAACCCACACCTCTGCTTCCCTCTCTCGCAGGTGTTTATCTTGGCCATGATGACGGTGGAGCTCTTCGGCATCATGGGCCTGATTGGCATCAAGCTCAGCGCCATTCCCGTGGTCATCCTCATCGCCTCCGTCGGCATCGGCGTGGAGTTCACCGTCCACATCGCCCTGGTGAGAACCCGACGCCCCCCCCCCCCCCCCCTCGAACCCCCTTCACATGCCCCGCATTCTTGGTGCTCCTCGTATGCCCACGCGGAGAGACGTTGGCCCAGCTGTCTCGTCACGATGGCGATGCGCTCTGTGTGGTGTGTTATTTTTTGGGACACGGGGCGTCAGACTGAGCGTCTCTGTGTGTGTGTTTTTTTTTTTTTGCGCAGGGGTTCCTTACGGCCATCGGAGACAGGAACACCCGCTCGGCCGTGGCCCTGGAGCACATGTTCGCCCCGGTGATGGACGGCGCCATCTCCACTCTGCTGGGGGTGCTCATGCTGGCCGGCTCCGAGTTCGACTTCATCATGAGGTGAGGCGTCCGAGGCCGACTCTGCCATTTCTGGCTCCAGTTCCCCCTGTTTGTGCTTTCTGTGTGTGTGTGTATGTGTGTGTGTGTGTGTGTGTGTGTGTGTGTGTGTGTGTGTGTGGGAAGGGGGCAGGGTGCTGAGCTGAGCTATTAAGACAGTTGTCAGCCAGCTTGAAGGTGTGTGTGTGTGTGTGTGTGTGTGTGTGTGTGTGTTTATGTGTGTGTTCAGAGGGGGTAGCAGTAGATGGGGGTCCAGGTGGGAATGTTTGCCTCCCACCTCTCCTCACCTGGCGTTGTCACTCTGCCGCTGACTGTGTGTGCTCGTTCCCACCCCACACACTGCACACCCTCGGCGCACAACAAATGGAGAAAACATCAAGGGTGTGCAGCAGCTGCTCATAAACATGTAAATACTCTACCCACTGGGTGGTGACTCATGGGTGACACACACACACACACACACACACACATACACACACACACAAACCCTGTGTCACACACTCTCTCTCACACACACACACACACACACAATCTGTCTCTGGAGGAATTTGTCAACTGTCCAATTATCCAGTTGACAGCCTTTTTTCCTCAGCTCTAAACCACATAAAGGCATTTAGGCCCTGCCCAGATTTGGGGTTGAACTGGTCACTCGCTCTCCAACCAGAAATCACTAACAAACCCCCCCCCCCCCCCCCCCCCCTCACACACACACACACCCTCCCAAACAAGAACTTTGGCTTCCTCGCACTGCAGAGCTCAACGGTTCCCCTCACTGAGAGGCCAATAGCAGAGTTTTTCAGCTGAATCTGGGCCTCCGCTGGAACCCGACCACAACCTTGAGCGAGCCGCCTCAAACAGGCCCGTGACATAAAAATCGCTTACTTAGAGAGCGGAGCGGAGCGGAGAAGAGCCGTGCCGCGCAGAGTTGAGCTGAGCTGAGCTGAGCGGAGCGGAGCAGCACGTCAGAAAGTATAAATACGCTCAGGGTGGCTTCTTGGCATTGTGGCCGTTCAAACATTCTCCAAGTGTTTGAATCAAGTCAGATGGTGAAAGGATACTTTTCCCACTGAAAAGGAACAAAGAAAGAGAGAGAGAGAGAGAGAGAGAGAGAGAGAGAGAGAGAGAGAGAGAGAGGGAAGAAGGACACACAGGAGTGTGTGTATTTGTGTGTGTGTGTTTGTGTGAGTGTGTGTTTGTGCCTGTGTGTGTGTGTAGCTTTGTGTGTTTGTGTTTGTGCTTTTTAAGTGCTTTTAGGCTAGTGCCATGGCAGGCCGGGTTGGGGGAAGAAACATTTGGTGGAGGTAGCGGGCGAGCACAAGGGCATTCACACTGGGAGGTCTTGTTTAGATGAAGGGGGGCGAGTGCGGGAGGGGAGGTGGGGGTTGTCGGGGGGGTCGGGGGGGGCCGAGGGAACATGGCCCTCTAGCTGGAGAGAAGCATAAATACATTGCTGTAAACATCTCCTGGCGGTGGAGCGCTGCATAAACAGCGGAGCGAGAGCGGCAGCCCCACTCAGGAGGAGCCTCCCCTTCCAACCCCCGACTCCGAATGGAAAAGATTACAGTTTATATAAACAACAGAATTCCTAACACTAGGTCTACTCTGGAGGTCTAACCCAACCGGGGCCCATGGATGGTTTCGCTTTTTTTTTTTCCCCCTCTTTTTCTCTCTCCCTCCCTCTCTCTCTTTCTTTCTTTTTTTTTTTCTTTTTTTTTTTTTAACCCCCCTTAAATAAATCACACTCCACTTTCTGAATGTTGACTTAGTAAAATAAACAAGTGACTTTTTCCTCCATCTTTTTTTCACGTGCAGAGGATGGGTAGATAGAGTGTTTGCTTGTAGCCAACCAGAGGTGGAAAGCAGGGCGACCAGAGATGGTCTCGGCCTTCATCTGCGTTTTCTCTCCGGTTTTACGGCCTCCGTGCTTTAAACATCCAACGCAAACTGTGTAAATAACAAAGACAGTGTTTTTACATTAGGTCCTTTTTGGCCAAAGGGGCACACAGGCTAAGCTTGAGGCTTTTCTCTCTCTGTCTCTCTCTCTCTCTCTCTTTCTTTTTCTTTCATTCTTTTCTTTTCTTTTCTTTTTTTGCAAAGATACACAGTTCTTGTGTGATTTTCAAAGCAAACTGGAAAAGAAAATAGTGCACACTCGAGCAGTCTGCTTTGGCTTTGTTAATGAGGCAGTCATGAGAGAGTGAGAGAACGAGGGATGGAGGGAGAGAGGGAGGGAGCGAGGGAGGAAGGGAAAGGGGGAGGAGGGGTGGAGGGGACTGTAGGGCAGGAGAAAGGGGCTTAGTGAGAGCAGGCTTAGGGCTCCAAATTTGACCAGTTCTATAGTTTAGCTTGACTCCTTCCTCCAATCCGGAACTCGTCCTCCCTGGCTCAGGCGAGGCCCAGGCCACCTACGGAGGTTAGGAGAGGCCCAAGGCTGCAGCCCGAGATGGGCAGAATGTCCACACTGGGTAATTACAGTCTAGTTAAACTGATTGCACCGTGTGACACAGTAAAACCACCGGGGCCCACGGGGAAACGTGATAGAAGCACACCGAAATAGAGTCCAAAATGGACGTTCGGTGGGGACTATTACTCGCAGACCTGTAATCTTTTTAACAGTGTTTTACGATTCATTTTGCCTGACAGTGGCCCCGACGGCCAAAGTAAACACATGGCCCCAAATGCACGGAGACAGGTCAGCGGACAGCAGTCTTTTCTGTGCAGCTGCGAGTAGACAGACTTGAAATATAGCCGTTAAAAAAAAAAAGCCTTATAAATCATCTGAGGTGCAAGCTCCTTTAAGTGGGTTAGTTTTGAGGGGAGTGGGACGTGGGTGGGGTGCTGGTGGATTTCATTATCCCTTTATCCTCCTAGTTGTTTTTGCCCATACTTCATTCCTTTTCTCTGTGTTTTAAAAGAGCTGAGCTGTCTCTTTCTCTCTCTCTCTCGCGTGCATGGATGTGTCTGTGTCTGTGTCTGTGTGTGTGTGTGAGTGTGTGTGTGTGTGTTAGCGTTTAACTTTAGTACTCTCTAATTTTCTGATGCACTCTCTTTCTTGTGGTGAGGCTGAGCCCTCCCTCAGTGCTCCGAACTGAGACGCAGAGACACAGACAGCCCTCGCGGCTCTGTTGCCCATTACCCCAAACCTCCTAGCTAACAAGACACGCAAGCCCCCCCACACCCACACACACACACACACACACATAAGTCCCCCCCACACCAGCTCCCCACACAGAAACCATGGAGCCAGAAAGACGAGCTCACACACTTACACTCTCTCTCTCTCTCTCTCTCTCTCTCTCGCTCGCTCGCTCTCCACCCAGCGCCTCAAAGCAGTGCGGCTGTTGGTAGTAGCATCTCACGTCTCGGTTCCATCTTCAGAGCTCCTCCGCGGGCACGCTATCCAGCCGGCAACTCCGCCCTACCTCTGTCCCCGCTCCACGCTCCCATGCCTACTCGCTCGCCCGCTCGCCCTCTGACATCCAAGCGCACATGTTTCCAGGGGCCGCTCCCAGCCCACCACGTCGCCAGATGCGCCATCTCCCTGGTGCCAGCCAGCCAGCCAGCCAGCCAGCCCGCCAGCCAGACCTCCATGTTCTTGGCTTTGGCGGAGGAGGGTGGTGTTTCCTGCTGGTTTTTCTGCCCCGCTAAGAAGCTCATTTTCAGGCCCCTTTCATTATGCACACACACACACACACACACACACACACACACACACATACACACACATAGAGACCAGGCCTCTGTGTTAGCCATGTCAGACCCTTCTGTCAGACAGAGCTACTCCTGTCAAGGCTGATCTTATGCCGTGAAGGACAGGCGTACAAAGTGACCGTGTAACTATAGGCAGCGGCCACTTTGCCTGTAGAGCAGGACCTACTCAAGAGTGGGTGCCTTACATGCCTTGCATAGTTCCTGTGCTATAAAACTATGGGTGTTACAGAACCGATGCCTGCAGATGAAAGAAAAAAAACAAAACAAAAGAAAAACAAAAAGGAGGGAAAAAAAGCCCTTCCTGGCCTGCTCAGTGTAAACACAGAAGTGGTGTGCCCTGGCCATGCTGAAATGGGATCTGATTGAGATGGGATATTAAGTTGTTGAGGACAAAATTACATTAGCAGCAGCAGCGACAGCAACCCTGGGGCCACTGGGAGGGGTAGGAAGGAGAGAGGGAGGGAGAGAGAGAGAGAGAGAGAGAGAGAGAGAGAGAGAGAGAGAGCAAGGGGGAGAGGGAGAAAGAGCGAGGGAAAGACAGGGGAGGGCCAGAGTAGTTTCTGACGCGTAGGATGTGCCTGCTAATGTAAACACATTTCTTCAGGAAGTGGCAGAGCCGTGGTGATAGATGAGGGCTCCCAGAGGGAGGGAAAGCGAGAGACGCAGAGAGTGAGAGAGAGAGAGGGAGAGAGAGAAAGAGAAAGAGAGAGAGAGAAAGAGTGCAGTCAGTTCCAAGATGGAGTCTAGGAATTTCTCTCTGGTGTTGTCAGGTCGCCAGGAGAGAGGACGTAGTAGTCCGAGGGAACGTGAACAAAAAGAAGAAAGGGAGACTGAAAGAGAGAGCAGGGGGGGGGGGGGGGGGGGCTGGAATCCCGATGGCCGCGTTTACATCTACTCCACATTCCACTCCCTGTCTGAGTGTGCCTGTGTTTGCTTTAGCCATCACTCCTCATTAATGATGGCTCCCATTAACCACAACCTTGTTTCTCTCCCCTCCTCTCTGTGTTCCTCGTCCAGATACTTCTTCGCCGTGTTGGCCATCTTGACGCTGCTGGGCATCCTGAACGGCCTGGTGCTGCTGCCCGTGCTGCTCTCCCTCATGGGCCCGCCGGCTGAGGTCACCCCGGCCGACAACGCCAGCCGCCTGGCCACGCCGTCCCCAGAGCCGCTCCCGCCGCCCATGAGTCACCACAGCTACTACGCCGGACACAACCCCAGGGGCGCGCGCCAGCAGGCCTTCTCCGAGTCCTCCGACTCGGAGTACTACTCGGAGACGACCACCACGTCGGGGATCGGCGAGGAGGAGTACAAGTACTGCGACCGGAGCGCGTACATCACCACGCCGGCTGGGGCGCCCGCCTCGCGAATCTTGCTCGAGGCCAGCAAGAACCCCAGCTTCCCCAAACTCACCGTAAGCACCTTTTGTTCATGCAGTCAAAATAGAAGTTTCAATTGTCATGAATCAATTCCGTGCATCAGTCTTACGGATAGTTCCCAAACTTAACGCGTGTTGTTGGTGTCCGTCTTCTTTAGGTGGTGAAGCCTTACAACGAGACGCCGGCCAAGCTGAAAGGTCAGATGAGCGAGTCGGCCCAGAACGCGGTCAACTCGGTCAGCTCGCAGATCAGCCGATGGGACGGCAAGCAGGAGTACCAGGGAGCCAGGAGGCAGCATTTGCCCAGCGGCACGGGCCACTGCCCTGGGAGGACTAATCACTCGGGCCCCGGGTCCCAGCAGTGCCGCGGGCCGCATCAAAACAGGACTAACGTTCCGGGCCACGGCACCGGACTACTGCAGCGGCCTGGCAATGCCGTGACCATGGTTACCGCCACAGCCTCCGTGACGGTGGCAGTGCACCCCAGTTTGCCGGGGTCGTACCAGGGTTACATGCACGAGGGCTTTGAAGACAGTGAACTGGACTCTTTTGAGGAGACTAAAAGGACTTCGCAGTCATTTGGGAAAGCCACACAATCTTTCAAGACAGAGTCTTTGGAACTCCAAGACCTGGAATCTGTAGAAAAGAACCAGAATGAAGCTAACCAGGCTCTAGGTAATTGAGCTTCTTTCCGAGGAGAACAAAAAAAACAAAACAAAATCAGTGACGTTTCATGAATGAAAGTTACTCACAGATTCACCCGAAACAGACCCAGCGCCCAATCTTATGGCATTGTCTTTTCATCATTTTGTGTTACAGGTGGTCCTTGGATCCAAGCAGCCAAAGATTGCTAGACGCTACCCAACCCCCCCACCCCTAATGTTTTTGTCTGGAATCTGTCTCTGGCTGTCTTTGGGAAGTCCCCACCTCCTGCCTCTCCACTTTGAACTGTACATAGACCTCACAAACAGACGAGAGGATTTATTTTAAGAAAAGATATTAAAAAGGTCTTGTTTTTAAAAATATATATAAATAAATTTATAAATATATATTTTAATACTAAAAAGAGGGAAAAACTTATTTAAAAGAGTACTGTATAACGTGTGTATTCTCTTGTATAAAAGTCAGATGTATAAGAGGATTTGGGGGGGTTGTCTCCCCCAGTGTATAGATACAAACGTGCTATATGTATAAATGTAAGAGTGAAATGGTAAATATTAGGTTATTGAAAATTAAAGGTCAGTGTTTCTGTTCTTATTTTGCTGCTACACTTCAAATTTGAAATGGTTTGCCTTGAAAATATGCAGTACCCTCTTCCCCCAAATTGTAAATTGAAAACAAAAAACAAAACAAGATCTTACACTGCAGCCAATAGCAGGCTTTTCTTTTTTATTCAAAGATGATGCCTTGTCTTTGATTGCACTGCACAAATGCAAACAAGTAGAAACTCCAGGACTCTGTTCTCGCTCTCATTCTCTTCCGTATTTTGAATAGCAAGTTATCATGTGGGATTTCTTCGTTTTTGTTTCAATGTTGTTTTTTTCCAGACTTGCATCTGCAAATGTAAAAAAAAAAAAATAGCAACCATTGTGCCTTCATGATGCTCTTCTCTGATTAACTGTGCATTCAAATGTCCATGTTCTGTATCAGGATCTGGGTGTGCCATATGATCCCCTCATCAGCCATCTAAGAAACCATACCTTCACTCTGTGGTGGCTTGTGGCCCCTTATCATTTAAGGGCATTTTTTTTATTTGTTCTGTTATTGGTTTTTGTAATTGTTGTTGTTGTTCACAAGTTATGTGTAGACGGTAAAAAAAGATTGAAAGGGACTCAGTTAACAGTAGCTGAGTCACCTCTTGTCTTGGTTCTTAGTCGATGATGCACACATGCACATTTCCTTTGTCTGTTACCTGAACAGTTTCCGTTTTCAAATGTTCATGTGGGCTTGGCTG
>NC_084995.1:32549980-32669980 GCF_963854185.1 Sardina pilchardus | reverse complement strand
TACCCTCGTGGGGGTGAAATCTGATTAGTGTCTTCTTACAGTCATTTCAAGCTGAAACAAATGTATGCAAAGGTTAGATATGTAAATACAAATGCTTGGCTTTTTACTGTAATTTAGCCGCAAACATGCTAATCCGTCTGTGGCCACTCCAAGTGAATGGGTAGCACAGTGGAGTTCTGCAAGTAACACAGAGAGATGTATTTAATTTGGCATGTTAGGGTCCAAGGGGTTCGCTTGTGGCAGGAGGAGGCCCAATATCCAAAACAACATGGCTCTCAACACCTACATCCATCACTGCCGCACTGCAATGGAATGAGGCAGTCTCCCTTTTCCTCACACTCTTTGTGTGTGTGTGTGTGTGTGTGTGTGTGCATATGTGTGTGTGTGTGCATGTGTGTGTGTGTGTGTGTGTGTGCGTGCGTGCGTGCGTGCGTGCGTGTGTGTGTGTTTGTGTGTGTGTGTGTGTGTCTGTGTGTGTGTGTGTGTGTGTCTGCCCCTGCACTGACTCGCTAAGGGCCCAGTGGACCACACTGGCCTCAAGCTCAACATGTAGACTCTGGGCCAAGCCCTGTCCACTGAGACACACATGGATTTCTTATTAGCCATATTTAAGATTCATTGAGCCACTGCCCTTTCCAATGGGGCAAGGCACATTTTTGTCTCCCTCTATATGCGTGAAACATGACGACAGTGCTGAATCTTATATGACGCGAACAGACTTCCCTTGCAACTATCTAAAATAAGTAATTAAAAAAAAAAGTGTATATAGATATAGATATAGATATAATGAGAGCATAGTATTCTTTTGAAACACAATGTCTTTATGCTTGATACCTCTCACCTGTGTTGAATACTTCTTCAAGACTTTTGAAGTGAGAGGGCTAAGGAGATATGCCCAGATGGGGAACCCCAGACTCATAAACAGAAAGGGGAAATCTGCACGGCTGTTGCCACACTTTCCAATAAATCACTCAAATTTGCACACCTCTCACAGAGCCTCTCAAAAATCAGACCTGCATTGTGTGATAAATAATCTGGAAAGTGATGATGAATGACCTAGTTAGGAGAACACACAGGACTTTTGATTTCCAAATGCTGGTCTGCCTTTCCTCAGTATGTATTGACATTATTTTCAGTCCAGCATGTCTGAATGTGGTCAATGATAATGAGCCCTTTGTTTGTTTTCATTATACTGGCCATTTGTTAGCCGCAAAACCACAGCACCCCTGTCAGCAGATGTTGTGTAAAACACTTTCCACAATATTCCTCAACTTTTAAAATGTTGATGAAGATAGAGCATTGAATGAACCATAGTTCTGTGGCTCTGAAAAAAACTGTACACTTACAGTAATGTTATGAAAAATAGCACATTATGGCATTCACCACAGACTGTATCAATTTGATCCTGTTAAATCCAACAAACATCTGACGTGTAAAAAAGAAAGGTCGAAGCAACAGTTAAAAATGTCAGCCACCCAAAGAGAGGGGATCTGTGGAGTGGATGTGTTGAAATTACCTGGAGTCCTCCAGCACGAGTACAGGGGAGTGAGCAGGGGAGAAGCCTGTGATATGTGAGTGCACTCTGGTGGTCGTGGCCTGCATACAGAGGAAATACGTCAGGTTGTTCAGTCAAAACTCAGGATCAATTTACAGCAGCTAGCCAAACTTAAAAAAAAAGAATTTTCAAAGTTATAAAAGAGAATGTCTGAAGGAGGCAAGGGGGAGAGTGAGGAAACACAAGGCCAGCATTTAGATGAACTGTCTTGAACAACCATTGCCTTGACAATAGGATATAGCAAGAGTTTGTTTAAGGTGCTTGTCAGAAATAACAACATGGTGCCATCACCAAAAGTTATGGTGGAAAGGCTTGATTGCTTGATCGCTTGGGTTGCTCTGTTAGCCTAGTCCACCCATCCCAAATCTAATTTCATGTCTCCTTTGCTGATGCTGTTTATTATAAGTTTGTGAAGTTTGTGTTGATGCTGTCTTGATGTTTTTTTCAAAGTTAGTGCCCGTCGTGATGCAAGCGTCGGAAAGGAATCCCAATCAGCATAACTTTGTGAACGAGTTTGGATTTTTCCAGGCTTCTCTGTGGCCTAATTGAGTGAAAAGCAATCTTACCGCAGCCTTAAAGGGATATTCCGCCATTTTTGGAAATACGCTCATTTTCCACCTTCCCTCGAGCAAAACAATCGATATTTACCTTGTTCCCGTTCATCCAGCCATTCTGTGAGTCTGGCGATACAACTTTTAGCTTCAGCCTAGCATAGATCATTGAATCGGATTAGACCATTAGCTTCTCGCCTGCTAGCTTCATGTTTAAAAGTGACTAAGATTTCTGGTAATTTTCCCATTTAAAACGTGTCTCCTCTCAAGTTAGAAAGTGCAATAAGACCAACTGAAAATGAAACCTGGCGTTTTTCTAGGCTGATTTGACATGGAACTACACTCTCATCTGGCGTAATAATCAAGGCAACTTGCAGCTACTGGCACTACTACTGCTTGTTGTCTATGGGGACTATTTCCAGATGCTGCGTAAGATATCACTGCGCCTATGGTACGTTTGCAAGTTGCCTTGATTATTACGCCAGATGAGAGTGTAGTGCCATGTCAAATCAGCCTAGAAAAACGGCAGGTTTCATTTTCGGTTGGTCTTATTGCACTTTCTAACTTGAGAGGAGACACGTTTTAAATGGGAAAATTACCAGAAATCTTAGTCACTTTTAAACATGAAGCTAGCAGGCGAGAAGCTAATGGTCTAATCCGATTCAATGATCTATGCTAGGCTGAAGCTAAAAGTTGTATCGCCAGACTCACAGAATGGCTGGATGAACGGGAACAAGGTAAATATCGATTGTTTTGCTCGAGGGGAGGTGGAAAATGAGCGTATTTCCAAAAATGGCGGAATATCCCTTTAACGAAGGTTTCAATTGCAGTCACCCAATTCAAAGTTTGTGTCATTTGATACTGACACCATCAGTGCAATCATTGGTTGTGTTCTACAGCGCTCCTAACTGTACTCCCCTGTCTGTTGTCGTATAAAGCCTGCCCCATGCCGGATAAGCAGTTGCGATTGGTCCCTGGGTCTTCTGTGAATTTGGAAATCGCTGTGAATTGAGATGTGATTGCAGAGTTCACCCAGGCCAAGGCATTACATTTTTGGCATAATTGAGTGTTCTTCAAAGAAGGCAAATTGATGTTGACATTTTCATACATTCTCTGTTCTCCACTCTGTAGTGGACAGGAATGTCATCTGTATACAAACACAAAACTTCCAGCATGCTTCAGCAGCAGAGAAAAAGTTCCATTTGGTGTAATGTGAGTAAAAAGATAATGGGGAAAAAAATCACTATGCATTGATTGGTTATAACTAGAGTGAGACATGATTTTGTACTGAAGGATGATCTGAACCCGGCCACAGATAACAGCCAATGACAAACCCAGGCAATCAATAAACAAACAAATAAACAAACAATAATAATAATAATAATAATAATAATAATAATAAACGAATAAATAGGTCAGGCAAAAGAGAACACCAAGAGTTGTGCTGTGCTCCCCACCGACTCAGTGCTCGCTGGGTGGTTCAGCTGTTTATTTAGTCTGTAGAGGTGCTGGGAACCAAGCATTGGCCACTGCCAATTTTCTGCACACTGAGAAAATACTCATGTGGACAGCTGGAATCCAGGGAGCAGAGTCAAACAGACTCAGGGCCAACAGACACAAGCCTCTGCTCACATGAAACACATTTCCAGATTGAATACCTTGCGTATGTCCCTTAGCCTGCTGACCCCCCTCCCTGGCCTTCCTTTTGAGAAATTCCTGGAGATTCACCTTGGGAGAAGACACAATATTGTGCAGCATAAAATGCAGGCGGCATGGGCTTGCCATCTTTTTCTCAGTTAAATGATTCCCAATTGTCAGTGACAGGTGAATGTGTGTGTGTGTGTGTGTGTGTGTGTGTGTGTGTGTGTCACAGTGTGTGTGTGTGTGTGTGTGTGTGTGTGTGTGTGTGTGTGTGCATGTGTGTGTGTTCAGTTAATATAACAATAGCAGAACCATTTTGGCATCATTAGAGTGGCCAAATGTGTTCTGTGCGACAAACATCAAGTGGATATTCAATTATAATAGGGTGCATCATCATGGATTGCTCTCCAGATTTGTTGTTTTCAGCCTGCAAAAGTGGGGTGAAGGCTAAGGCCTCAGCAGGTTAAACTTATCATATTATGTAATTTAAAAAGAAATAAGCTACCTTGAGCTGTAGGCCCTATGCTTTTCAGAAGCAATCATAAATTCTGACCTCATGACACTGTTTACTGATGGACTGAATTGTCTGGAGTTTAGCCTATAAAGTCTAGATAGAACCATTACATTGCTTAAATAGCCTAGCCTACATGCAGTGATTGTCATGGCATTATCTCCTATAATTCCTCCCGCTCTTCTTCCAGGCATATACCGGTAGTTTAGCCTACTAAACATCTAGTGGGCATGAGCGGCACATTCGCTGTAGTTTAAGATGGCATAGTAGCAATTTAAGAGACGAGCTTACGATACAGTGTATCACGTGACGGCATACGACGTGCGCAAATGGCATACATAAAACTGCTGGTTATGTGAATAAACATGACCAAAAACTACAATTTGCTGATGCTTTGTCATGCTCACAGCATTCAACAGACAGGTATGCAATTGAAGGTAAGGTCATGTAATCTAATAAAGTGCAAATGTTATCTTTGTTGGCTCCGTGAGGCATCAACATTTTATTTTTCAAATGCTAATGTGCTATTAGCATAGGCTAGCGTGTTAGCTGGTCTTCCACCCACAAACTAGCTTAGCCTGCTTTATTTACTCGACCATATTGTCCCTTTCGAAATGCAAATGCCTCTATCCAAATTTAGCCTACTTGTTTCTGTTTCGACATTTCATTGTTTAGCCTTTGCAATTTCATCTCTGATATTGTCCTTGTTAGCAAGCCATACTTAACATGAGCAGGCTCATGTAACTTTGGTTATGGTTATGGTTATGGTTATGGTTATTTAGCAGACGCCTTTGTCCAAAGCGACATACAAATAAATAACAATACAAATTAAATAACAGTGAACAATTACAAAATAGGGAGAATAGCAATATTATCAATAAAACAGTCATTTAAGCACTAATCTAATGAGAAATAAAACAATGAAATGAGAATAGCAATCAAATAAGTCACTCAGTTAATTATATAATAACAATAACTATAGCATGGTATGGCTAAATGTAAGGACAATAGCAGAATAAATGTCAAATTCTAACAGTGGACAAATTATAACAAAACAATACTATTATACAAACCATAACACATAACAAACGCTCAAAAGAAGTGCATATTAAACAAATATGCCTTAAGACCCCTCTTAAAAGATCCAAAACTGTTGCTGGAACGGAGAGCACTGGGCAACTCATTCCACCAACACGGAACCACTGAAGAATAGGATCTACAGTTTGACCTAGCATGTATGGTTTGTCGACATAACAGACGCTCCTCAGAAGATCGCAATGGGCGGTTGGGAATGTACATCTTGATCAAAGAACTGAAGTAGCTAGGAGCAGATCCAGTCAGTGTCCTATAGGCCAGAGTGATAGATTTAAATTTAATTCTGGCTACTGGCTAGAGCCAGTGGAGAGTAACTAGGAGAGGGGTTACATGTGTCCTCTTTGGCTGATTGAAGACCAGTCGTGCTGCAGCATTCTGAATCAACTGTAGTGGTCTTAATACTTTTAATAACTTTATCTTTGGTATAGCCTTACCTTGTTTGTGGTATAGATTCGTCAAATGAGGGCTTAGTGTCTGGAATATGAGCTCATAGTTAGAGATAGCCATGGGGATAGCAAATATATGTTTGGAAAAAGGTTGGAAAATGTCTGGAATTTTTAGTTGACAAAAGAGCCAGCACCCTGATAACAGACTAAACTTCTAAGCGTTAAAAAATGTTTTGGATGTCGAAAGAATGCTTACAGCTGCATCAATTTCGTGCCTGCTCTATTCATTTTATTGACAATGTTTGCAAAATCCCGATGTAAATAGAAAAGTGTCTCAAGGAGAATACAAGCCTTTATTTTAACTAACTATGCAGGAAACATTATGCTGCATGAGTCATGACTCATACACCAGAAGCCCTACTGTATTAAAATGGCAAGGGTTCCATGTCTTAAAGGGATATTCCGCCATTTTTGGAAATACGCTCATTTTCCACCTTCCCTCGAGCAAAACAATCGATATTTACCTTGTTCCCGTTCATCCAGCCATTCTGTGAGTCTGGCGATACAACTTTTAGCTTCAGCCTAGCATAAATCATTGAATCGGATTAGACCATTAGCTTCTCGCCTGCTAGCTTCATGTTTAAAAGTGACTAATATTTCTGGTAATTTTCCCATTTAAAACGTGTGTCCTCTCAAGTTAGAAAGTGCAATAAGACCAACTGAAAATGAACCCTGCCGTTTTTCTAGGCTGATTTGACATGGAACTACATTCTCATCTGGCGTAATAATCAAGGCAACTTGCAGCTACTGGCACTACTACTGCTTGATGTCTATGGGGACTATTTTCAGATGCTGCGTACGATATCACTGCGCCTATGGTACGTTTGCAAGTTGCCTTGATTATTACGCCAGATGAGAGTGTAGTTCCATGTCAAATCAGCCTAGAAAAACGCCAGGTTTCATTTTCAGTTGGTCTTATTGCACTTTCTAACTTGAGAGGAGACGCGTTTTAAATGGGAAAATTATCAGAAATCTTAGTCACTTTTGAACATGAAGCTAGCAGGCGAGAAGCTAATGGTCTAATCCGATTCAATGATCTATGCTAGGCTGAAGCTAAAAGTTGTATCGCCAGACTCACAGAATGGCTGGATGAACGGGAACAAGGTAAATATCGATTGTTTTGCTCGAGGGGAGGTGGAAAATGAGCGTATTTCCAAAAATGGCGGAATATCCCTTTAAAGTGACAGGCACTCATAATTACACCTAACACTATACCTACACTACCAACATTGCCACCCCCAACTCCAAAATAAAACATCAATTGAGCAATATAACATGCCTTTTTATTCAGTATAAGCAATATTTAGTTTTTATGTTAACGGCACTATTGATACCGAGAGAAATTTACATTCTCAGGGAAAAAAGCCGCTTATCAGTTAATCGTTAATCGATCGATAAGGTCAATCAACTAATGATTAATGAATTACAGTAACTGATAATTTGCATCCCTAGTATGGTGTAATGTGTGTGTGTGTGTGTGTGTGTGTGTGTGTGTGTGTGTGTGTGTGTGTGTGTTTGCGCATCCAGAGACTTTCAGCATGACTATACACATACATTTTGGTGCTGTTTACCACAACATCTCAGTCGAAGATGTAGAAGAGATGAGAGTATAGTTCTATGTCAAATCAGCCTAGAAAATCGCCACAAATTCATTTTCCGTTTGTCTTATTACACTTTCTAGCTTGAGAGAAGACACATTTTAAATAGAAAAATTACCGGAAAGCTTAGTCACTTTTAAATGTGATGCTAGCAGGCGAGATGCTAATGGGCTAATCTGTTTCAGTGACCTATGCTAGGCTGGAGCTAAAAGTGGTATCGGCAGACTCAGAGAACGGCTGGATGAACTGGACAAAGGTAAAAAGCAATTGTTTAACTGAAGGGGAGGTGGAAAATGAGTGGAATATCCCTTTAACCTGTTTTGGAAACTTTAACTGATTGGTAATCATGCCAGATGTGTTTTGTACAGATGTATGACTTTTTATTTTTTGCCCTAGACGTTAAAGAGACCCTATGCAACTTTTTCATAGTCATAAAATCGCTTAGAAATCGTTTTGCTTGACTGACCAGTTTTATCGAAAACAGTCACATTTCCTCCCGCCCCTAGTGTCCCTATCCGCTATTACAACCTTGCAACTTTCTGATGAACGATCGTCTGCTGTTTACATCTGGAAGTCAGAGACGCGTAAGGAACTAGAAGAACCACGCTTGCAATTTATATATTTATATATAGCCTATATATGTATAAATATACACGCTAAAGCTGTCGGGGAAGCTCTGCAGAGAAATATGCATGCATAAAACGAGCGAAAACGAAGCCGAAACCAGAGATGAAATCGCCAATCCTGCATTGTTCCTCTTTAAAGGAACACCCCACCATTTTTTCATATTACTGTAAACTATGTTATTTCCTTAACTAAGACGAGTTGATACATGCCGCTTGCATTTCACTGTGCCTGCACACTCAATGGCTCTGGTGTGCGGTGCTACTTTGATAGCACTTAGCTAGCCCAGTTCATTCATTAGGATCCAAACAGAGATGAAGTTAGAAGCCAAACACCTCAATTTTTTCCCTATTAAATTCAGTTACATGAGTAGTTACATGACCAAGTATGGTGAGACAAAATAAAACGTGGCGCTTTTCTAAGCGCATTAGAAGGATAACTATAATGTGTGACGGAATAGCACTTGAGAGCACTTCAACTCGGCGCAGCAATATCCTCACTCCAAAACTGAAACTGAAACCAAGAGTGATGATATTACTGCGGCAAGTCAAAGTGCAGTTACAGTACAACTGTTTGATTGACGAAGGTACTGTCCAATGCTACTAGGTCGTCTTGGAAATAATTGGCCGGAGTTTTTCGAGCCCAGCCTGTTCCACAGATGATTGATGTGTTCAATTTCTATTTCAGTGCTTCCAACTCATAGGCTGTAAGTGGGTTAGGAATAGGATTTCAAGTGATTTTGCAAAAATGGCCTAAAAAGAGAATCCCATACCCTACCTTTAAGTTAATATTCAGCAGCATATCCAGACCTTTAAAACACATTGTTTGCCTGACCTCTCAACCATGAGCACTGGCTCACCTTTGAAAGGAACACTTCACCGTTTTTTCATATTAAACTATGTTGTTCCCTTAATTAAGACGAGTTGATGCATACCTCTCACGTTTCAATGCGTGCACTCACTGGCTCTGGCGCGCGGCGCAACTATAGCACGTAGCTAGCCCAGTTCATTCATTAGGATCCAAACAGAGATGAAGTTAGAAGCGACCAAACATCTCCATGTTTTCCCTATTAACATACAGTTACACAAGTAGTCACACGACCAAGTATGGTGAGACAAAATAAAACGTGGTGCATTTCTAAGCAGGCAAAGGGGATAATTGTGTGGCGGAATAACATTGGGAGCACTTAGACTCTGCGCAGTAATATCCTCACTCCAAAGTGAAACTGAAAGTGCAAGAGTGAGGATATTACTGCACCACACAATATAGTTATCCCTCTTACCTGCTTACAAATGCACCACGTTTTATTTTGTCTCACCATACTTGATTGTGTGACTTCTCGTGTAACTGTATTTTAATAGGGAAAACATGGAGGTGTTTGGTCGCTTCTAACTTATCATAACTATCATAAACAAACATGGGGACTCTACCATAGAGACTTTAAACAGGGCAAAAAATGCATTTAAAGCGAAGAATAAAAACACCTGCCCAAAGCACATTAAAACCATGTGTTTGTGAATCCTCCAAGGGGAAAGGAGGGCCTCCCAGAGACCCTTACCAATGTCCTTTTAGGCAGAGCTGCCAACTTTTCAAAAAACCTTGGAGTGAAGTTCTGTCGGGGGTGACCAAAACTTTTTACCGCACTCGTCGCAATACCAAAATTATTGTTTCGATCCCGATACTAAGTCAAGAATTGTGATTTCGATACTTTTTCGATGCTTTTTTAAAAACAATTTTGGTGTATTTGGTGATTTAATCATCAGTAACCTAATATTTAATATTATGTGATCATTCACACCAGTGGCCATCTAAGATTCTGCTCAACCCTCCACACATAGAGAAAATGATAGTCATATGTTTCTGTATCATATATTTTGGAATTCATAACTGTACATATTTTGTTGATAATGTTATATTTTACAATCTGCATAATTATTAGTAGCTAAAAATGTTTAGTCATTTGTGTACTGATTTCAAGACCTATTTTTAAATGGTGTGTGGTCTAATTGAGTGTGCATTAGTGGTGTGTGTAATTGAGTGCCTGTCGCTTTAAGAAATAGGTGAGGTAGCTTTCTATCTCACGGTTTTATGCGAATGTAATAAAAGATGCATGACAAGGATATGTGGATGCAATTAATTTTGCTTTCTGTGTCATTAGATAAAATACATGTTCAAAACACTAACAAGTCGAAGAAAATCTTTCAGGGATCATATAAGAGATGAGTGTCTTGCAATGTTCCTTTATGATTTTAGTGAGCACTATGATTTAGCTCTCTCCAGAAGTTATTTATCCACACGTTCCAGCAAACAAAACAAAAAAAAATCTAAGTTGAAGCATAGTTAGCTACCGAGAACGCACATGTTAACAGAATGAGTGTAAGTTGAAAACAGTATCGGAACGATACATATTTCCGGGTTAAGGAGTAAGGTGGATAGAACGAAATGTCAAGGTGTGTGGTTATGCTGAAATTTACAACGGCATCGAACGCGATTCAGCCAATCATAATCAAGGACCGGAACTATCTGTTTTAGAAAGGGCCATAAGTACTTGTTCATTCAACTTTCGACATGTAATCCATATTGAGCTTGCAGAAACTAAAATCCAATCTTCGATTTTTCAATGACAATCAGGTGAAACAGACCAATTTAGCCGTCTAGCCCCATAGACCCCCATTGTTTTGGCACTTACTGGCGATGGCCCCTAGCGGAACTGCAACAGATTGCAGGTACAATGCAGGTACAATGGAGTTAATAGGGAGTGAACCGGCTCTCCTTAAGTGGGCTCTGGCGTTACGAACTAACCCCATGTATTTGTATGGAGGATTCTTTGAGTGCTGTGTCACCTCATTAGAAAGCCTCTGCCCTTACTAGCATTGTATCATCTGTCAGAATAAAAGAAAGAGGAGGCACGCTGTGGCGCAACTGGCTGTAGCATATGTACCATATTCAGGTCCATGTGCCTTCGGGGACCTGTTTCAAGTCTGACCTGAGTCGATTTCCGATCCCACCCCAACTCTCTCTCCCACCCACTTCCTGTCAATCCCTTAACTATCCTGTCACATTAAAGGCGAAAAGACCCAAAATATACTACTGAGAAGAGAGGAAAGAGTAAAACTATAAATTAGACTAGATCTACCCATGTCTGTTGCTAATACAGTACATCTTCATGTTTCCCTTGCTTGAAATGGTCTCAAAAGCATGGTTTGCTGGTCCAGAACAATTTCAACCTTGATAAGGACCATCTTCAGCAATGCTGCAAAAAAAAGTTTAAATATCTCGAAATGAAGCACACCCACCACACTATTCCATGATCATTCTATAATCTGATGGCTAACCACTAATGTTCTAAAATTGATACTTAGCTAAGGAATCGGATTATCGCAATCTGGAACACACTGTCATCGTTGGTGACTGCAGTGCAAGCTTTGTCTGAGTGCTCTTCTGATCCGTCTGTCTGTCTGTCAACTCAACTTGCCTTCATGCATGCGCTCAGCTCTGCACGTACTGCGTGCGAGGGACTGCAGACTCCGTATGCACAAGAGATGTCATTAGATGTTTCCACAATGTAGAGGGTAGCTAATTTGTGCGGTATGTGGTATGAGAGTCACAAGTTCAAATTTTGAAGAATTGTTTTTCAACTTTGTTGTTATTTTGACACGTCAGTGCACCTTGGATTCTGGATTGTTTGAAATAAAGGCATAAAATGTCCATGTCTTGGGCCGAGGGAACAGGAAGGTGGTACTCCACCAGGATCACCCTGCACTCTGACCTTATTGAACCTTGCTCAGTACTGTAGCACTTATTAATAACACCCCGATGTCACGACCCTTTCCATTAAGCAACAGCTCGAAATGTGGAAAAAAGGTCAACTGACAATGGCCGCGTTTTCCAAATGCTGTCTTTCTTAAGGACTTAAAAAGGCTCCAAAGAAGGAATCGCTAAGAAGGAGCGCTAAGATACGGGTGTTTCCCAGACGCGTTCTTAACTGACTTCTTAGGAGACCCTTAAGATCAAGCCAAAGAAGCTTCATAAGAAGCTCTTAACGAGAGCTGTTCACCACGGTGGTGCTGAAACTGAATCAATCGATGCCAGGCAAATCGATCACCCACCAATTTATCCGCGCACAAGTCACACACAGGGCCCCGTGTTCCCCATACAGGTGCAATTAGGCTACGCATGTATCGTGTGTGCGTGCGTGTGTGTGTGTGTGTGCAGGCCCGGGTGGCTAATCGGGAGATTCGGGAGGATTCCCGGTGGGCCGTTAACGTTTTGGGTCGGTGTGAATATCGTGAGCTTAAATATAGGCTATTGTTTCTGAAGATAATTTGCTGCGCCCTGCGCCCTCGCACCTGCAGTTGTGGCTCCTTACACCTATAGTCTGCCAAAAAACCTCAAACTAGCTGATCAAACAGGGTGATTATCAATATAGCCTAGGGTTTTTTTTTTATTAGCTCAGGCCATTCATATATTAACTCATGCAAGACGCATCCCATCTCTCTTATAGATAGTGTGGTAGTAGGCATGTGATGTAGGCTAGTCTACTTTAATATAGCCGAGAAGATGTAACCCTCCAGCCCATGTGGCCTGCGAGTGGGGTGCACGGACTTTGTCAACGCCTAGAGTAGCAGGTGAAGCCTCATTGGATTAGGTTCAGCTGAGTTCAATTACATCTGTCTCCTTGATATTTGTGAAATGCCACAGGGTTGTTGATGTTTTTTGTATGTGTAGTAGGCTACTATAAACTCATATGCAGATGTGTTGAAAACTTAAACGTGTAATTCAATATTATTTTTTAAAGTCTAGGCCTATGTTTCTTGCTCCAGTGGTCCACAGCCACGAGTGCATTGCAACATTAAAAATTGTTTTATTGTTTTAAAAAGTGGAGGATATACATTTCCCTGACGCAGCTTGATCACTAAAGCCTAGAAAGCTACACGCCCCTAGCGGCAGGCTATGCTCTCTGAGCATTTGATCGCTAAGGAGGCTGTTAAGAGTGGGTCAGCTCGATCTTACGTTTCCTTCTTAGTGTAAGATCTTCTTTAGCTAAGAGCGACTCTGGGAAACACATTCTTCTTTCACAGCGTTCTTAAGAGCAGTCCAAAGAAGATCTTAGCGTTAAGAGCTTCTTAACGACTTTGGGAGACACGGCCAATATGTTGTCTTGTACTAGCAGGCTGATTGCCTTTTGAGGATGTACTAGTCTGCCATAGAGGTTAAATGCCATGCTATTGTATATTGTACATGGTATATTGAGTAGAGTTGATATATTTACTGACAGTCTTTGATACATCAATTGATACCTGTATGTTTTGTACCAGACACGTGAAGCTCCCTATACAACCAAAGATCAAGGAGGCAGCCGCAAATGTGACATTGGATATTCAGGTGAGACATCTACAGTATAGAAATTGAGCACAAACATGCAGTGGATGACTTGTCTATGTGCTCTCTCCTGACCCTTAGTCTACAGTGTTGAAAAATACAGTTACATATCTCCTTTACACCCTTGGTTTGAAAAAAGTACTAATTGTGTACTTTACGCTGCTTTTCTGTCATTGGTAGATTTGCACATGCACACTTGCGTTTGTTGTTGTTTTTATTTAATGGGTGCAGATAGCCTCACTACATGGGTGCAAATAGACGAAATCAAATTGGATCAGGAGTGAAAGGAGTGAAACTTTGCCTCAACATTTTTGCCACATCAAGTTATATTATCTTCAGATGTCACTAGATCCCATGACATGAATCAGTGTTGCATTTGGATTGCATGTTTGAGAAAATGGCTTAACCCTTACCCCTGTCCAAATAGCCTAAAATCAGAATGATAGCATTACGTTGTCTTGCCCCATTTACATCATTGTTTTTGACTGCCAACGCTGCAAATTATAGGGTTCTTCTGATATCTTCAGAAACAGCAGTCATAACTAGCAAGCATGTTTATCGCTTGCTATCTTACTTTTGAGTTGAGTAGAATTTTTTTGATGTTTGGCATTTTCTTTATTGCACCCATATCCCAAAGACACATTAGAGCTGACCATGCTGACCAAAGAGAATGAATCACTCGTGTACGATAATCTTGTAGTCTTCATGTTGATTAATGTGATGCATGAAATCCAAATGATTCTGTCTGTAAGTGTTTCTATCATTCAGAAAATAGTTCTGAAAGTAATCCCAATTTGTTTTTTTGTTTTTTTTGCCATTTATGTTTGCTGATTGTGTTTGTAAGCAGAGACAGAATGACAAGAATAGATTAATTTAGCATTGATGACAGTATTATAAAAATGAAATGACAGTGACTGTTTGGTGGAAGTAACCTCCTGATAACCTACACGATACAATACAAGTTATTGTCATTTTAGGTTCAAACAAAATTTGCTACATGGTGTCATTACAATACTTGTGACACTGTTGCTTTCAGGGATTAAGCCTAGTTTGGCCCTCTTTTGAAAGGAAGGAAGGGAATTCACCAGTGACTTGTTGTGTCAGACTGAAAGCGCTGGCTTTTTGTGACTCATAGCAAACCCGTCTCACAAAAGAAAAACAAAACAAAACAAAAAACCTCTCAATGCTTTTCGGAAATGTTTTGGTCCATTTTGGAGCTACACTCGGAGAACGGAAAGTGAGATAAAGGAGGAATGGAAGAAACGAGGTTCGGCGTAGGGTGCTCTTGTGTTGTGTTGCCTCCGTAAAACAGACCCAGTGGCAGTGGAGTTTAGTGGAGCGGGTGGCGGGGCTGTGGGGGTGGTGTTGGAAAGGAGCAAATGCCACCCACCGAGACGGCGGGAGTGGGGGTGGGGAACCGCTCTCAGAGGAAACAGTTGTGCTGCGAGGCCTCACACAGAGCTGCTGGGCCACCCAGTTGCCGGCAGATTTGTTTATTTTTATCCTTTGGGGAAAATTGTTCAGCGCGAACTGTTTATTAGGCCTTTGATTTGTCATGTGTCAGCTTTTGGTCGCCCGGCGAGTGTGCGTGGCGTCCGCAGCCTGTGTACAGAAGAGGTTAATGCCAACAGAGGGGGGAACAGAGGCTTGAAACAGGAAGGATTGTTGTCATGAGCCCCGAATGCTGCAGGCGTGAAAGAATCAGTGTGACGTCAATGTGAAGTAGACCCCTCTCTCCGTTAGTGGGAATAAAGCAGGCAATGTAGGACGTTTTAAACGCAAGCTGATATTATACTAGTACATTGATGCTATGGAAAACATTTAAAACTTTAAAAACATCTCTTGAAAGACACTTGTGGTTTCATGCTTGATAGTAACTCGGCATCCACAGCTGTGTGAAGTAAGAGAATTCCCACAGAAAGGGCAAACAAATAATAAAGTGAGTTAAATGAACAACAGATTTCCGATTAGTTTTTGTTTAGCCAACACACATTTTATTTGTAAAGAACCTCATGGGCGTTGGTGTGAAAGAATGGACAGGATGAGAAACAGTCATACCAAACTGTAGTGATGGAGGAATTTCAGCCAACCTTTAGATATCTTGTGTCATAGTTGACATGGCAATGTATAATTCTGAATTAAATAAATAAAGGCATGGTATGATATGCAGCAGGCACTTGGTTAAAGCCGACCAATAACAGTGGCTTCAACCTGAATGGACAGGACAGGGTTATTCGGTTGAAAAGAAAAAAAAAAGTTTACTAGCGCAGCCAGCCGGTTTTCACAACTTGTAAACCTTGTCACCATCAAATCTGTTTTAGAGAGGGTAAAACAAAATCGCTTAATTTTAACAGAGTAATTACTGTAGCTGTGCAGCCAAATGATACAATCAAGGGTGCGTCCAGGCTTTTTTTAGGTTGAGGCAACAGGGTTAAGGCTGTAGGAAAAGTGTTGCATACTTAGCTTCTATGACGAGGCCATGCTTAAATCTTGATTACGTAGCATTCATGAAACTAGTGTAACTTCAGTTTTGGCATTCTGTGTGTAAAACCACTAGGTGTGACATACCTAATACTCTGTTGCAATATTATATTGTCATATGTTCCAGTCTACAGCTATAGCAACTGGATGGATTTTGATTATTACATTGAATATATGTTAACTACACTTTAACTACACTCCCAGTCTTTTCAGTTGTCATCTGACTGAAAACCGAACCTAATTTTAGACATTATACCAGCGTAGTGGCTTGCCTGACGTACTGTACTGTATGCAGATGAGGGTGTGTGCGTGTGAGATTGGGAGAGCTCAATGAAAGGACATATACAGTTTGCGGCACTCATTGCCCGGTCACTTTATCTAGGTGAGCAAAGGCCAACTTAAGTTTTGGGTTTGTCAGTTAGTCCAGGTTTTCTGTGAGGCTGTGATGGTCAGTGATTCCCCAAATCCCAAAGTGGATTAAAGACAAGTAGATTAAGCCAAAAGAGAGAGACCTCTAAACTAATTGTGACCATTAATACCAGGACAGGTGTGCTTTTACCTTAGCCACAACAAGTGGTGACATCAGCCATGTTAGTCAGTGCTTTCCCGCCTACCGTGTCACCTAAACTAATTGAACATAAATGTTACAAACCCCAGTCTGGCAATTTAGCCTAGAGTAGTGAGTTGTGAGCCGCTCAAACTGAACTTCATAATCGTAATATTGTGTGCAATTGACGTATGTAAGATGGATAAATGCAGCGTGCCAACCCATGGGTACATCCATAGACGTATATCAGAAAGTATGGGAGAACTGAGCCTCACCTTGATCACATGTTGCACAGTTAAATCTCAAGCAAAGCAAAGGTGTCGAACACTGTTACACAAAATTTTCAAAATCACCACTAGGGGGCAGTGAAAGCACTGCACAATGAATAGTTCATTGTGGAAGATTAACTGAAATAAGTTGACAATAATATCACCCCCTTTTTTTTTTTAAAGCAGAGATGATGAAGTGCCTGTCAGCCACACCTGGCATAATTATGATGAATAGTACTACAAAATCCCTTTGTTTTGCTGTTGAAATGATTGAAGTATCAAATGAAGTAGAATCTATTATTAATGTAATGTGCAGGAAGATGGTACTGTAGCACAATTTCCCTCTCTACTCATCCAGCCACAAGTAGGCTGAGACTCCCCGCGCCGCCAGGGATGCTTCAGGCCAAGGTGGCTGGCTGAAAGTACTGTCAAATGAAGCACTCCGTTTTCTTCTGCAACTCAAGTGTGTCCATGTGACGACCAACACTAATATTTGGCTGGAAATGAAGACAGTATAAAAATTCAGTGTCAAGGAATACCATGGCAGCATGTCAATTATAATGAAGCATGGCACTGTGGGTGAAATTCTTTATGTAAATAAAATACCGTTGCCAACTTGTACATTCACACCAACAACACATTTATTATGACATTTTCTTACCGTGGAGAATCGTATGAATTTGCTATTTTGAGTTGCTATGGCTGATGGATGGTTGGTGAAACAGTATTTAAACAGCTGCCACGTGGATGTGTCTTTCACATCCTAAATAAACACCCATCCAGCAACATTATATGGAAAGAATACACAATGCTTGCACAGTCAGAAAAGAAAGAACTTTTTTCCATTCTGAATGTGAAATCGATCAATGATTTAACTTGGCAATTTTCGCGCTGATTATGACACTGAAAATGTGAATGATCTGATTGTAGTTACTAAATTGCTAAAGATATAAGCACATCTCTGTGCAGTAACAGAATATTTAGATGTTTAAGCTCTACCTTACCTGAAATATCAATTGTTAGAAATGATGAAGTATCTAGCATTTTTTTTCTCTCCTCACATTACATATGTAGGCAGTCGTTTAAGAAATAGCCTACTGTAGGCTTAAAGGAAATAGATTAAATGGACTAAACAGTTCAGGAATTTCAGGTCATCTGTATGTAGGTGTTTCACTGACTTTTGAATGATGCTTGTATCTTGAATGATGCCGTTGTGGTATTGGACAGTAACTAGTTGCTCTTACGACTAAGACAGTCACATACTAAGACTCTAAAGCAGTCACACAACTCATAGTGTCTATGCATGATTTCAAGATGTTTGTGGGGGGTCTTGATTAATTTGAAAGACCCTGAATGATTACTAAAAGTTATATTAGACTACAAATGTCAAGAGAGAAAATTAAGTGACAAATTGTTTGCTAAATTATACAGCAAGCCAATATATAATAATCTGTAAGTGTTTTATGAGACACCTGCATGCATATGTGTAGTACAAACTGCAATATTTTGCTATCTTCCATAGTCCTATTCATTTTCATTGTCGTAGTTTCTGATGCAATGTCTCTTGGTTTGTCTCCATGATGACATTCAAAGTTTGTGGACAGTAAGTCATTTGTGACCACCCACAGATGCCCTCTTGCTGGGGCTTAGTAGCTTTGAGGAAGCGTTCAAATTAGCCAATGGGAATGTAAATTGCCTTGGAGAGACGAATTCCCTCTGTGATAATATCCAACTGCCGTAGCCCCATGATTAATATTGTAATAACTCTTTTGATGCATTTTGAATTGGGGGTGATTTGGGTCAGTGGTCATCAGAGTTGCCTCCGGCAGGATCAGTTCTATCCCTCCTTGTTACCATGGAGAGCAAGTCTAGACGACGTCTTTATGTAGAGAATTCTCTATGAAAACTTATCGCGGTGCATTAACGAAATGGTGAGAGAGTCACATGCTGTACACGAGTTTCAGCAAGCAAACTGGAGACTGCAAGTAACTGGTTCTTTTCATGCGATAATTTATAGATTATTCCATATCAATTCAACACCAAAATATTGGATTCAACACCATGGTCTCAAATTGGTCTTCTCTTTATACATTTTTACCAATTGCCTAAACAATCTGGCTTTGTTTAAATCAATAGGACATCAATGATGGGTAGGATAGTAATTGCTGCACATAATATACTGGCATTCGCTGCAGTGTTGTGTGTCTTAATGTGTCCCATAATTGGAAAGGCATATCTCTACTACAAAATAAGATATCAGGCTGACATTTTCTTATGATAGTCATAAGACATCGGACGCTTTTTGGACAAAAATAGCAAAAATCAGAGATCAGGGTGGACTGTTTGAACTTGAATTGAATGACCCATAACAACGATTGTAGAAATGGTGAGTCAATGGTGAGCCAATTGTAATTCTGAAACAAACGTCGTATTCTAAATGCCTCTGAGATTGGTACAGTCTTTTCCAAATTATCACGTTTTTGCTAACCTACATATTGTTTTACGCCATTTCTCAACATTAAAGTTGCTAGAACTTTTTTACATTCAATGATTTTTTCACATATTGAATATTGCTTTATAAACTGGTCTCTAGTGCGACAACACTTAAACCAATAGAACTGCTTTTTAAAAAAGCTATAAAAATATTTGACAAGAAAGCACTATCATACTGTATCATCACTGTGATATCTTAAAAAGGCACAGCCTCTTAAGTTTTGAAAACCTGCATAAATGTAAATACACATGTTTTATATATAAAACCTTACATGGCCTTGCCCCACCTCCATTAAATGAATTCTTTAAAACAGTTGAGGGTGGCATTACTAGGGCTTCCAAGAAAGGAGACTGCATAATACCATTTAGGCAAACTACCTTTGGACAAACTGACTTACAGTAATTTCTCGCATATAAGCCGCATTGTGTATAAGCCGCAGGACAGTGTTTTATGCAAGTTAAAAGAAAGAAAACCATATTAACAGCATATTAACTGCCCCCCTATATTAGCCTCATAGCTGAAGAAATTTTGCAAAATCAATGTATAAGTTGCGGCTAATAGTCGGGAAATTATGGTATCTTTCTACGTATCATCAGTTTAAAACTCATGTCAAAAATTGGCTGTTGGCAAACCAGAACTGTAATCACCTCTAATATGCAACACCTCCTACATAATCTCTTAAGTGTCTAATTACTTTCCCCCCCCTTGTTTATTTAATTGTAATGTTTGTGTCTTATGGTATTGTCTTTATTTTATTTAATTTTTTTACATTTGTATTTATACTAATGTCCCATTGTCCCTACCAAATAAACTCAATAAATAGATAAAAGGTTGAGTCACTAATATACAACAATAGAGTGATGTATTTAAAGTCATTATTAATATTCAGTCCTCAAACATAGATATACTGATATTGTATGGAATATTTTCTTTATTGATGCAGATATGATCTGTAGTGAAATTAAATTCAAAACCTGCAAGGAATTTGAGTATATTTGGTACCAAGTGTTTTTCTAGTTTCTGCTTTAAGGCAACTCTCCACTAGGTGGCAATATAATACAGCTGTGAATTTAGTAAAGATTGGGTCTGTCCAGAGCCTCCTTGATTTAGCAAGTCTTAACATGACGGAAATGAAAATAACATTTTACATTAAACTTTCATTACTCTGTACTGTCCATTATGCATCAAAATTATATTCAAACAGCAGTCTTTTTAAGTATTTCGTCACCTCCTCAACTGAAGTGGAAAATTACTCTATATTAACAGTCCAGTAACAAGTAAAAGTTGGTTATTCTGTGAAAACTAAGGGTAGAGATGATGTAGAGAATACTTTTCAAAGTCCAAAGCATATGTGCAAAACATGCCTTGCAAAGGAATGTTTTTCTTTTCTTTTTTGACTCTTTACTGTAACGACTCTCTGTTATAATTAACTATCCTGGCAAAAGCTGTGTGGCATACTACACAGTTCTGATATACTCTTATAGTCAGCAGCATAACAAATTACGAAGCGTGGAACTACAAATCAGTATAAGACATCACACGGCAGAATGTAAACAAGCAGGCGGTTTCGACACATCTGGCAGTCAAGATGGTGAACAGATGAATGAAGCTTTTCCATCACTGCAAATATGAAAAACGGGAAAAAATAAAGAAATTCATTGTCCTTTTGTATAATAATGATGCCATGTAGCGCAGGTGTCCACGAATACATTACATGAATCAGTGATGTCTTAAAAAAAAAAAAAAAAAAAAAAACATTGCATGCAAGCTCCCAACTTATTAACTTGATTGTTTTATTGCTTTTTAACCACAAGAGGTCCTGTCGGTACCATTGCCCTGTGGAGCCATATGCAGCTCATATTACCTTCACATGGCAGAATTGAATCAGGGGTACACGGACACAGCAGGGTGCACAGCCTCAGTGATGATGAGAGGGAACATTCGCTCGTGAGTGAGATCAAAACAAATAAACGCATGGAACAGTAGAACAAGGCTGATGGATCTCCCTAATCAGTGGAGGAAATCTTCCTAGACGGCACCCTGTCCATGAAGCACACTGTAATGAGCCTCTCTCCTGTAAGATGGACGAGCTCCATCATAGAGTAGACCATCCAATTAAAGAGAGTTCTAACCTGTGAAGAACTTCCTACTTTGCCAGGAAAGCTTAATGACAATTGTTGCTATGGATAGTTGGAATTGTACGAGGTTCTATGCCTATACTTTGTTTAATGGTTCTGGAACAGCGGGACATCATACATAATGGATCACTGACATCCCCTTTGGTGAACTGACTTCCTGTTCTTTGTTTGACATGAAAGATGAAAGAAGGGAGCGGGAATGTCAAACCCACTCTAATTTCCAATGCATAGAACTCGCTGAGGTTCTCCTGGTCTTTGGGTTGACACTAATCCACAGCCATTGTAGTCTTTAGTGCTGTTGTATCTGTTTGTGAGAGACTCCAATGTCTTCATTGTCATTGTTATTCTGTGGTGGTATTGAGATTACTCATCCTGCAAACAAGACACATCCAGCGTTGTCACGGTTTAACTCAGATGTCAGCCTTGATACGGGGCACAATTCCCTTTTATCCCAAGCCCAGGCCTCAGAGGAGAAGTATGAAATGATTTAGGATGCCATCCCCGTGACACCCAGCCAGTCGGCTCTTCTTCTTGTCTATTTTCAGATGACCGAGAGGTAACATGAGACGCGAGATCCTCCTCTGATTACAAGGCAGCCTCCTATTTACCCCAACCTCCGTCGCCGCAGTTTACGTGCCTACAGCATAATTATCCACCCATTCTCCCAACCCATGTGTGCGTGCATGACAAAGAAATTTATATATTTATCATTATGAACTTCATTTGTGTGCGTCAAAGTTATAATCCACACTTTCATATGTGTGTTCAAAGTTGCTATTCACAGTTTCACATGGGAACCTCACAGGAACGCTATGCACCTGCAGATAAGAAACTGGACATGAGCGAGAGGAGGATTTTAGGGAGGTTTCGACCAAGGTCATGCTGACTTGTTTTGCTCTCTGCTTTTCTTTAATAAAAGAGCCTCTTTGCGTCCAAGAGCTCAGAGACTGTTTCGGAGAGGTAAAGCAAGTCCTCTCTATGTCTCTCCTCTTGGCGCCAGAGTATACTGAAAATTATACTACTTGTCTGTGGTTCTTGTGTCATAATATTGGGAAGATTTTCCTGACATTCTTTGGTCCTTCGAAGCCGGTTGTCAATATATCCTTTCTGGAACTGATCGTCGGAAGTTGAAGACTGCAGCAGCCCGCGGACTACAACCGTGGAAAAGCCCCGTACGGTGAATTCCGTGCAGGCCAGCCGACGGCGACCAGCTCCTAGACTGGATTGACGACTTCCGAACTACAGAGCAGAACCATAACAGTGTGAGTATAATTTCATAGGCCTAATAGTCTTGGACTATTTTCTAGAAAAGGGAAAAGTCGCATTAAGTTGCCGTTCCCAAGGGAAAAGTCGCATTAAGTTGCCGTTCTCTTAATACAGCTGTAAAATTAGATAAACTTTCCAGGGGGGTTTCAGTCCCGCCTGATGTAAAGGGGCTATGGATGCCGCTTAAAGGGGCTATGGATGCCGCTTAGTTTATCTGATGTAAAGGGGCTATGGATGCCGCTTGAAGGGGCTATGGATGCCGCTTAGTTTATCTGATGTAAAGGGGCTATGGATGCCGCTTAGTTTATCAGATGTAAAGGGGCTATGGATGCCGCTTAGTTTATCTTTAAAACAGGGGGCCTGAAGTCCCACCTGAGACAGGGGGCCTGAAGTCCCACCTGAGCTGGGGGGCCTGAAGTCCCACCTAAGCTATCAAAGAAGGAGTGTGACTGAGAAGTGTGTGTGAAGGGATTGTCTGTGAGTTAAAACGAACAACAGAGCCTGTGAGAGATAAAACACCCAGGGGAAGCCGGACTAAGGTCTAGAAGCTCGCTTCCCAGGCTTGTTGTTTGCCCTAAGAGGACGACACAGAACAATCTCTTATTTGTGCAAAATGGAGAATACTCAAGATAAAGGACAACTTTTGAAAGGTGATGCCAAATTCATAGCTAGAGTCCATCCAGGAACTGAAAATTGGCTATTACGATGGAAAAATAAATTCGAATTTGCAAACTAAAACCAGAATTATCATCATGCCATGCAGAAGTGCACCTGTATGACGATGATGATGATTACGGTAAAACTCCAAATTGGCCCCCACCGCCGCCTCCGGTGGAGGCATTTCCAATGGTAGAACTGCCCAATCCAACATTTAAGCCAGACGTGGCTGAGGGTCAAAATAATCCACGGTTAATGTAAAGACGTGTTTTAAAAAACATTGCAATTACCAAAATACACGCCACCACACAGAAAGATGATGAAGATGTCTGGGAGTTTAGAGACAGATTTGAAAATGTTTTAAAGCCTATAACGGCCTGAAGTCAGGGAGTGCAGAAGATAAGATAATTTATGGACAGCAATTAAAACAAGCATTACTCCAAAGTTTTAGACCAGAGATAAAAGGCTGGATAGAGAAACATTTTGTTACTTTCAGAACTGCAGAACTGCCAGATTTTATGGAACATGCTAAACATGCAGAGAAAACAGTGAAAAAGAAAAAGAAAGTAAGAGAAAAGAAAGACTCAGAGAAAGTAGGGGAAGCATTTGTGATGGCATTACAAGGCAGAAATGGGTCAGAACAGAGAGATTATGAAAATGAAGATGATGATAGCAACAACTGTTTCAGGTGTGGGGGTCGCGGGCATTGGTCTCGTGACTGCGCCACCAACGATGAGAAAGAACAAAGATGCGATAGTGACTAAGTGATTAAGTAAGTGGAGAAGGAGAAGTAAGTGGAGAAGGAGAAGAGCTAGAAATGTTTGAAGAATTTCTAGACTAGAGCTGATGTGTGTTTAAATGACTAAGAAAGTGAAGAAAGAAAGCCTACATATTTAAACTGAACATTTAAATTAGATATTTAAATTCTGCTGAAGTTGTGTTTTTTTCACCCATTCACTGTGAAAATCCCACATGCCGTCTCCCTACTGCTGTTACAAACTAACATGACATTCTTATCTCGTATGACAGTATTGTTATCACAACCACACATTAAATATGGTGTAAACAAAGCAGCTTATGCAGTGACTAACTGCTAAATTAGAAGTTAAACTTTTGTCTGCCACATGCTCTGCACAGGTAGCCGAATTGACTGGGCTGACCAGAGCATGTGAGCTTTTTGCCAAAAAGAAAGTGACAATATACACAGACAGCCAATATGCCTTTGCTGTGTCTTACATTGCTGAAATCAATGTACAAATGGGTAGCAATTTTGAGTCATGGGCAGAGCCATGTCTCAACAGGAGGGATGTGTGAACTAGTAGACAAACACTATAACGTATAGATTTACAAACTACTCACAAAATGTTTGTTATCAGTGCATCATATGTACTGTATTGATGTAGGAGTAGTGGAACAACTAATTAAAACACTGTGTTCAAAGGAATATGTGGACACGGATACTGCTCTCTCTCTCTCTGTTTTTCCACAGGATCCCAGAGTGAAACCAGAAGATTGGGTGTTCATCAAAGTCAAAGAAAAAGTGCTGGTCTGACTCGCGTTGGGAAGGACCCCACCAAATCATCCTATCTACACCCACTGCAGTGAAGGTGGAGGGCCGGACCACTGGACGCATCTCTCTCACTGTAAGGTTCCAGTCAACCGCTGAGGAGGGGAAGCCCGACTGCAAAGGGGATTAGAGGTTTAGAATCTAGTCGTCTCAACGTCGGTGAAGATTTTGGATCCTCCTAAGCTTAGTGACGATGCCTTGAGATAACAGACTTTCAGTGTGTAGGATGGTCCTTGGAGCGCCCATCACTCTCACCTTGCTGACACTTTTGTTAAGGACTGAACAAAGACTTTTTTCTTGAAAAACAAAGGAAGCCGAAAAAAGAGATTGATTTTGTCAGAGGATGTGCATACCTACAGTACATCACACATGTGTATCATTTAAATTCATGGTATCGTTATGCTCAAATGCTGGCTGATTTGAATAATGTGTCTGATTGCCATGTGTGTTCTCTGATGCCAATATCTGTTTATCATTCCCGTTTAACAGCCGTACAATTCCTCATGGACAGAGCTTGTGTATAGGTGAAGGGAAGTCTGGCAAAGATGACTTATAATTCATCCCACATGACAATACATAAAAATGGTATTAACATGATCTGTGAACCTTGTGCAGGGACACACCCTTTGAAGTACATAAAGTGTAGTGTAACATTGACCCCTTACTGTATGCCACTGTTAAACCCAGAACAAGATTCCCACTGTGTTTTTTCAGAGATGGTTCTGTGCCGGTGGGGAGTTTGCCTCTCTACAGGTGTTATCAGTGAAGTTTAGAATGTAGCCCTACATTTTGTAGAATTAAGCTTTGATTATTTGAGGACTAGCCCTCATTGCATATAGCCCATCAAAATGTTGATGTGAATTTGCTTGCTTGATTGTTGTGATAATATGGGGCTGGGAAAAACATATGTGTAGTAGAAGGTGAGTTTTTCTCCTTTTGCTTGTGTACACAAGTGCCGCTGCTATAGCAGGGTAATGGAAGAATTTTTCCTTCAACGGTTTTCTCCTCAAAATTAAGATCAATCATGACTGAGGTTTTCCGGTAAGGTTTTCGCTTCCATCAAAAGGTTTGAAACTTGCTATTCGAGTTGGTAATAATTACTACACGCTTTGATTTGATTTATGGTTGAATCTACAGTATGTAGCAATGGAACAAATGATTGTGAAGTTTACTAATGATAAACAGGAGGGAAATGACAAAGAAATTTATATATTTATCATTATGAACTTCATTTGTGTGCGTCAAAGTTATAATCCACACTTTCATATGTGTGTTCAAAGTTGCTATTCACAGTTTCACATGGGAACCTCACAGGAACGCTATGCACCTGCAGATAAGAAACTGGACATGAGCGAGAGGAGGATTTTAGGGAGGTTTCGACCAAGGTCATGCTGACTTGTTTTGCTCTCTGCTTTTCTTTAATAAAAGAGCCTCTTTGCGTCCAAGAGCTCAGAGACTGTTTCGGAGAGGTAAAGCAAGTCCTCTCTATGTCTCTCCTCTTGGCGCCAGAGTATACTGAAAATTATACTACTTGTCTGTGGTTCTTGTGTCATAATATTGGGAAGATTTTCCTGACAGTGCACACGCACAGAGAGAGACACACACACACACACACACACACACACACACACACACACACACACACACAGATAGTACACTCACTCATACTCGCACACTGTGGACTGAGGATGTGCTGGTTTTCATTATGGTCGCTGTGATGCTTCTGGGTTCGTTCAGTCAGGATTGAGGGTGGGGAGGGGCTGAGGTGGAGGGGGGTGGTAGACAGGATGCCAGAGCGTTGCTGTAGTCACGGAAAGTGTTGGTTGGCAGTCACATGCACATCTCCAAGCCTGCGTGTGAGCGTGCCATGCACTGTGCATGTAGCCTGTCTGTTTTGATGTTTCTGCGAGTAGTCCTAGCGATCTTTGGGCACTCCTGGTGCCAAGGCTAGCTGCTGGGAGTCAAGGCCGAGGCTGACTCACCCGGTCTGAGTCAGTGGTGCCATCCTGGCTGGTCATCACCACGCCCTTCGTGTCAGTCCCCCTAGGCCTGTTCAGTTGGGGCACTGTGAACGCACATCCACATGATGTGTTGACTGTTTGTGAGGGGAAGACTGATGTCCCACCCAGATGCAAAGTTGTGAAATCGAGTGGTTTACCGGTTAAATGGAAGATTACAAACATTGCAGGCAATAATTCATGCCATATTTACAGTATGCGGTATAACTCTTCTTGCGACTTCGGAACCATATGTCTCTGAGCTAACATTTGTCTTCCCCAGATTTGTTTTGTATCAATGTGGAAGTCCTCATAACATTCATGGTGAATAAAATATGGATGCCTTAAGCTATTCAAATGTCACTAGCTATTGGATATGCTACTTGGTGTGTATTATTGTTCACTTTTGCAGTATTTACAGTAAATGTTGAATTTGAGCTAAAATGTATTGCTTCTAGGAAAATATTTTCTTTATAGAAAACACAAATAGAAAGTGGAAGACCTTCAAAAAATTGCTTTGAAACATTAACATTCTTGAAATAGAACTTTCCTGTTTTTTTTTTTTTTCTTCAAAACTGTGACTCATTTCTGCCCTGACTCATGACTTGAGAAAATAATCAGGTTGGGAATTTTTGAGGTCAAGAAAGCAGAATACATGAAAAAGGCCCTTTTTTGTTCTGTCTTGTCTTTTAAGGTCAGTCCCAGCATGCAGATCCCAATCTTTCAACACTGTCGCACCACAGACGGAACATCTCACACAGTTTGGTGAATTGTGTGACTGGCTGGTGGCTGCATGGGTAGCTTTCACAGGACGTTGTCACACACAGTGCAGAACTCTTCCTGTCTGTCCAGGCGAAGCCAGTGATGTAACGCGCCTTAATCTCATTTTAGCGCACTTTTGTGACCATGAAAGACAGTGCTTGTTCTTTCATTATGGCTCTGTTTTACTGAGGAGGCAAAAAATGGGCGGGGGGGGGGGGGTTAGCAAAGAGGGTTGAGAGAAGAAACACTGTGTCTCCTTCAGGGTGCACACAAAGCCCACATAACTGGCAGGAAAGCTTTGAAATGGTTGGACTCCTATGATTAGCTGAATCCACTCAAAATGCAGACTGCGCTTAAGCGTTCACTGACACGTGACTGTGGTTGGAGTCAATTCCACATGCTGTTAGTGTTACCCGAGCAACCCTAATGTGGCTGGTTTTTATTTTGTAAGTTTATAGTGAAAATATTGCAATTTGTGCGTTTTCGTAATATGCATTAGATATAGTGCGCGCTGTTATTTTGTACTGACAGTATTACAGACAGACATACCTTAGTCACCAGTGGAACTTTTTTGCATCACAGCCTGACTAAATTGTGTCTCAAAATTGAATTGATCAGCCAAGCAAAAACAATTTCTTTTTTTTTTTTTTCAATTCTTGACTCTTGTTGAAGAGACCTCTGTCTAAAGATGATGCTCTCTCCTACTCTCACCTAAGGCATTTCATTTCTTTGCTGTCCCTGTTGAGAGGCAGAGGAGATTGCCAGATTGATGAGATCTCTTGCCCAGTATTCTGCCGTGATGAGTTCTTGTGATAGATTTTTTTTAGTAATTTGTGTTAGAGCGGAGTCAGTGAACATATTTCCCCACACCGCTTCTGTTAGCAAACATGCAGCAATGCATGTTGACCCTCAAGGTCCCAAGTGAATGAGTTTTATCGCCTGTGGTTTTTGCTACCATTGGTGTCGTCAGCTCCGATCTCCGTTGGTGTCCTAGCTGCCATATCTAGTGTCATGAAGTGGATTTAACTGTGAATTTGTGTGCACCAGACACACTTTGACTATTTTAAAGTCCATTATTCTGTTCCTATCCTTAGACAAGAAAAATGAATAACTTTTTTTCAATGTGATTAAATACTAAGGTAAACATTGATATTACTGAAAAGCTATTTCATTTGGGTATGAACCACTAGTAATACTATCAACAAGGATAGGGACGTTTGGCCCCAATTTACTTGTTTGCCTTTAGGTCTACAGAAAACAGGCAACATTGTACATACTCTAAGGTGAAATATACGTAAGTAGGCCTAGCTTGTTATGGAAGTCATTTTTTAACATTCACAGGTATTTTATTTATTTACTTAATGTCATTCATTAATGTCATCGGTCATTTTGTCATGTCTACTGACCCAAAGTTAGAAGTGAATTGAATTAGCCATCTTTCGAGTAACCTGCTGAACTTATTTGTCTCAGACCTGCCCTGGTGGTAGGTGTGTGGTCCCGTGGGCTTACTCACTTCTTTGTTCCCTTGTGGATTATGTTCGCCCATTTTCACTTACCTAAATTGCTCTTGGCAAGACCTTTTGCCTGCCTCTGGCTCTTAGCAGAGGTATGTTCATATGTCATTGTCATCTACTTGACATTTGTTTTGTGTCAAGATCAGCTTAGTCATCGTCTTTTGGCTAAATAACTTCAGGAAGGCCTCTCCTTGTCTGTCAACTTGATTTAGCCTGTTTTACCTCAGAATCCCAGGACTCCAATATCTTTTGTACGTTTTTAAGATGGTGGATTTAAAAAAAAGAAAAAAAAAAGTCACAGGCAGTTGTTTTTGTTGAAAGATCAAGCTATTTAGCCAGCCGCTGGCTGTCAGTTTATTTCAGGCAAAATAGCGAGCCCCATCTCTTTACATCTCCATGCCCTGTACTTACACACGAGCCAGCTCATAAATCTGCCTCCATATGGCATGGAGGGTTATGAATGGGCTCCGCACAATAATGGTAGTCACACCACCTACACCCGGCACTGTCTGTAGATCAGAGCGTGATAAAGAGCCCCTCACCACAGACTGGCGATTAATCACTGCCTGCTCTGTTCGAAGTAGTGTCTTGGTTGTACAGTGGCAGGAGAAAAAAAAAGGAGGGAAAAAAACATATTCATGTACCCCCGCAAATAGAAACGGTGAAGAGGATTTTTCTCTTCTCTCCACTCCCATTCAACCAAAGGCTGGGTTCTATTTATTTCCAGCTCATTATAACAAAAAGCAACTGTCGCGGCTGTCTCCTTTAAGGACTGAAGGGATAAGAAGAAGATGATCCAGTCACACGCAAACGGCTCCTAAACGGCCATTATGTAACTGCTGTGGATGCACAGCTGCTCTGAATCTATGGGCTCTCAGCTCGGCAAGCCCTGATGTTCCCCTCGGCTTTATGTCTTTGCAATGTGACCTATTATGAAATGTCTGCTGTGGATTCCTAACTAACCTAATGAAAAACACATTTTGAAGTCATGGCATCATTAAGATAATGTGAAAATGTTATTACAGATATAATTTTTCTGCTTGTCATCTGAATGAAAATTGAGAAATTATGATAAACTGTAAATGTGTGTACTTCCATATTGATATTATACAGAGCAGTGGCAACATATCCAGACAAAAACACTGTCTTTTTTGCTTTTTAAAATCTTTGTTTATTGGGAAAAAGACACACCCTCACCCCAATATGAAAAGAGGTACTTTCAGAGTACAGACAACAAAAAAAAGACCAACAAGTAAACGCAGCAAATGCAGTATTAATTTGCCTATATCACAGTTAGCGCTCCCAAACATAGCCTATAAGCCTCTGGTGGGGTAAACACGTCTGGAAAAACTCTGCTCGTGTAATCTGTGAGAGAGAGTCAGATGATAGGAGCAGCCTTCCTCCATGGTTGGCGGTCGGAGGCTGCTGACTGAGGACCTGCCGCCCTGGCGCCCCCCTCGGCAGTCGCACTCGGCTGGAGTGCTGCAGTGTCTCTGTGGGGCATAACTCCGGTTCCTGCTGAACTGAGCCAGTGCGCCTTAAATCAACTGTTATCAGCTCAGTAGGCACAGGAGGTTGAACCCAGTCCTGGAACCCCGGGAAGGGACTTCTTCCAGCCACAAGGGGGCATCTGATAGTCTAGAGGGACGTCGGCATAGTCCTCAGCCAGCATACAGTATGTTGTTGCACATTCTGCCTTTGTTTGAGTCAGTGTGTCAGGGACTGACACAGTCACAATGGCCTTGCTGTCATTGATATATTATCCCAGACAGTGACCTCAAGAAATGCATTGTCCTCACCGTTGGTTTGGTGTAGCAACATTGTATTTCTTAATTTAATTCAACTTTTTGTAATGATGTCAGTAGACTGACATCCATGATTTGGAAAAAAACATTTTTTTTCCATCTTTAGACAAGTTCCCATTGACAGTGTTGCACTGTCACTGTGGAGAGAATGTAAGCATCCTAACCACATCACTGAATACTGTGTTTATGACCATGTGTTACCTGGCTGGACAGCCATTTCCGTTCTCCAGTGGAAAATAGACTTGAGAAGATTACGCACTGTCCCCACCCCTTTAGATAGACCATTGAGATAATCATGAAGAAAAAGGCCATTATCTTTCCTGACATGTGCAAGGGGGAAACATGAAAAGAACATTGCATGTGAAACCAGTTACATTTTATGCTCGTCTCTTGTTATGAAAAGTGACTCTAAAGGATAAAAGATCCGCATGCGTCCATGATGTGCTGTAAGAAGAGCTCTCATGCTGTGTGCGTGGAAAAGCTCTAAACGTCTAGAGACCACCCTGTCTGAAACGGCGCACCTAGTTCACAATTACATCGTGACTACTTTTCCCAGTGGGTCGTTTCCTGTAGTGCCCCGCAGTTCTCGAGTCCAGTGCTTCCTCTGGTTTTGCTTTTGTAGCCTACAGTCGCGTTGACTTGGCACTCGCGCACTGATGGCAGCGGTGTCTCAGAGGAGCGGAACTTAGCCACTGTGAACACAGGTTTTCCAAGATCTGTTCACCAAGCGAGCCAAGTCCTGTACCTCACGAAACATGATCAAGTGCCACCAAGCTCTCCCCGCTACTCTATCAGATCCAGATCTCCTCGCTGACCACCTCCTTGTTTTGCTCTTGAAAAGCGCCAGACTTTTTTTTTTTTTTTTTGTTTAATTTCCTTTTCCCCCTGACCACAGATATGGATCAGTATAAAGTTACAGGCCCTGGCAAACACCATTAGAGAAGGGGGGATTTGTGACATAATGGGTTGTTTTCGCTCCTTGCACATCACAACTGCTTAGAGACGACAGGGAGGTTATGGGACTTGCCGAGGCTCAGAGCCATAGCCCAGCGAGACTAAGCACACAACAGAGGAGCGAAAAATCAGCCAATCAGTCAAATGTCAGATGTTCAAAACGAGTTTTAGCGTATAGCTATAATATTTTTATTAGACTCGTAAAGAGCCCTGTGTGCAGTTGTTTCAGAGTTCTGTGTTTCTTTCCTCCACTCTTTCCTCCGCTGATTGATCAGGTCATTAAACGTTCTGAAAAGAATCATTACCGTATCCACGTTTTTAACGAAGCCATTAACACATTGTGCTCCACAAAAATTATGCACTGAACGAATATGGTCCAATTTCAATGCATGCCATATGTAGCGTTCAAATCATGAAGTACAGGACCCCCTTTTTTCTCTCTCTCTCTCTTTCTTTCTCTCTTTCTTTTCTTGTGTGCTTTTTTTAAAACGTTGGCTCATATATGTTGTTATGGTATGATGCCTCTCATTGCCATTCCCAAACCACACAGATCAGAAAGCGTATGAATATGAGTGTGGTTGGGCTCTAAATGGATACAGCAGAGCTCTGGGCTCACGGTCACGATGATGAGAGACTTATAAATGTGCCCTGTTTATTTGAGATTTTATGACTCACACTGTTACAAGTCTGTCAGTGGACTCGCTCTGCTCCTAATGTGGCAAACGAAGGTGCTGGTGCTAAAAAAAAAAAGAAAGAAAGAAAGTAAAAGACAGAAAAATTCCCCTTGCCTTGTCTAAAAGTTGGTGTTCAGAATGAGTATCAATCAGTAACAACTGCAGCCGAGCAGGCAGCGGAAGTGGGTGTCGGGGTGAGAGGTGATGGGGGCCCTTTGTTTGCTGAAGGGAATGGCTTGCAGCTGGTTGGAAATCCCTGGCAATGTGATTTTATGATATAATCCCAAATCACTCTGCCAGGAATCCCTCCAGCTGCCCCAAAGAGAGGAGGAACATACACATACAGAGAGAAAGAGAGAGAGAGAGAGAGAAAGTGACTAACTGTGAGCGAAAAGATGAGGTAATCTGATAATTGAAGAAGGCGAAAGAAAGTGGGGAGAGAAAGGATACGAGAGCCAGTGAGCATGTGAACTAGAGACGGAGAGAGATGGATAGAGAAGGAGCGAGAGAGAGAGAGAGAGAGAGAGAGAGAGAGGGAAAGAGAGGAAGAGGGAGCTCCAGTGCCAGTGTCCACAGCAGTGTGGCAGACCTGTGGTGGTCATCATCGCCCTCTAATCATCCTCCCAGCTCCCTCACCTCTTCCCCTCTCACTCGGAGCTCGTTAGCAGGGATGCTGCACCATGTACACACACACACACACACACACACACACACACACAAGTGCACGCACCTGAGAAAACACACCGTCAATAGAGCCTCTGAGTCATCTGTTTAGATGACCCTCACACAAGAGACAGTGAATGAACCATACGTGTGTGCGTGCGTGCGTGCATACATGCGCGTGTGCCGTGTGTGTGTGTGTGCGTGCGTCTGCCTGCATGTGTGTGCCTGTGTGTTTACCTATCCACATACGCCAGGCCTTGAGGTTTTAGCAAAATGTTTGTTGACAAGTGATGCAGTCACTTGGTAACCCAATCCTGAGTCAGTGCCAAAGCAGTGGAAAAAGCACGGTAACGGCTCAATAGACACTGCAGAGGGACAATGCAGGAGGAAGAACGCCGGTCACGTTTTAAAGTTAGATAAAAACTCTGCAGCGGACTTATAGTGAGAATGGTAACCTTAGTGGTGGTGTCAGTGGAGATGTCTCCTATATGCGCTGCACATTATATAGTCAAGGGTAATTGTATCGTGAGCTTCAATAAAAAGTGCCCAGACGGGGGGCTCCAGTCTGCCCCGAATGCAAATGGGGGGATTTAATAAGAGGGCATGTGTTCCCCCAGACCTGTAAACCTCTGTGGAGAGAGCCTGTGATGCCGCGCCAGCCGCCAGGGCAGCGTTTGGGGGGGGGCACAAGGTAATGTTTTGTGGCGGTTGAATGTACATGTCGTTTACGAAGGCACAGGCATACCGTGCTCACTCCCTCGGGTTTGCTCACTTACTCAGTCACTCACTCACTCACTCAAGCAGTCCCTCACAGGCGGGGGTACGTTTGAGCTGTTTTGCAGAAGTGTCATGAATCACCAGAGGGACCTGAAAGATAGACAAGAGGGTTTGGTTTGATTAGATTTTAAGTAGTTCAAAATGTGGAATTGGATTTTCTGCGCACACCCACATGTATTGAAACTGTGAAAGTTGGCCCCTGCACCATATATCTCTGCCATGCCTGCCGTGACTGAAACGGTCAATGATTTCTCAAAGAGCACATGGGTGGTTGACGTTTTAGGCCGAAAAAAAGTTTTTGAAAAAAAAATCAGATATTATGCATGGAAATCACTTAGTTATGTTGTACTGACTCTCCCATTCCCAAAATATGTATGATCTTTTAGAATTTGTATTGGAATTCATATTTATTCACTAATGTCTTGTGTTAGTGACTAAAATGATCATATGGTGTGACATGAAAGTTATTGTTTGTAAAACTATGATGGGGTATATATTTCTTATGTGAGTCAGTGTATCATAATCTTCTATCTTTACTTCATCAAGATCTAGCATTTCCTTGTGGAAATGTGTTATATTTTACAGTATATTTATTCATCAATACACAAAGTAAGGCATTTGTCCCTAATCTTTCAATAAACTTCATATTAATTTGGACATATCTTGATACAAAAGAAATGAAATGCATATAATGTTTGCTGAACCTATTTCCTATCTGTTACATTCAGATTTGTATGATTTAGACTCCAAAAGCCTTTTTATTTTCATAATTTCTTGATGTTTCTTGATGTCACACCAAATGATATGGTGTCACACCATATGATAAATGACACCAAATAACAATCTGTTAACGCAAAAATGTGAATATATGCATTTCACAAACAATAAATGACAGTTTAAGACAAATATATCACATAAAGGATCACTGTTAAAAACTCAGAACTTTGTAAAACAGAATTCCACCAGATATTGTATAGCACTTGGGTAATAAGTGCCACATATTAAATAATAAATGTTAACAACATGTTAAATATGTTAAAATATGTATAACACTAAACTATTAATTAAACATATGTTTGAAAAAAACATTATTTATGTAGGAATATACAGATTATATCATATAGTGTGACAAATAAATCATATGGTGTGACAGCAAAACCCCATCACACCATATGATATGGGGTCACTCCATATGAGGTTTCATGCACTTAGCAGAACAATGAGTCTTGAGGCTACATGCTAGGACCAAAGTCATATGCTCACTTTAACATGGTAACATAGCTGTAAAGGTAATTTTGACCAAAAAACTATTTACTTTTGAAATTTTCCTGAAAAATGGGTCACACCAAAAGACAGCGAAAAGTGGAACTGAGATGGGAGTGCTGGAAATACTTGATTTATTGAAAGAAATATGAGAGATAACTCAACACGTAAACTTTCAATGTCCTTCTGAGAAGTTATTATACTTCCTGAATGAGGAAGGACACCCTATCCCTAAAGGTCTCCACACAATTGCACATTTAAAAAACATAATTTAGGGTCACACCATATGATATTGATTTTTGGGACAAAATGTTTTTGTTTATGGCTTGTTCAAAAATATTATGCCTGGACTTCAAACACTACAGACTTACAAGTAGACATCTTTAGTATTCATTGTATTTAAGTAATGGGAAAATATATTAATTAGATTTGTTTTTATTCAAAATCAAACTTTATGAAATGGGCTCGGGACAGTCACGCCATATGAGCTTTTCCTGGTTTGGCTGAAAATTTTGAGAAATAGGAATATGACTGGCATGAATGGTCCATATGTTCATATAAAGCAGGTTTTCTGAACAATATAACCACATTTATTTGCAGATTAGACATTTCTTTACTTCAGTTTGACACTCTGGACCAAAAAAAGGCCATGTCATGTCAACCACCCACATGCTGTGACCTGCTGCGTCTAAATATTATTGGTCTGTTTTCTTGTGCTGTTATTGTTGTGGTGGTTTTTGTTTTGTTTTTTTTAGTTTGGTGGCATTGATCGTCTAGATGATGAATGTGAATAACGACAATGAAGAATAAAAAAAGAAGCAAATATTAAATTAAAGTTAAATTCAAATCCATGAGGGGACATATAGGCAGTTTTCACAAACAAATCTGGCATACGTAAGCAGTGGTGCTTTTAATGTCACTTATAGTCACTAGTGAAATCCCTCTTAGGGAGACAAAGGTAAACATGGCCATCCCCGACTCAGTGAATTGATGGGTGAGAGGGTGAGAGGCCGTTCCAAGATAAATAGCAGAGGCCATGTTATATCAAGCTGCTGTTCGTGGAATAGATAAACATCCTCGTAAACCTCTAGATGAACATTGTCATAGCGCTCACTAAAATTGATGCCTAAAGTGGATTTTATCAGCAGCAACATCAACAACAAATTGAGGGCTGAGAACCAAAGGGGCGAAAGTGACATTTTGGTCAAAATTGAGTGATATATATCACCTGAAAGCTCTTGATGAGCTCTCTTAGCTGACTAAATTATAGAAGTAAGATATGTATAAATACATAGTTATTGAACAAAAAACAAATGTCTTTAACTGTGAACATATAGAAGCAGTTAGATTTGTTTTGGCTCTCCTGTAAAGTTGGTGAAGTGTCTAAAGGTACAGAGGACATAGAGAGGTGGGTGAGACTAACCACAGTATATTTAATCATGTTGAACTGCCCGACAGAGATAATTTGGCTTAGACTCAGAACGTAGGAAAATTAGCATTTTCCATTTTTTATAGTGTGGGTCCGCTTTGTTTCATTTTATACACCTCTGCATTTTCAATGTAGAAACTATTATTATTCTGTATTGATGTTCTCATTAGTCACTTTAAGCTTCTCCTTAGGTCTGCTATCCTGGTTCCTCAGTGCAAAGTCAGTTTCTGCATGCAAGTACTACTAAATCGCTTTAAAAGGTCCTCACAGTAGTGATCCGACAGCCCCCTGTGACCCATCTTGTTTAATCTGGGTGTGCCTCCAGGGAGAGTGCATAACATGATCACCCAATTGTCACATTATCTCACCTAAAGCTCTCGCTCTCACTCTCTTTTCTCTCGCTCTCTCTCTCTCTCTCTCTCTCTCTCTCTCTCTCTCTCTCTCTCTCTCTCTCTCTCTCTCTCCAGCGACTTCTAGTCCTAAGGCCTGTGATATCCAAAAAATGATAATGAAATGATCCTCGGCTTCGGTCATATGATTGGATAGTAAAAGTAGAGACAAAGATGGAATTTGTGAAAAGCAACACTTAAAAAAATAAATAAAAACAAAACAGCGCTGTCAGGGGAAAACATCCAATGATTAGAGCAGCTGTTAAATATTTCAATGTTGCGGTTAATGTTGTATGTGTAAAGTCTAGACATGTTTTACTTGTCCAAAATAATTTTCAAGCAGGAAAACCGGTCTCAGATAGCGTTAAAGTCTCCGTGGGCATGGATAAGCATAGCCCTGAGATGTCTCTTCCTCCCTCACAGCACTTTTCCAACTCAAAATTGCCGTCTCCAAATGCCCTGATCTGCAGTGGCATGCTCAAAAATTACAAGTAACTGACACCATGGTTGGCACCTTCCACTCCTCTGCCCTAAACAGTTCAGTTCAGTGCCCCAACGCAACAGAGCCAGACAATCACAGGACTTCTAATAAGTCTCTAAAGTGGTGCCAAGCCCTTACTCTCTCTCTCTCTCTCTCTCTCTCTCTCTCTCTCTCTCTCCATGATTGCACATGGGTTTCACAATCTCAGCTGTTATGGCTAGACAGCCCCGAGGGCAGACCAGGACACTCATGATTGGTCTGGCTTCCCTGACGCCATTCCCCCCACATCCCGTCCGAGAGGAAACACTTGAGTGGACAAAGGGAGGCATTGCATGTTGGGAAGCGAGTGGGTGGGCTTCCCTGGCCGATGGCAGCCGATAAAGTTGACTGTGCGCCCAGGACGCCTTGTGGCTGCCTGGGAGGGGCCTTTTGCTCAGAGGAGCCGTGACGCACGCAGACGTGCAGATTATCTTGGCCCGCGCGGTGCGGAGGGAAGCGCACCGGGTCTGGATCGACAGCGTCCTCCTCGGAGGCAGGCAGCGGCTTGATCCAGCCACGCTACACAGCAGCTCAGATAACAGGCCTCCGCTGTGGGGGCCCTCAAAGCTCCTCATCACACGCCGACCAATTTTACAGCCAGCTCAAAACAACAGCAAGCTGCATCTTGGAAGACTTTGAAACCAATGTAGCGACAGCAGCGACAGACACATTAAGTTTAATTTGTTGTTTTCTCTTTGTCATGTGTTCGCAAAATCAAATTACTGTTATTCGCCGGAAATAATATGTTAGCAATTATACATTTTGAAATAACATTATGTGCACTTTAAATGCTAATTCCTTTTCCAAAAATTTATGACCATACAATAATAGCACATCATACAGTATCTATACCTCTTAATCACAAGTGTGTGTCTCGTCCAATTTTAAATGGGTCATGGTCTGAATCAGAATACTGTAGCTCACCCTATGTGTGCAGCAATGTAATGTGCCATTTTTTAGTGAAAAATAATGTAAAGGAGCATTTTGTATTCAAATGCTCAAACCACAGATATTTCAACCTTATTAGTAACTTGGTTGCAACTTGGTCTCTCATTTATATGCCAGGGGAGGGATCACATGAAAAAAGTAATTACACAGAGATGGGGGCATTTACTAAATTACTGCCAAAGAAACTCTGCAGTAACTAAACATCTTCCAGGTCTTTTGCCTGAGGAGCTCAAGCAGGAAGTAAACACACTGCTAAATTGATTTACTACATAACAAGAGACCAGTGAACATACAGGATACTTTGACAGTTTACCACGAGGACACAAGTGTGAATGAAACCAGATTTGAACCGAATTAATGGTTTGGTTGTTGAAGATCACACAGGCCCTTAATAATATCTAACATGAACCCCATCCCAAGCAATGCAAAGCAACAGCTATTTTCCTATGTAGTCATGTAAAAATACAAAAAAGTGACAGCTGAATCTTTCTTTTCTTCACCTCAGTGTGTGTGTTCCATGACGTGAGAGTTCTTCCGAAGTGAGTAGAAAGTTCTAAAATGAGACCTCGTATAAAACACACCCTGTTGCCTTATAGAGCAGCACTAAACAACCTAAAGACTTCTCGTTATTAAAATGACAACAATTTTGGCCAATTAACCTAACGTGCACACCCGCAGTTCTGTGGCGATTAGCCGCACTCAGACAAGTAGCTGCAGCACTGCTTTCCCACACATAAATGAAGGTAGGGAGAATTTGGGGACTTTATAGGGCCTGGAAAAATGCAATAAAATCCCTCTCAGTGAATGCACCCATCTGTTGGACTGTAGAACACTTCCTGTAAACAAGCCTTGAAGAACAAAACCTCTCACACCAGGTCCTCATCTGTAGCTGCCCTTTCATCTTCATTTTCCTTTCATTTGCCTCACCATTAGGCTACTCCTCACTGCTCTTTGTTTGACCAACTCCCTGCCTATGGGCCTTTGGTAGTAAAGTCAGCACTACCTGTCTTACTGCCTCTGTGTGTCTACGTATTATGGGACGATATGAATTGCGTGCGTCATACCGTTCAGAGGAGTTGCCTTTTGTTGTTGTGCAACTTCTGATATATTTTTATATATATACATATTCTGATTTTTTTTTATTTTGGGCTCACCTTGTTGTATTGGTGTCAGTAAGGCATTACAGCACTGAAAACGGTATCGATGCTGGTCAAATACAGCATGTTCATAGAAATAAATGGAAGGAAGAAAGAAAAAATGTGTCTAAACTATGGTGACAATGAAATTAGCAGATAGCCTGTTATCTATCAGCGCGCGTTAGAAAATGTAAATGCAAAAATTTTATATTTATTTAGGAGTATACATTACACTTTTCTGGAGCGCAATTCTTTATTAATTACGCCTTCTCTACATTGATTTTTATTTTTTTATATAAAGATTCACTTAACGTACATATATGTAATGTTTAAATGTTTAAAAATAAGATATTCAAACATAGACATGTCTAGTTTATATTATTTCATTCTTCATAGATCATATAATAGCAGATTTACAATATAAAATGATGCCACATCATCATCATGGAAATACATTTATCCTTTTTTTTTTTTTTTTAAATAATATTTTTACTAATTAATATCATTACAATCATTGGCGTGAGAAGAAATATTTATTGTATAAAGATTTGTGGAGAGCATTTGTAAAATCACGTAAGACCGTTGAAGTGCCATTAGATATTAGTTCTCTCAATAAATTATCTTACCACTGTAATACAGATAATGAGACCTTTTTAAGGCCTGCAAAATATTTCATTTAGTTTATCATAATATTTTATATTTAAGCCAGCAAATGACTTGCGTGCAAAGAACAAAATATCCCGTTTCGTCAGTGTACCTCTGTGCACGTACACAACTCTAAATGTATACATCCAGTCTAATCACTCCAAAAAAAGTGATGTCCTTCTGTTTTGCTTCAGATTACCTTTGGCTGTGCGAATGTCTAACACGTTTAGAGTCGTGGAGCGAGGAGAGGGTTTTCGAGTGAGCAATAGCAGAGCGAAGACAAGGAGGCCAGACCAGGCGGACCAGCCCCTTTCCCTCACAGGGAAGCACAGTGTTGTTCTAATCATGTCAATGATGTCAGGTGGAAAAGATGGCTTACTTCCTCTCCCTCTGCCAGCCCTCACTGAAGTGGGAGAGAGAGCGGCAGCGGGAAGGCCACAGGCACATGGTCTGAGTTTCTTATTCATAAAACAGAGATTTCTGAATCAAATTATGCCCGTTTATGCCCCCCCCCCCTTATTTGTGTGTGTACTAGGAGGAAAATGACTCATTCATTTAAGGTAATTTGCATGAACGTAAACACATGTGACAGAATTCTTTTCGTCCACTGTGCTCAGTCTAAGATGCGGTTTCTCTGTTTAGGCCTAGGACATTCCAAAATTCCTTAGTACCTGAATGTTAATATATGCTTTGATAGTGGTTTTGATGAACTTACAAATTGTTCTCATTTAGAGTTGTGAGTGAGTAGGACTTTTAACTGAATTTGCAAAGTTTTTCAATCATATTTGGTCGCAGAACATGTGTAGGCTGTACTGTAGCTCGAATTCAGAATCATTACAAAAAAGAAAATGTATCTAACTTGTACATTTTATTGTACATATTTTTTACTTATCCATATCCCTTGAAATGTACCTCCACAACCTGAGATACTGTATGTCCTGAGGGATGTATTTTTCCCTTTGTGTAGGTGGAAGGTTTTTTTTTTTTTTTACTTTTTGAGAAATGAAAAATCTCTTTTCCATAAACGAAGTGATACTTGTGAATGTGAAAGTCAGAATGATCAGAAACAGAGAAGTATGATAGAATTGATTGCATCATCCGAACGATGAATTTCTTAACCAAAACGTTTAGGCCATTATGAGTTATCGTTCTTTCAAGCAATCGGAGAATAGTTTTGTTCCTTCAATTTAGTACACATAATCACAACAAAATGAAACACTGAAGGGCGGTTCCATTCAGGCCCTTATTAATCTAAGAGCAGAGTTTCCATTCTCCTCAAGTACAGTCACTTTTTCATTCATTCATTCATTCATTCATTCCTGTTTTGTCATCATGGCCTCACCCAGACACAATGCACAGGTGGACACCCACTGCATCCAGAGGTAAATGATTTGGACAGCATAGAGTGGAAAAACCCTGTTTATGTTATCAACAAACAGCGTATGTTGTTTGAGGGTCCATAAAGATATCTAGGCACCAGATTTAAATTTAGAGGCCTATCTTTAATCATGACAAACTTCAAACTTCCAACATTACTGACTTTCACACACACCCATGTGGACATGATTGTGGGGGGAAAAAAATGCTGATGTACTCACGCGGTAGTGAGGTGGACCAAGACCCAGACCCCGAGTCCTGTAAAGCCCAAAGCTCAGCCCTGTAAGAGAGGATCCTCCAGAGTGACGGCTGACCCGCCAGGGAGGCGCATGGAAAGAGTGGAACCAAGTACCAAGTATACATGTGGCGTGTGTCCTGTGCAAGAGCCCACAGCCAGTGAGCGCGCGTGCTCGCTCTCCGAGCAGACCAGTGCCAATATGCTCCTCCTTTCACCCGAAGCTTGGGACTGAGGTGGAGGCGGACACATTCACAGAAGTTTGTGTCTAAGACCACACCCAGCCCAGAGAAGAGAGGAGGGGAAACTTTTCCTTAAATAACACCGCGAGAGAAAGAGAGAGAGAGAGCTGAAGGGCTGGGAAACTTGTGTTCTTTGCTCACACCAACCTCAAAGAAATTGAGCAGGAGGTTCTGTTATTTTCCCTCCTCCTTTCTAAGAGAAAGGATATTTTCAGAATGCCATGACATTTTGGAGGATGCCTATAGTTGAAGCTTAGTTTGAAACTGCCGCTGTCTTAAATGATGGTTGCCGTGGAATGCCAGGTTCAGGATTTAAGTGTGAACTGGTGAGGAAACGGTTAGGCCCACTGCGTGTTGTGATAATTGATTACTATTTATTTGTGTAGGTGCAGTGGCTGAATAGCTTGGGGCTGAGCTGGCGTACACCTCAGATTTTCACGTGTCTTATTCATTGATGAGAGCCAGCTGGTCCTCTGTCCAATGTGCACATCTGTGCGCTTAGAGCTAACCACAAGCCGAGTGTTTCTGAAGATGTGGAATGTCCCCAACTACTGTAGCTTGATATGAGGTTTTTTTTTGTAGGTATGGCCTACTGTTTCATTTTCAAATGGATCACTCAGTATTATTCACACAAGTTGATGAATGTTAAAGAAGTTGTAACTGATGACAGGAGGACAAATTTCATTAATGATTTTCAAGTCCGCTTCCATTGTTAAACCATTCCTGTCTTCAACATGACATTTTGCTAAGATTAGAATGATTAAATGGTGAAATCATTCGTTGCAAACCCTTATCACATACACCAAAGATAGAATTTGAATACATGGCAGACGTGCAAATGTTTGTCTACCAGTTTCTGTTTACAACAAAACATTTTCCGTTGCCAGGCAACTGTGTGCTAGATTATCAAATTAATCCAATCAGTGGCTATCATTGTCCATTAGCAGAGAAATTTGATACAGGATATTCAGAACAAATTTGTTTTATGTTGACTTAACTGATGGCTCAACTCTTGATGTTTGCATTTAGAACATATTTACTCTGAGATACCCAGCTCCTGTATGGGTAATGAAATAGCTAAAGACAGACACAATGTTAAGACCTACCTATCCAGATTCACCAACATTTCCTGATATAATGTTTCCAGGTTCATTCCTCAGTGCATTCACTAGTTAAGGTTGTTTGACTCTGAAAGAGGATATGACACAATTAACGACCAGCCCCAAATGCCCGTGAAGGCTACTTGACAAAGGAGGGAGCTAGAAACGAACTATAAAAGCCTTATTTGGTCTGGCTGGTTGCCAAGGCAGCAAGTGAAAACAAAGTTGGCTTACACTCCCTATCAGTGACTTCAGACAGCCAGACAGTCAGACCCACACAAAACACTTTCACCTGTACTGTACCTCCCCTGAAAAGGAAATCCAGTGCAGTGGAAGTTTGTCCTATGTGGGTGTGTACGTGGGTGTGTGTGTGTGTGTGTGTGTGAGTATGTGTGTCTGTGTCTGTGTCTGTGTCTTTGTGCGCGTGCATGTGTGTGTGTTTGTACTGGAGAATGAGAGAAAGAGAATGTGTGCACTGGCATGTGTGTGTGTGTGTGTGTGTGTGTGTGTGTGTGTGTGTTCTAGGAGAGTCAGTGTGTGTATGAGTCACACTGGATAGAAGACCCCACCCTGCGTGGGAGGGAACTTTGGAGCCTGTCACTTTGCAGGTCTGAGTTACAACTGCTCAACTGTTTTCTTTGTTGAAATGTCACCCATATCAGCCCATAGGTCATGCAGGTTTACTGTGATAATTTCCACTGCAAAATCTACAATTCAAGGATTGTTTTTTGCTAAGTTAATTGACTAAATATTGCCTACATCTACACATCTTGTCATCATGTAAAATGCTCTCCATTATTGTGGCTAATGCAGTGTTACTGTTCCTCTCCAAGATTGAGGAACATTACCTAAGGGGTTGGCCGCTGAACATGTACATGTACTCTGTCTTGTTCCATTGCTACTGTTACAGTATCTGATCTAACAGTTTCTTCTACACACACACACACACACACACACACACGTACACACATATTCCCATGCATAGATACATACACATACATGACATCTGGGTTTTCCAAAACCAAATTTCCAATGTGTCATTTAGCGTCCTGCTGGTTGTGAAATGAAAGCTTGATCAGCTAAGTCCCCTCAGCGCTGAAAGACCCTTCCGATGTGGGGACTGCCTGGTTCAATCGATCCTGTTGCCAATTAAAAAATAATGTGAGCTAAAAATGTTCTGACATTTGCTTTGAACTTACAAAAAAAAAGCTATGCGGGTAACTTTAGACCGGAGTAGCAGCATGGAAATCAAGCACACATGGTCACGTGTGCCTCCTAATTTCAGCGTAATCGGGAACATTAGGTTTGCTTGGAAGTATCATGCCAGTTGGCAGGGCAGGCAAAATCAGATATTGAGCTTGCTTGCTACTCCGTCCAAATAAAGCATCTCTTTTCTGTCTAGCCGTCGTGTGTCGGCATCCCCGTGCATTTTTCCCCCAATCAAGGACCATTTACATTCTAGGCGGGGTGGGAGTGTGGGGTTGGGGGACGGCGGGTTGTAGTCATCAACATTCACAACAGTTTCAGGGTGCAGTGGCCCTGTTAATGTTTTTTTGTGCAGTGGCCCTCTATGCACAGTTGTCTGGAAGCACTTACTCAGGGCCCAGACTGCCGATTTAGATTAGGTCTGAACAGAGGTGCCTTATGGCCCCACATTGAGCCCTACTGCTGTTGTACACTATACTGCAGCTTCAGCCACTGATTGGCTGGCTACAGAAAGGAATTTATATTGGTTAAGGAATCAACTAATGTAGTATAATTGAAAACAACAAAACATTGTTCAGGTTTGTAAAAGTGGCTGGTTTGTACTGTTTTGTACTGCAGGTTTTGCCCTTAATTCTGTTTCATGGTGAAATCTACAGTATTTCATGGTGAAGGCTCACGCCTTAGACCAGGAGATGTTTGGATATTCCTGTTTTTGCAGAATTTCCTTGGAATCAGGTTCATGTTGTCTGTAGATCAGACCCATCTTCTTGGATATAGGCAGGACTCAAATAGCACTCCAATTTCAAGAGGATCCACTCTTAATTATCATCTTGGCACTAGATAGTTTTGCACTTTAAAGAAGAATGTTAGGGAACATTTCAAACATGATCACGCTTGTTGAACTGAAAATACCGTCATGTTTGGCTATATGGGTCATTGAGACCAAACTTGTAGTGTACCTACAGTAGATGTTCACACTGCCAATGAAATTCAATATGTAAAAAGCTCAATAGTGCATGAAAACTGGTATGGGAAAACAGGTAAAGAGTTATCCATACAGACATACAACAAGATGTGTGCACATTTACTTTATGAATGTAGTGCATGAATAATTATACTTTGTATAACCCATCAAAATATATTCTGGTCATACACATCAGTTAAGTGTAAGTATATGTATATGCATTTCTCTTTAGAAGAATGTACTAAATTGATTATTTGGCCTCTCCTGAAGTTACTTTTATCTGTCTGATAGAGTAGTTTCATTTTTTTGTCAAATTATGGCCTTCACTTGTATCAACACCTCTTTGAACCGCACACTGACAGTTCCATTGAACAGCAAATGCAAAGCCAACACTTGTGGTGCACAGTGGTAGAATGACTGAAGTTGTGCTACTGTCCAAATTCTCACGGGTCTGAGTGTTTTTACTGAGCGCCTTGTGTATTTTTACAGTACAGTACACTGTAAAAACACTGCAGATAAAACTGAAGTCGTAAAGGCGATAAAGGATGACTGAACTTGCCTCCCGGTTGTCCATTCATGGCCATGGGCTCAGTAAGAGAGAGGAAACTCCCATTTACACGATACATAGTCTGTGTTGACATGACTGAGGGAGTGTGAGTCAGCCTGGCTCAGTCAACTCATCCATTTTGAATAGACACACATCATCCTGTGCTCGTTTTTTAGCCTTCATTGACGTGTGTAAATGCACCATGTTTGCTGTGTTTACTCAGCAGCCCATAGGGCCTGTGACCTTCCCAACACCTGTCTTGTGTTTGATGGTATATTTTTCTTGTGCACAGAAATCATCTATAGGTTAAACGTTTATGAAGGATGTTGTTGAATTTTGCTTGAATTTTGCTTGCATTTTGCTACAGTTCTACTTAATAAAACAAATGCACAATCTACATTCATGTAGTAGTTGATATACAATTAACAATTATGATTTATATTTTATATTTGATTTATTTTTTCTTTGTTCTCTATTTGGAAGAAGTTATGGAAGAAAATAATTGATACTTTCCTCATCTTTTTCTTCCTCTCTATTTTTTGTCAAAAAGGACAAAATGTACCTCATTCAATAGACTACCTTTGTCCCATACTGATGAATTTCTGTTGGCATAAATATGTGCCTCTGTTCTTTGCTGTTGCTGTTTACTTTGTTGTGAGAATGTATTTATTTCAGGAAAGCTTCCAATTAAAAATACATTTGCTTATTCTTGTTCTTTTTAGGAATGGTATAAAAAAATAGCGTAGAGATGTTATAATTAACAAGTAGATAAAATATAAAATATTGTAAGAAATATTGATTTTTTACATAATGCTGAGCACAAGTAGAATCCATTTTTATGTCAAGAGAATAAACACATTTAGAGCTATGAACAGGCATACAGTATATGCCTGTTTTTAGATTTTCCATTCATATTCTATAAATAAAATAACTTTCAGGTCATGCCCAGTCTTGGAGAGCCTGAAGCTTTCTTTAAACCTGTCAACCATGAAATTGTACTCTCTCTTTCTCTCCTTTTCTTTCTTACTCTTTCTCTTTCTCTAACGTTAAGGTACTCTTCAAAGAACAGTCGGTATTATATGCCATTGACACACCTGTGTGTGTAAGATGTTTCTTTCCTTCGTAGTAGTTATTCCTTTTTAACTAGTGAGAAGCTTTTATTTCAGAATTGAAGAGTGGATTGAGACGCCCGGAGTGACACAACTGTTTTTGCTTTTGTTTTCCCACATATTTCCAAGTTACCCAAAAACGTGAAGTGATTCACAGCTGTGTTGATGGCCATGTTTGGTACACCTTAGAAGTGGCCTATTAAAGGCGGATTTGAAGCTAAGAGCAGGCAGGGTGTGTGTTGTGTCTCGTCAGCCATGTGTTTCTGGATCTCTGTCGGCATCTGGGTCCGATTTCCTTTCGCCGTGTCACAGAAAACAGAGGCTTAAGCCATGAGTCATGTCCTCGGGCCACTGCTTTCAGTGGCTGCTTGTGTACTTTAGGGGCCGATTGTGAAGTGGACCATTGTGAGGGGCCACTGCTCCCCAAGCCAGACCAGAGTGCCGACTTGAGGTTGTGACCATGTTGCTTTCCCACTCTTCCCCATCGTGAGAGTTTTGCAGTCTGGTCTGTGTAAGGCAGCCAGCTGGGCCTTTTTGTCAGCGGCAGACCATAGTTCAAGCCCATCCTCCCTCCCTCCCCTACTTCCTTCACTTAAAGATCTCTCTCCCTGTCTCTCCCTCCCCTTCTGTTTCTTTCCCTCCTTTTCCCCTCCTCTCTCTCTTTCTCTTTCTTTCTCTCTCCCTCTCTCCCTCTCTCTCTCACTCACTCACTTCTTCTCCGTCTCCTCCTGATAGTGACCAGATGGGGAGTGGTGAGTGGAGCATCCTCTGTCAGGCTCTACCTCATATGACCCCTCGGTTCCTGCCTGGGTTAGAGCTGTGGACTGTGCTCATTTAGCTGTCTTCTCCTATCAGCCTCAGAAACACTGAGGAGACCACACTAAAATTATGCGGCTAATTAGTTGGAACAGAGGCATTTTCACAGTCAGAACAGCGGAGCGTTCAGATTCAGAACAGAGAGTTTTCATGCGTAGCCTTCAAAAAGTAATACTAAAGAACACGTGGCGCGTTTTTGCTCTTGAACTAAATTTAGTCATAGTGGCACTACCATCATTAACCCTTCTAGTCCCATGTTATTACAGGTGTCTGGCTCTTTTTCCAGTAGCCGATCTGAATAACAAATGACCTAATGCCCCACCTCCGACTCGCTCCCTTAGCCCTGAGGCATTAGTCTGTGTTGCATGCGATGAAAAGGCTGTAAGGTACAGGTAAACTATGTTAAAGTGTATTAACAATATGCTTTGAAACAGTGTACAATATGAGAAATGTAATTCTGCTCATATGTGTCGTACCACGGAGTACACGTTTGTTATGATTGTTGTTGTAGAATGTTCCTTTGTCTGTTTTTATTCATTCAGGGCAAAGAAATGTCAGTCTGTGGTAAGCGCAGGCCAACAGTGAATTTGAGAGTAGTGTTTCCACAGCAGACGCCTCACACAGCGATCCAGTAGCAGTGCACTCAGACGGTGTCGTAGTGCCAGCCAAAGAAAGTGGTGGAGCCTCGTAGTAGAACAATGACTTTGAAAAACAGCTTGGTTAAACGTCGCTCTCTTTTCCCTTCTTTCTCCGGTCATAATGGCAGAATGGCTGGCACGGAGCCCGCTGTTGAAACGCCACACATCTGGTGCACAGCACAGGGCACGGAGGCCACTCTGGGTGTTTGCGCCCTGCACGCCTCTTCAGCTTTGGAACTTACAAGGGCTCCGCAGTATGACCAAAATCACAGTATTGTCACATCTCATATCATGACAGCAGTATACTGTATATCATAGTAGTTAGTTAGCATAACTTAACCGAAAAGTCTATTTCTTCCTACAGTACACTTGCATGAAATGCATACACTTTACAAACAGTGCCTAAATTGAGATGTAAATGTGAGCCTTTTCAAGCAACTTGACAATGGCAATTCAGCTCATTCGTTTTATTAATGTACTGTAATGTAAATGTGTAAAGTCACAGCCCTGGCAGGGATGTTTTTTAGCCATGTACATGTGATAAAATATAATTAATTAGCTACAATCAACATTAGTATATGGCGATATAACTGAAATTCTTATAATGGGGAAGAATAATCACGATATTCAATCCGATATGGAATATCCCTAGAATAAGCCACATGACGTTTTACTTCCCATCTATTGTGAGAAATGGAGAAGTTGCAGTAACTGATATAGATGGTGTAATGCAAAATACTTGAGGAGGATGTCGTGCTAAAGTGGTCCACAGCCTCATGAATCATATGATGCTAATCAAGTTCCCAAATTCCAGTGTTAGAGAGCATGACACCATCCACACAATGACGATTTAAGAAGTGAAAAGCATTTTGAAAATCTGACATTCTGAACTATTTTGAAAATATTGTGAGCCTTTGGATGTAAGAGCTCAGAAGAGAAACGTGGCCATTATCATGTGATTATAGATTTCTATTCGTTTTTCTGAATAGAGGGATATGTGTTTTCCCACTGTTCTGGGAGAAAAAGGAAAAACCCCTCAAGTGAATGGAGATAACAATGAAGCATTCAAGTGATCTCTTCACAAGGATGTTAGTAATATTTGCATAGTTTATATTGTTGTGAACAGTGGCACTTTAGATTTAGACATAGTGCAAATGTACAATATATTGTCAAATACATTCCCATTAATAATTATCATATCCTATTTTACTATTATTAATTAGTTTAATTAGCTGCAGCTAGAGTACCCTATAAAATGTTAATTTGTTGTTTAGTATAATACTTAATATTTCTCTGTCCACACTCCGAAACCGCTTTGTATATACCGGTAAATGAAAAAAAAAACCACACTGTACAAAGCCAACGAGTAGCTTGCAGGATAAATGATTAAACAAAGCAACACGTAAAAATAACCAACATTCATCAGGCAGACAAGAATTGCCAAAGAAGACGCTGAATTCCTGCTTAAAACCTGGGGCACTGTAAATTACCTCTCTATTGAATAGAGACGCAGCAAGACAAGTTTAGTCAGACCACCATGCTCATTTGACAGCCCTTGGTTTATTGTTCCAGCCTCAGCGATGAACCTCGCTGCACTGGGTTAATGTAATTCCCTCTGATTCTCGGCCCCCGAAACCGTTCCCCTGACTTAATTTGGGTTTATGTCCTCCACTCATTTCCATATGAGTCATCCTGTGGTTTGGATGGGGGATCAAGCAACGACTGGGGCCTCTGGGGGAGCCGTGGCGGGCTCGGGGTTTAGGACGGGAAGGTGGGGCGTAAGCAGTGGCGCATACACACACACACACACACACACACACAGTCCCAGCAGCAACAGCAGCAACAGCAGCAGCAGCAGCAGACGAGAGCGTGGTGGGTTTGGGTGGAGGGTGTGGTGTGGTGAAGATGGAGATTTCAGCATGCGGATAGGAGGGAGGAACATGTGAATAGTCTGCGTTGGTACCGTCTCTACAGGGCCCACGTGCCCCATGTTAACGCTCAGACATCTGTCCTCCACCCTCGTGAGGAGTGGTTGCTCTCTCCGGCTGGCCTGTCAGTGCACTATCCTAGATCTCAGGAAGCACAACAATGCCCAGAGTGATTCCTTCAGAACACAAACAGGAAAGCTCTGGCAGCCAAATGGCAATTACAATATCTGTCATCTCTGTTATTATTGGTGGCATGGACTGCATGGTGGAGTGATAGTGAGATGTCTGAAGAATTGTCCAAATAAACCCAATACATAACTGTCATGCTGACATTACCATATGCAGTACTCCTTCAAGGTCATCAACCCTGCAGGTCATGCATCCAGGCCACCGATAATCACACTCTACTACATCTTCTTGTCAGTAGAAGTTTGTTTATCTTGTTTGTTTTGTCCAGTTGCAATTCTGATTTATTACCTGATGGCGAGCATCATCCGCGAGCCCCGCCGCTGGAACATGTTGAGCCGGCGATAAATCACCAGCGTGATTTATATTCTCACAGCCGTCCTAACAGTTGCTGCACTGCAGGACAGATATTCACTTAGCCTCAGAATTGGAGCCGGACTGGACAACAGCTCTGCAGCGCTGTGAATGGTTTCATCTTCATCACGAGGCATCATGCCTTATTCCGTGGGTAACACAAGCCAGAGTCTGTTGCTCTTCTCGGTGACAACTCGTATTAGTGGGCGCTCGAGCAGAGAAGCTCCAGACTCCAAGCCAAATTACATTCCCCAGTCCCTGTGCACCCTTGATGTTGACATTGATGCTCAAAACCTTGCTGTGCGTATCAGCAAGGATATCAGAAGTATTATTACATGTGTGTGTGTGTGTGTGTGTGTGTGTGTGTGTGTGTGTGTGGTATTGCATTCTGTGTGCACTGCAGAGAGTTGGCCTTTTGTCCACAGTCTGTAATAGATTTGTAGAATCCAAACTCAATTCAGTCATTTCTACAATTTACAATCTGACTGTGGAATCAGGCCATTAAGATTTACAGTTGGTATTGTTGGCTCGTCTTTTCAGGATGTAGTTAATTGTGACCTAAGAGTACCTGGCTGAAGCCGGATTGGTATTTTCCAATGTGAGAGCATGTTGTGAGAAAAAATATAATTTCAAAATGGACTATTTTACCCAAAGGGCATGGCCTGTAATGGCTATTAGTATCTGCCCGAGGCCATTGAAGTGCATCAGTAGGAGTCTTATACAGGTGTCGCTGACGCATGAGGAGACATTTGTTTCCTATCCAGGCATGAGGAATTATTCCCAGAAATGTCTAGGGCTTTCCTCAACTTCATTTGTACACTAAAAGAGAGGAAAGTCAGAGTCAGAACTCAGTTATGATCTCTCTCTCTCTCTTTCTCACTTTTTCTTTCTTTCTTTCTTTCTTGCTTTCTTTCTCTCTCTCCCTCTTTCTCTCTTTCTCTCTCTCTCATATATGGAATAAATTATGTTGAGCCTTAGTGAGTGGTTTACCCAGCGCCGATGAATCACTTGCATGTGATCCCAAATTTAAAAATATCACAAAGAGCTGCATTGTTTGGATCTGCTGCTACTAAGTCCGGGGCACAGATTACTTTACCATTTTTTCTCCATTAAGCAAGCTTTTTTACAAGTCAGGGTATCAAAGCCAACAAGACTAAGAGTTTTTCATACATCACTTGTCAACTATCAAAATATTTGAGTGTACTGTTAAGATTTATTGCATCTGTAAAGTAACTTTACAAATATCCACAAATGTCATGTAATTTCTGGAACAGTGTATGTATCCAGGATTGAAATGGCATTTGTATCCATTTTGCCAGGAAAATAGGCAAATTAGATGCTTGGTGTTACCAGCTCTTGTGAAGTACAACCATTTATCATCTTATGCCCACGCCTTAATCTCCCCAATTACAGTGCCATTTCCCTCTTTAATGCCACAGCCCCTGACATTTGCAAAGGAGTCATACATGCCAATGTCTTACTGGAATAGTCATCATTTTTGACACTGGTTTCCGGTTGGCGTTTTTCCAAGAGCCGTTATATTCACATGAATTGCATTGCATTGCAATATATATACTGTATTTTTTTTTTTTTTTTTAAAGGCTTGCCACCCACTGCCCCAGTGGTCAATCCATAGCACATAATAAAGTCAGACCTACCACTCAAGGCAATGTTTCTATTCCAAAGAGCACTAGACCCACTGTCCTTGTCACTCTAATGCAAAGTTAGAGCAACAATATGAAACAATTTGGCACTTTTGGAGCTAAAACTCCATAACGCTGTTTCAGTGCCATTTGACATGAAAGTCCAGTCCCAGAGTTTACATCCACTTGTGTTTCTTACTTAGAGCTCCCCCACTGGCCACTGTTGAAGAGTTCTTGATGCTGGAAGTAGGTCTTCTGAGGACAAATAGCACTAAAGCGCTTTGCGAATGGGACACCGCCATACCGGAAAGAATTTGAGTTTCTACATGTTCATCAGTAACAAAGTCTTTGCAACTGCTTCTAAAATGCTGGATTTGATTGAAAAGCATGAAGGATAATATTATCTCAACACTTGTGAAGCAACATTGAATGCGGGAGGCTGGTTGTGCAAGACATAAAGAAGACACAGTGTACTGAACACGTGTAGTGTGCTTCAATTATGCCAAATCAGTTCTGCTGTCTGACTCGAGAGAAGATGAATGGCCATTTAGTGTGAGTTAAGCAGAAGCCTGAAGGCAACTGTTGTATGGTGTGCAAATGCATTTTGAATGCTTAGCTTTAAGGCTCATGTCTGAACACCATTAAAGACTCTGGATAAAGATTCTAGTCATTGATTCATTACATGCTGAATGTCATGCTGAATGACTTTTGCTCAATAATATACAGTATACACACGTACTGTACAGTATGTGTGTATTGCCTTTTGTTTTGCTTTTTCATTTAGTACAGGATAGACATTGTATATATTTTACAGTTTGTCTTTGCTAAGGCACACCACACACATTTTGTTTTTGCAACTTTTCGTACAATCTTTCCTTCTTACAATCTCCAGTCTCTCAGTAGGCCTATATGCAAATCTTCTGTGAATGTGCCCAAGATAACACATTACAGGTGCCCTTCCCAGTAAAGTTTGGACCCATGATCTGGAGAATGCCTATCTTTTTCATAGAGGAATCAAACTGGTTGAGTGGCTGTTGCTGCAGGGTGTAACCCTGGTTACATGTCGAGGGGTGTAACCGTGGTGACTCAGACATGAATTATGTTCCTGTTCAAGGTGAATGAGTCATGGAGATGTAGGAATACTCCTCCTCCTCCTGTGTGCGAGCTTCCCACACCCACTCAGCAACCCATGGAAAATCTATCTGTTAGCATGCGCTAGACTGCTCACACATTGGGTGCCTCTCAACTTCTCTCCTCGATCCTCAATGCTCGGTCCTCCAGGCTCGGTCCACTGATCTATAACTATCACTGGATAGACTATCCCATTGTTGCCGCCCCATCATTCTTTATGTAGATCAGTGAGGACGAGGACCGAGGAAGGAAGGGAGGATGTATAAAATATGAATGAGAGGCACCCAGTGTGTGTTGGTTTTGCTGCAACTAGTCACCTACTGGCAGTTTTTCATCTGAGCCTCAGACGTGCATTAACTTTGTTGTTGCGCCATTGTTGCAAAATACTGCTCTGCCCATTGAAGAAAATGCTTGTTTTCAAGCGTCAAAGTACAGCATGTCTGCCAAAGAAAGCAGCAATTATTTGTCTCAGACAGATAAATTGCATGTACTGCCAACAAACAGCTCATGGGCTTAAAAAAAACAGTGCAGGTAAAATTGACAGCTTGAACTTGCAATGGAAACTGTGCCGTTCCGTAACGAGAATGTGATTTCCTCTTCAGGGGTTATTCCAGTGAGGTTACAACGAATGAGAAAACAGGGGGGGGGGGAAGAAAAAAAAGAGCAAATATTAATAGAAATAAAAAGTAGTGATTCATTTGAACCAGAGAGGCACTGTTCAGCATGTAATGGGACTCTAGGGTGTGCTGCAGTGCCACAGTGCCGTGACTCACACAGGAAGGAACAAACAATGAGGAATGGAGTTAAGCCCTTGTGTTCCCTGCCCAACAAATAATAACCGGTCTAATGAGACGAAATAAAACGCAATAGGCCTGGCGTTCCTTGCCCAAAAGTCAATAGTCTAAACGAGAGAGAGAGAGGGGAGAGAGGAGACTGAGTCAGTGGGAATCGTGACAGACCTTCAGCAGCCATCTAGACAAAAGATGGTTCTGCAGCCAATTGAAGATGACCTACATGTAAAAAAAAAGGTCCATTCTTTTGACTACAGAGACAGGCTGGCATTACTTTTTACGACACTGCTCACACACCACCTTGACGTCTTTCTGTGGCGTCGGACAGTGATAATTTATCAAGCAGTTAACTCTTTTGTCGTGCGTTTAAATGTCAGCCGCTCAGGCACCTCCACAGGAGCTGTCTCATTCCTGAAGAATAATTATGAGAATGTGCAAAGGCTGAATAAACAGGTTTTATATTCACTTCAAGTGGCGTGTCTGTCTCTGTTCTGCAATTTAGTCGTCTTCCCTCCCACTCAGTGGCCACGGCCGCTCACCATGTAATTCATGTTTGGGAGGATGGTAATGAATGACTTCATGTTAGAGAGATCCTGTATAAGGCTCTAATCTTATTTTATTCTGTTCAACAGAAGCCTATTGAGGAATGATGACACTTAAGAAAAAAAGACACACTGTATTTAAGCTGCACATTGCTAGGTTTTTCATTAATTCACTCAGAATTTCTCCCATCAAAAATAAATTTGATGTAATTTTCCTTGAATTGTGTTGAAGAGATGTTGTATAAACATTCTAGAATAAGGCGTGTCTAGTGTTGTGTTCTGCAGTGCCGTGTCCTCCGTGTTTGAATCCCCTGAAATGTTTTGTTTTGAACCAATTGTAAATACTCTTCTATCACCATTAACATCTCCTTTTCCCCTTCCTCCCCTGTATTTTTCAGTATTTCTAAGGCACTATTTCACACTTTTGATTCATTATGAACTTTTGAAGAAATCTCTCTTTTTTTCATACCCGCTCCCGTGGTATACTGTATCTCAGACACATCTTTCAACGTGTAAGTTGTAAATACTTGCAGTCATCTTAGGCTGAGTGGATTTCTTATTTCCTTGAAATTGGCTGGAGTGGTAGTATGGCAGCCACTTTATTACCATTTGCGCAAAAAATATTCCGTAACGTATTACAGCACTCGGTTAGTCTTTCTGTACACTTTGTTCCAGAGCACTTTTGCCATAAATATGAAGACACTGCGTCTGCTTCTCAAATTGGTCCTCTCATTTCTTTTCAGAAAAGGCTCAAGTTCACTGACCTGTATTTGCAGTGATTTACCATCGCATTGTTCAAACTATGTTGTCATTTCTGTTCCCTTTAAGGCCTGTCAGTTAGTAATTGCCTGTGAAATAAATGTCTAAAGTATTCCTGAAATACAAACTGTTACAGAAATTACAATTGTATGATTGAGTATGTTTCATTTAATGAATTTCAAATGCATGTAGCTTACTAAAAGTAGTACTATTATACACAGGTAAAGCAACAGGTAATTTAAGAATTAGCTGTGCCATCCACACTTGCAGTTGTGTTTGGCAATTGCTTAAATCAAATTCTGCCAAGAATTAATGACATTGATATGACATATCAGTGATATTCATGTCATACTTGATAATCTATGTAAAAAATATATGTTTTCCTTTGTTGTATTTATGTAAACTTGAAAATGTAAAAAAGGGCGACTGTACAATCCTCTACAGTCACACGTACACATTCGGAAGATTGTGTGTGTGATTAATTGTGTCGTGATTGGCACCTGACTTTTCCCCCTGTCAACTAATACAACCAAAGGTGACTAATACCCTTTTTCAAACTGTATGCTGAAACCACACCTTCAACACTATTATTTGTTCAAATTTTTCAAATTGATCATTAGCCCAAAAGGCTAAACCTATAAGAATGGAAATACAATCTTTTTTTGTATGTCTTTGTATATCTTTTTGTCAGTTGTGTGCAGTGCACAAACATAATATAATATAATAAAATCAACTATTAAAATGCATACATAATAATGATATACAAAAAAAAAGACATTTAAAAAGAAAACTTCAGTCTTATACATGGAAGCAAATCAGTTCCAGTCTTAGCAGGAGTCGTCTTTCCTCAACACCAGGTGAGTAGCTCTGCTGAACACAAGAGATGTGCTCTAATGAAGACGGTGTAACGTCGAAACGTTAGTCCCACAATGTTGGCACTTGGCACCTTAAATAAAATGTAAAAAAACTTCACATCTGAGTTGCTCCGGTGAACCCCTTTTTCTTTACACAAGAGATGTGCCTTGTGTAGTATAGAGCCCCCTGCTTTCATGGCTGTTTCCTAATGTGATTTTTAAAACATGCCCTGTAACCAGACAAAAGGAGGAGCGCTGCATGGGCAGCAACCTTCTTCAGGGTCTCATCTGGCCATTGTTTGGAGTTTGTGAGCCGCTCGGTTACCGAGACAACTCGAGCTGGATTGACTTTGGCCCGAAGAAGAAAGCGTGTGCGTGAGTCAGAGGAAGCCCATCTCTGTCAGAGACCTGCCCGTCCCCTCCGACAGACATGTTTGTTTCTCCAAGCTACCCGGATTTCAGTGGGATTTGTTTTTGCTCTATGGATATGGTGGTCAGAATCTAAAACGATATGCCGTTGATCTTGCCAGCAGTGAATGTTATTGGAACCTGAATTTTCACAACTCTTTATCATATCTACAACGTTTTTTTTTCTTGTTCAAGAAAGTGTGAAAGAAAAGTTCAGAACACTGCCAGAACAATCTAGCTTGTTCATCTTTTTGTGTGAAGCTGTTCTGTGTCGTTGGCTATTTTGATGGAATGAGCTGAAAAACAAGCTTTGAATAACTCCATATGTACCATCCAAAGTGAATAATCAGCTTGAATGAGAAAATCCATTGTTCCCTCTTCATTTTGACCTTTTGTAGTACATTACCATGATTCATAGTAATTATGCAATTATTTGCCTTTTTGCCTTTCATGCCTTTTTTTGCCTTTTTTGTCTTTTTGTTGGCTTTCAATTGCACTGCCATTACAAATAGAACAAAACAATTATCCTCGCCATGTCCTTGATGAAGTACGCTCTTCAGTGATGCTCACCGAACAGAGAGCGATGGCAGCGCGTAGGACATGCATGTTTCAGGTGTGCCCATCACACACGCGATGATTTATAAGGCGCGCAGCGGCCTGCGCCCGTCTTGACGTCACGGCTCACCTTCCCTGTTCATCCTTTTGCTCTCGGCCCCGTCGCGCCTGTCAGATGTCCGCCCAGACAGGCGTGTTTCTGCTAGACTGAGTGGCTGCACTTTAAGTGTCTCCTGGCACACATACAAATAATACCTGCTCCAGGTGGCTTGGCAACCCACTGCAGGCATTGCAAACACACGCAGTGAAGCCGCACACCACCGTCCCCTCCTCGCCCCAAACCACTGACACCCCCCCTAAGGCCTCCGCCAGAGAGGAGAACATTTGGGTGAGAGCTGCCTGCGACTGACTGCATTTTGCACTTCCCCTTACACACGTTAATTAGGCCGATTGCGAGCGGCAAAAACCCCAGTACACCGGCGTTAATAATAACGGTCATAGACGTAGCCATCAAACTGAAACTAAAACAGCAACCACCACCATTTTAATGAGTCGCACTACGCCGAGCTCCAAAAATCTTAATGATGAGGAGAAGGGGTTTGTGTCGAGGGGGGAGCGCTTTGTGAATTCTTGCTCAAACAAGCTCGCAAAATGAAAACAAATTTCTCACTCCCAGTACGTCTGCTTTTGTTGTGTTTACATCCATATGGGCACTGGAGTTTGGGGGTTTATTTTTAGATGGCCGCGCTATTAGGTTTCATTTGGTCTGCAGTTAGGGGCCCAGACTCCCTCCTCCCCTCCCTCTTGGCCTGTGCAACGCCAGAGGCACAGTGGTTTCCTGCCCGTTGTGACGCAGGGCGGTAGGGCACACATGCGTGCACGCACACACACACACACTCACACAGACACGACTCTCACACACACACACGGTCACACACACACACACACACACACACCAACAGCACTGCAGAAAGGGCTCTTTGTGTTGCTGCTGCTGCTGCTGCTGTGCTCTGGTGCCTTGTCTCTCTCCAATGCTGACAATGTTTTTCCCTTCCTCAGACGGGCGGCCAGCGCTCCTCCCGCTCCTCCCGCCCCGCCGCCCCGCCGCTCGCTCGCCCTCAGCTCCCGTGCTGTCTGCTCCAGGAAGGCTGGTCAGGAGGGAAAAGAGCCAGCCGCCTCCCTGGAGACCTCTACCACACTACACTTGGCAGAGTGAACGGTAGGATTCAGGGCGTTCTGATGATAACACCGGGCAGACAAGCCCCCCCCACCCCCACCACCACCACACACACGCACACACACACTTACTACACACATGCACACATGCATAGACACACATATGGCCCAGTGACACGCAGCTCAGTGGCTGTCTAATGTTGTTCTTTGGTCAGGGCTGTCACCAATGGCTGCTGCCCCTGAAAGCATATACAATGCCCCAACCCAAACCCCCGGACTACCATACCGCTGACGTGAGCTGCTAGAAAATAGAACACGCGGGAAGGCTTTTTACCCGTCAAAAATATTCTCCCCTCTGATTATATTCGGCCAAAAATAGAGCCATATGGTGAACAACGATACTCAGCAGATGATTTCCCCTTACATCTTGTCTTAAGTTATGTTTACGGTAGTAGGATTACATTTGACCCAAAGTCTGTCTGGCTCTCTGCCTCCCCCCTCAGGATGCGGAATGGACCGTTTTCATTTATCATCCTCTGCTTAGACACCAGGCTACTCCGTACTAAAGCCTACGGTGGGACAACGTAAGGAAAGCCAATAATTAACCCTATCTGTACTGTAGCAGTCATTTTTCAACTGCTGCCCTTGAATGGACTGTAAGACATGGTTAGTTGAGGCGCGCAGTGTGGGGGGAGGGGGTGTAATTTATGGCTTCTCTCACTTCACCTCAAGTTAGTGTGTGGTGAGAGTTCTGGCATTCTTAATTGCTGTGCATCACCCAGGTGAGTGCTACATAATGGTGGTGCTGCTGAGTGAGGTTCGCTCTTCACCGCAAAGTGCTTTGACTGCCTTGATAAAGCGTTATGTGCTCACGTGCAGGTCCCTGAGCCCAAGGTCATAAATTCAGTCATAGCAGCTTTTGTGATGCTTTCACATTTATCAGTGTGTCTTTGGTACCTGTTTAAAAACATGTCAATAGATTTGGTTGTTTTGCCATGCAAGGGATATTTCACAAAAGCAGAATTAAGAAATCTTGATCTATTGTTATCTATTGTTATAGTCAGGGCATGAAATTGGCACCCGCCGACTAGCCAAATGCGGGTAACTTTTGTGATTGGCGGGTAGCCAATAAAACAACGAAATACTGAAAAACACCGTTAAAACGAGACTCGCAACAATGTTTACAGAGATACACTGTAACACCATGTAAGATCGGGTGATTGTCTTGACTGATGTCACTGATGCCATTCAAAATAGTAGAGAAACGCGAGCGGCACAAAGAAAATAGAAAAGGCCGTCCGACAGTTCTCAAAATGTTGTGTTGCATAGCGCTGCCTGCTCGTGTTGATGGGCTACACTCATGACACTCCAATTGAACAGTTTTGAACGTTACTCCAGTGATGAGCTGTGCTTAGGCTATGTATATTCTGCACAAGTGCAAAAAACATTTAATTTTCTGAGTTTTGTTCATTTTTATTTTGGACACAAAAAAATTTGGCTGGTAAAAGAACACAGTGGCTGGTGGATTTCAAAATCCACCCGCCACAATGGCTGGTGGCCAAAAAAGTTAACTTCATGCCCTGGTTATAGTAATTGTTATAGTATTGTTATAGTAATCTATTGTTGTCTAATCTATTGTAATCTATTGTTGTCTAGTCATCCTAGCTCAACAAGTTTCATTCTGCGCCAATCCAGGACGAGTACCGTAATTACCCAACTATTAGCCGCAGCTTACACATTGATTTTGCAAAAATTTCCTCAGCTTTGAGGTTAGTACAGGGGGCCAGTTAATATGGTGTTAATATGGTTTTGTTCCTTTTAACTTGCATAAAACACTGTCCTGCGGCTTATACACAATGCAGCTTATATGCGGGAAATTACTGTAAGAGTGACTAGGTCAAGCCAGGTGTAAGTATTTCAGGATAATTGTGTGTTTCTCCTCAACAAAAAAGAAACCCACAGTCAGAGTAAAAAAGATGCAGAAAATAGCAGCCACAAAAAGTGAACAACAGGTTTTAATAGGACTAACAATTAAGTAAGTGTAAGTGTTTCTTTTTTGAATGAGGATACACTGCTGTTTCTGTAAAACAGCAAGAGTAGGCGTGGTGGACCAACTGAATGCACATTTATAGTACATAGCCTATGTACCCAGGTGTGAGCACTTCCTCATCTAGAATTATTAAGAATAGAGCACGCCACTGTAAAAAAAAAACACAGAGTATGACTATGTATGATTTCATTTTGTCTTTATTACCGAGATCATTGAAAACGCCTTTGTGAATAGTCTACTGCAAGTCTGCAAATAGTCTACTGATATTTATCAAATGTATTATCAACATTAGAAGCAAGCACATGTTAATAATTGTAAAATAGCTAGGCTCACAATTAAAATGATAACCGTATGCCATTATGTAGACTATCTGTGGTGTTTTACAATATACTGTACATACATGGAATAAAGTTGAAAAGAGTGGCAGCTGGCAGAACCAATAAGACAATAACGTCAGAATTAACTAAGCCTAGCTGTTAGTCTGGACACTAAATTCAGCCAAGAATCAGGATAACCAAAAGATCCTAGCTTAATCTCTAGTAGTAGTAATCTACAGGAGGTTTTGTTAAATACCCCTCTGGTCTAGTCATGACTGAGACTCCATTTTCTTTTATCTCGACCATGATGTCATTACTAAAACCATATAAACCTCACCCTCATTGTTGCCGCATTGTCTGTGTTTATCTGCTAGATAGGCCTGCTAACTTGTACACACAAGGCAGTCTGCCTTCACATGTGAAAGAACAGTGGAACAATCGTGCACTAGTCTTCTACCTCTGTGGGAGTAATTTTCTCAGCAATTTGGTCCCATGACCGAGGAGCGAAGGTCTGCAGTCCCTCATCGTGTGAATCATCTCTAAATGCTCCTAGAGCCTATTCAATTCAGCTGTTGTATTCTTATGCTTTAGAATTGTATCAGCAACCCAGATTTTGTGAATCGCAATCATTATCCTCACAATCTGCAAGCCTGAATATGTTACACTGCGGCTGTTATACGTTTGCTTAAAGCATTGCTAACCGTCCTATGGTGTTTGTGGAACACATTTTCAGTGTTTACTGAGAGGAAATATGTATTTGTATGATATTATTTATATTATTATTATTGTTATTGTTATTTTTTAAATAGACATTTCTTTTTATTCACTATCACCTGAGGTAATATGTGACTATATGGTCTTTGAGGAAAAAGGTGAATTATCAAAGTAGATGCCCTACAGTGTGCTGTGTAAACAACACAAACACTCAGATGCAGTTAGGCTGCATTTCAGAGGGAGTCTTCCCTCCCTCTTCTTCCCAGCACACTGACTGAAATTACACAATGTCTGGAGGGAACCTGTTTGGTGCTCTGATTAGTAGAGGTTACTTGGAAAAAGGAAATGGCCAGTATTACTGCTATTGCTGCTGTCTATTATTGCATGCATTTGAGATCACGTTGACATTCGCTTATTGTTTTCCATAAACCGTAATCGTGCTATAGTTCTAAAACCCCAGAATGTTGTGGATCCAGCAGGCCAACAAACACACTGTGTGTACTAAAAACATGAACCAGCACCACACCAGAGAGTTGAGATGTTGGGAAGCTGTCTTACTAATACTGCTAGAAATCTCTTCATCTTGCTTGGGTGTTCCTTTCAGAATATGATGCCAAGTAGCAGCACACTCCCTTGGGCTAATCTACTGCTCTACTTAGTTAATCCCACTCCCCCTCACTCCTATCCACACCCTGCAAAAAAAACTTTTTTTTCTGTGAGACTGTTTGTAGGACAGACCTCGAGTGCGTCAGATTGAGGTAGCTAGCTCAGACTAATACGTGAGCGATGAACACCAGGGAGTGAAGTGCAAAAATCTGTCACTCCAAAAGAATGCCCCAGGCTTGCTCGAGCAAGTCGAATGGGCTCAGGAGTGGCCCGTGTGTGCGCACGGTGCAATTTTGGGTCGGTGCCCTGGGAGTGTGTTTAGAGAGAGGTCGGCCAGAGAGTGATATGCCCGCAGTGGCTGTTGAGGCATGGCAAGTGAGGAATGATTACAGATCAAGGTCACCTGCCGAATTCACACGTGATGGTGGCTGAGTAGGGGTCAGGTATGAAGATCTCTTATGAAGTAAATGTGCATAAAAAAAACTTCCTCAGAGATATCTTTATCATCTTCACTGAGGGTTTGCCTTTCCATGACCATCATACTCATGAGGAAATTGCACTTTTGCTACAGCTGAATATAGATTCAAAAGAGCAGTGAAAACGTCACATAAAACACATTTTTTATTTAAACTTATTTGGCACTTAAATAAATACAATTAATTTAAACAATGTACTGCTTGAAATCATGTGAGAACACATAGAGTATCAGGTGTGTTAGACATACAGTAGACAGTCACTAAATCACCAAGAAGCCTCTCTTTTACAGTAAAAATGTATTCCATGTCTGCAGTTCAGTCCTCATTGCACACAAACACATACAGTATGCCTTTTCCCTATACTTTTCACTGGCTCTTGATGAACACAAATAAATCGTTAACCAACAATTAAAGTCATTAAAATAAATCCTATGTCTTAGTGAATTATAATCTGTCAAAATATATATGTCAATATAGGTCTACTCCCGCGTCCATCTTAAATTAAAATACCCACATCCATCCTAGCAAAAGAACAGACATATGAATGAGTGAGTGTTGAGCCTTATAAACATGGAAAATTCAGATGAGATGACTTCTCATGCAGGATACATAATATATTGCTATTTTTAATTCCTATTTTAATAGCTTTATAATAACCGATATAATATTTTACAAGTTATTAAAAATGCACGTGGTCTGTTGAAGCATTTTATTTTGCTGCCAAAAACTGTCAACAAAGTGTAAGGCTTGCATTGTCTTAGCTAATATTCATACTTCAGTATATTATCCTCCCCAGTATTTTTCCAGTGACTACAGACCAAAGAGGGAACGGCTCCCATATACCCCTCTCCGCATTACTCCATTACTCTCTAGATGAAAAAAAACAACAACATGAGTCACTCTGCCACTTCCATGCCATGGCAAGTAGGGTGAAGAGAATGTAAATATGGCCCGGAAAGACACTGGACCTGACCTCGGCCACCTGGGTTGGGCCACCGCAAGACTGAATGGAGCTGCCTGTAGAGAGAGGTGTTGGAGTGTATCCGGACACGGCGACTCAGTCAACAGTTGACACGGTTAATTTAGCCAACACCCTTCTCCCCGGCAAGCTTGTGCATATCACCCCTGGCAGGGCCATTTATCCAATCTCCCTGGAATTCCACTTTCCGGTTTGTTTCGCTGCACTAGCAAGAGTTTCTCTTGTAGGATGTTTTCCCTGCAGAAGGAACTCGCGTCCCTCCTGAGGCGGTTGTCTTTGTTTTGATGTATTGTGTTGTGAATTATTTCATGCTTAGTCACATTTATGATTTAACCTTATATTTAACTCTAAAAATAACTTAATTTATGATGATCTTTGTGAATGTATGCCATATATTAGAAATACCATATTAGAAATGTCTTAGTAGTATGTCTTTGTTTTGTATCTAAAATAGAGATGCACCGATTGCAAGTTTTTGGCCGATTCCGATTTCCGATTTTTCATCGAGTTTGACCGGCCGATACCGATTTTAGCCGATTCCGATTTAATTTCTTCTAACCACTTTACAGCACAAACAAAGAGTTATTTTCTAGCCTATATTTTTTTTAATACAACATGTTAGAAATGTAATCAACTTATCAATGGCTGGTAGAAAAATGTGAATAGACAGATTCTTCTTCAAGTCTTCTTCAGTTGCAGTAATCCCAGTGTGGGACATTCATTTCACACATGTAGAAATGCACTAGGAACACTATTTATTTTCTTCTCACATCCATATGCAATATCCAACTGTAAATATCTTCAGAATACTGATAACTGAAGTTAGTGCTACATAGGCTGAGATGTTGGAAAATGACAACAAAAAAAATAATTTTGAGAAGCCTTGAAACACAGCAAATGACTTATATCTCAGTCCACACTCTTCTTTGAACTTTCGCGATTGCTTGCGGATACTAAGGAAGTGTCCATATTTGGATGGCATAACGTCATGCAGGAGCTTTCCAACGACACCACGCATGATATGTTTTGTATCACGGTCGCGGTAGTTTATGACACGTTAGAATGCTAACTTTTGGCGAATTTAGAAGAAATAGGCTATACAGGCGTGATCAGACAAAAGGTAATGAAATGAAATAAACCTCTAAATGTGTAAATCGGACTTAGTTGTTGTAGTAGTGTGAAAGAATACATGATAAGTTGGCAAACCGAAGCAAAACTATGTTTATTCCTGCCGTGCTATGTCGTTGCTTATTGATAGCGCTTGTGGTTCAGCTGTGGGCACGCAATTAGCGGCAAGGACGGGCTTTGATGAGCGCTGTAACCTGAAGTGACAGCTTAGTATAGTAAATTCCACGCAATATGGCAAAGCACCGCGTTCGCTGCATAGAAAAACTCAGTATTAGCGCTTTATCCAGCCCTGACTGTTGGCCTAGCTTCATCAAACTTTGCAAACTCAGCTGTGTGAGTGTGATGTTGTTACAAGTACGTGCGAGTGCATTTGACCGGCATAAAATCGGCATGTCTCAGACTGACCGGCCGGTCGCCGGTCGTGGCCGATCACGTGAAAATCGGCCGATTCCAATCGGCGGCCGATCGATCGGTGCATCTCTAATCTAAAACTATGACCATAGCTACTGGCCAGGCTTCTCTGTTACAGATATAAAATGTCTTCATAATACATTTTTACATCACATCTGGCACTTTGTCAGTTTCAATTCCGATTTGGAAACAGATGCCGGTGGACGCCACCCTGTGTTCAAACTGCAACACGTGACCAGTTCCCAGGAAGTGCAGAAGGGCCATCGCTGCAAAGCGTGCTCATTTCCTTTCGTTGTTGCTTTCTTCTGTGGCAACAAATTTGATCTCGGCGTTGGCTGTGCGTGAGTTTGCACTGCTGTCCCGGACCTTGTGCTTGAACAGGAATGGGAATGTTTTCTTGAAGGACTTGCGGAAGCTCGCCCCCATGAACCCATATACAAACGGATTGATTGAGGAGTTGGCGTAAGACATGCAGTTGGCCCAGGTCTTAATCTTGTAGGTGGCGTATGTGGCCTTGAAGTTTGGGTAGAATGACTGGAAGAGGACAAAGATCTGGATGGGCCCCCAGCAGATGGTGAAGAGCAGGACGATGACAACCACCATTTTAGAGATCTTGCTCCTGATGGTGATGGTTCTCTCCGACAGCAAGTGGACCTGAGGAAAATAAATGAACAGTCTGCTTTCTTTTGCTGTTGTTGGCCTGGGACATCAATATTCCATTAAAATACCACGTGCCTAAAATCACATCCTTCACACACTAACAGTGCTGCCATTGAGAGGCTCTCCAGGGGTACGCCTTATGAGCTCTGTCTTTCTGAAACACTTAATCTTGCCTCGTGAAGATGAAATGTCACCCAATCTAATTGAAGCCATCTACTGTATTGTACAGATAGCATGCATTTGTGAAGCGCCAAAACCTCAATTTTCTGCAGCCAAATACATGGATGTTGACAAATTACAAATGTTGACGTGGATGTTGACAAATGAGCTGGGCGGTGGCGGGCTGCTCGGTCTTCCTACAGTACCTGATGGTTATTATCCACAGGCTCCACCGCAGGCTGGCCGACCCTCTTGAGCATGAAGGAGTAGCAGAAGGAGATGGTGAGGACAGGAAGGAGATAGACCGCTATGAACTGGTACAAGATGAAAGCCCTCTCGTGTGCCTTAGAGGGGAACCTCTCCCTGCAGTATTGCCGGGGTCCATACCAGTAGCCCTCCTCTATCTTCTGATACATAAATATCGGCGTGGACAGGATGAAAGAACCTGAGCAAAGATGACAATATAGTTAGTGAGGAGCCAATACTACACATAATTATTCTCTCCATAAGTAATATTATTTTGTATTTATTATCTCCATAGTTTTGCCATCATTTTTGAAGATGCTAGGTTTGACACCGTTATATGCATTTCTCCTGAAAGTCATATAAAATGCAGATTGACGTGATGAACCTCAATGGACATTTCTAGGATTTTGATCAATTTTATCAATTTTCATACCGATCCAGATGCAGATGCTAACTATCATGGCAATGCGAGGAGTGCGATGGCTCAGAGATTTCAGTGGATAAACTGTTACGTAGCAACGGTCCCCACTCATTGCTGTCAAAGTGATGCAAGTAGCCTGGACTGTAACCTGCAAAAGTGAATAAACAGTGAATTAGCGGTCTTAGTATAATTACGAATGTGAAACGTGAAGTAGTCAGCTTGAAAAGATTTGTCACAGCAGGGCAGGGTTAATTGGAGTTATGAAAAAATCTTTCTTAACAAATAACACTGCCACTGTTGTCACTGCTTGTCCTTATTAGTGGAGTATTACCAGGTAGCGACCCATGCCTTAATCTAATGCTAATGCATAAAAACCGTGGAGATGTTCTGAAAAGAGTAAGACAGCTGCAGCATTGTACAGCATGTGTGACTAATCTTTGTCAGCTGAAAAGAGCAAACTGCACTACCATGAATTCTAATTAGATGCATCAATTCTTAATTAATATATCCATCCACACAAAGAAAAAAACAACATTAGAATTTGTGACGTTTTAATTTGCTGGTGCGGTGGTAAATGCTATTCGTTTTCAGTCTTTAGAAAAATGTTTTTCATTTTTCCAACGGTAGTGAGGTTCAGTGAGGGTTTGTTTATCTTTACATTATTAGTTTTCTTCTGGAAATAGATGTACAATATGCACACTAAGGCTCACTGACGCCCCCTGGTGGCTACAATCTTAGGGAGCAATATTTAGGTTTGTTGCTATTTTAGAATTTCAGTATCATGAGAGGTACTGAAAATTAACTGGAATCTAAACCATGGACCATGTCCCATATGGTTCACCTGGGGTCCGGGCCCTACTCAGGGAAGCATCAAAGATCACAGAGGGCCTGTGAGGCTTTGGTCTGAGGTTGCATGACTGTTCAAATTAGATTGGGATATGTTAAAATCATAACAATATTGGATAATCGAAGAGGTGGAGAGAATTTTAGAAGTGTGGTTCTTGCTAAATAAATTATAGACTAAAGGTGAGATCAACTAGAAGTTAGTTGATCTGGCTTATGAATGTGATCATCACATTGGGATTTGGAACAATGACTCATTATCAGTATCAAAAATGTATCAAAAAAAAGAGTTACCTTTTCTTTTGGATTTCCTTTTTTTCCTACATATTAAGGTGATTGCACATTGGACAACTTTTTGAATAGTGTTGCTGGGCAATCATATTACTGGTCCCATGTGTTATGGATGATCATGAACTTTCCATTGAAAATGAAAGGTAACATTGTTGCCCAACCATGAGAGTGCGCCATAACAATAAAACCCAGCAAGATTGCCCAGCAACATTCCCTAAAATACTCTCATGTGTATCATCGGCTTGAGTTCATCTTAGATGTTAATAAGACTGTCTTACAAACATCACCCTCTCGAGCACCTGCATGAGCTCATCTAAGGGCATTATATTCGGCTTATTGTAGATAAGGTTGTCATTTTGATTTATTCTTTGATAGTTTACATTTCATTACAGGCAAAATTGCTTTATGCAAGTCAGAAAGTTTATGCTCTATTGAGATCCTTATAATTACTCATTTGTATTAGCTAGTGTCACCATGCTCTTTGTTGGTTCTGACTGTACCAAAGGCATACTGTACACAAGGGCAAAAGTATTGAAAAACAACCAGTGAATCATGCCTTAATGCCTTTCTTAACTAACATTCCTGACACAATTAGTTTTCAAATGGCTATATTCTACAAATAACATTGAATGTAATGTTCTTTTGTACTCATGTCTTTGCATAATTAGGGCATGGTCATGATTAATTACAAAAATGCAAATTAATTTGATATCCCCTGTAATGATATGCAAGATTAACTATATTTGACCAGAAATCATAGTTTGTTATGAGACAGGTACTAGGGCTGGACAACAGGATAACTTTAATGTCATTTTTTTCAGATTGAACTCAGCGTAGTTACTGCCTTATTGCTTTGTAGGGCAGTTACTGTAAATATGCAAGATTTCTGAATGCTCATTTCACGAGAGCCCATAATGTTCAAGACCCACGATTGGATTTTGCTTACATAGACTTTGAATACAATTTGCTGATATCAAATTACCTGCTGAAGGAAAGCGACACATTTACACATGAAGTCCCCAAATATCCAACCAGGTAGAGGGTAGAGTGTAGCTGTGAACGGCACACAACACACTAGGAAGATGATGTCCGTGGCAGCCAGGTTAGCTGTGGGACAATAAACACTTCGTAAACAGAGCTTTGAAAGGCACCATGGACTCAGATGTGGCTTAGAACTGAGCTTGATCAGAGAACTGAGCTTGAATATTGAAACACCAATGTATACTCTCTGTAGATAATGTGTGTACAACTACTATAACCATGGACTCAGATGTGGCTTAGAACTGAGTTTGATCAGAGAACTGAGCTTGAATATTGAACCACCAATGTATACTCTTTGTTGATAATGTGTGTACTATTATAACCACCGAAGCCTACAGTATAGCAAACGCTCAGCACTGTTTGTGGTAACCAAGTGGAAGATACTGTAACACATACCAAATATCTTCTAATGGAACCGAGCAATTACACGTTTTGCACTCACCTATGTAAAAGTTGGTGGCCGTCCTCATCTGACGGTGTTTGGAAATCACGTAGATGACCAGTGAGTTGCCAATGAGCCCCACCAGCATGATGAGGGAGAAGAAGAGAGGCACAAGCCAGGCATCGGTGAGGAACGGATGCTCCCCTCCCTCCACGTACTCTTCTGAGCTGTTCCTCACAGTCTCGTTGAACACAACCTCTGTCGAGTTCCACAAGTCCATCGGGATTGTTCTAGCGCTGTAGACAGACATTATTCGAGGCAAACGGGAAAAAAAATGTTATTTGAAGGGGAAAAAAACTAGTAGGAATTTATATATATATATAAATATATATATATATATATTCAGGGTCCTTTCTGACACGAGTGTGGCAAAGAGTGTGAGAGTGGTGAGAATTACGCACACGGTGCTTTGTCATCCAGACTAAATCAGAGCGTATGCTCTGTGGCTGGGAGACACTTTGAGTGAGCTTGCCTGTCAGATTCCACCGGTGTCCCTTTCGCTCTCTTTGAAAAAGGAGCCCTTCATGCTGAATGCATCGAGAGCTGAGATCCGATTGGTTTTATAGTGCGCCAGCACACACGTGGCCTTCAGGACGAACGCAGAATGAAGAAGTGATGTCAGGTATCCTAGCAACATCCACCCCCCAATCTCTGTACTTGGGCTGTCCAGCTGCACTGACGACTCTGCACTCTGGGAGAGACTGCCTGAATCCAGAGAAGGCTTTCACATTCGTATAAAAAAACAATTTACACTGCCTGCATATATCAACCTCAGGGAAACATTTCCACATCATAGGGTTATGTAAAAAGAATGGCTTCTGCATCATTTGTAAAAAAAAAAAAAAAACACCCATAGTGCTTGTGTTTGCCTAAAAGCAAGAGTTTGTCCGAATGCACGCTGCTATGTACATGTGCGGAAACACACTGACCACTTCTCATGGCTAATTCAACTCAAACCTGCAATTCTGTCTGCCACTGTAATTGCTCTGTTGTTAGCTGTGTTGTGTCTGCATTGCACCATACCAAATCGGCTCTCCTGTCTCAATTTAAGCGGACAATATTTGACCCCAGTCAATTGATTGCCACGTGAGGTCAGAGGATATGAACAGGTAGTCATGTCCATGCATACCACACCGTGTACCAGTTTATCTGATGCTTTTCTTGTGGTGGTCAGTTGTTATTAAAACTGGTCTGGGCGTTCACTCCCAGATGCATGCTCCACAAGGTCACACAAGCACAAGCGTTTGGTTTGAGCGATCCGTTCCATGGGTTGTTCCATACATGCAAATGCAGTACGCTCATGAATAAGTGAACAAAGACGAGGTACATATGTGAAGCATGCCTACTGAATAAATCAGTCAGTGTTGTGCATGTATGACCACTCATTTGCACCCAGCTTTTTGCATTTTAGATTTTAAGATGTGAGGACCAGGGCAAGGACAGCATACCTCTGTTTCTGAACAGATTTTTGCTCATCTCTAAATTGTTTTAAGAGCCCCTGCCAGCACAGAATAGCACTTCAGTGGCATCCCACATCCGTTTTGCCTGCGCATGAGCCTGCTTTCTGTTCTCTTATGGAAACACCCCGCTCCTCTTTAATTGGAGTTTGCTCATTCACATCATGGCCTTGGAAATGCTCACAGAATTCGTGTTTCACATTATTACAAACAGGCTTATTGCCACGAATGGACAAATATCTGCCAAAAAAAAAAAAAAAGAATGCCAGCACAATTCATGTACTTAAATCTCTCGGTGCTTGGACCACTTGATGCTGATGAGATGCAGTAGTGCTGGCCGCCACTCAGCATCTGTTTACAATACAATGCCCAGGCCCTGTAGCCTGGCCTGGAGCAGCTGACATCTGTATTCTTCTGCTGCTGTGTGGAGCTCTCAGACTCCTCTGAGAATTGATTGTATTGCTGTTTGGCATTTGGAAGTGGGAAAAAGGTTGAACTTCTGCGACCATACAGGGTCCATGCGAGTGAAGAAACAGCATGTCTTGGCCCTCATACAGTATGGCGCCTCTAAGCATGGCAGCAAGAACGTTGCATTTCAGGGTGGTTTCGTAATACTGCTGCTGTGGCTTGCATTTTCAAAGTTAATTTGTGGGATGGGTTTACAGTGGGTTTTAAATTAAAAACAAGTGTGCCTGAAATTCAAACTAATATCAAAATGTCAAACTCAACGTCACTGACATTAGACATTGAAGGTTGTCTTTGAAAGGTGATGAGTGACTGGTTAGGGCCATAGACTGTAGGCCTTACAGGCTGAAACAAGACCGGCTAATCCAATAACCACCCAAATTAGGCACTACATGGCATACAAATGTGGCTCTGAGAGAGTGCAGTTGCATAGAGTCTTCTGAATTACATGGAGTTTTTCAGCTGCTTTGTCCCTTTGGAAAAGTTCAAGCCATTTTGCTGCAATATTTTAGCCTGGGTGTTCCCATACTGCCTTGCGCGGTGATTTCTTTCACGCTGCTAAGGCAGTCTGGAAACTAACGCCCACATTTTCGATGATGTTGGCGACCAATCACAGAACAAGGGAGAAAGCAAGACCATGATGAGCTATGCACAGACGCATTTGATAGACATCCGTGGCGCCCAATGAACGGATCTGGGCATTTTTTCCAATACGAGAAAATGAACGTCTGGTTGCCAGACCACGTCTCATTTGAGAAGTGGTAGGCGCTAGCCAGGCTAGCAATGTTTGTTAATACTTCAAAAATCTATTCCAAAGTAATCTTTTATTTGTCTTTTTTACCCTCCATACACCCCTTAAAGAAGGTTATACATTATATTTGACAACAGCTGGCCGGGCAACAGGGCCAGACAGCATCCCAGCAACGGTACTGAAACTCTGTGCCACACGGACTCACTCTCTCTACACCATCCTCTGTGAGTCATACAAGACAGCCTCAATGCTCGTCCTCTGGAGAACCTCAATCATCACTCCTATCCCCCCAAAAAACCCTCTCCTCTCAGAGCCCAACCACTTTCAACCAGTCACACTCACACCAATTGTTTTGTGCTGCATGGGAAATCTCATCCTTGACCACATCCTGCCAACCGTCAGACTACAATTGAACTCGTACTAGTCTATCAGACATAAATGAAATCTGACTGCAGATAGAGAGCACTGAACAGGACCAAAAGCCCACTTCAATAGAAATTTTGTCTCCCACAGCCCAGTGGGTATTTGATGTCAATTCAACCTCAATAAGACATCAAACATTGATGTCAAATTCCGTCATGAAATTAGCCTGGGTGTTCCCATCCTGCCTTGCACAGTGATTTCATGAAAATGAAATGACAGTCATATTGATGTCAAAATGATGCCAAAATTCTGTCATAAAGAGAGAAGTATTTTTATTATTGAGTCTTCTGTCAAGAATTTGTCACATACAAGAAATATTGTTGTTAGATAGTAGAGCATTTAGCTGCTAAACTTTCCTGTGCTGAATTGTAAGAATAAAGAAAGGATTTAGAAATAATTTAACAAATAGAAGGGGGGGTCATTCTGTGTCAGACAAAATCAGACAAAATCCAAGAAAATGGTTGCTGCACTCAATGTTTGTCTACCTTTAAGTTCCAATACCAAGACGTGGCTGTAAAATCTTTTTGCTAAATTCTATAATTTCGTATTTTTTTCACCCTTGATTTTGTATCATTTTTACTCTCAATTCCCTCTTGGAGGCCATCAGGCATATTTAGAAATATTATTCATATCCCACATACCATTTTAATCCTATGAAGATGACCAAAAACACAACCTTCCCTTGTATTTCAAGCCCATTAGGGCTCAAATATTGGCACAACATTAATAACACATAGCATGTATGTGCACACTTTTTCCCAAATCTAGGGCCTTGTAGAAAATGAGCATGCCGTAAAGCCCTTGGTTTTGAGATCCATTCTTGATAATAGACATGTTATATGACATGTTTTTTGAGTAGGCCTACTCTTACTCAAAAGTGACATGGAGAGGTAAGATGCAAACTTTGGTCACGCGCGCACTGTACGCTAGCTACAGCTGACCCACAAGATAGGCAGCATTTTGTGACAATTTGTGATTTGTCTAGGCCATATATTTTTTTACCACAGATATTTAACACAAATAATGCCATATATGAACAACACAGGTACAGCAGGATTGAGGTCTTAACTCGGCCACTCCAGAACATTCAACTTGTTGTCTTTAAATCATTTACAGTATATGTTGTTTTCGATGTGGGCTTAATTCAACTCATTATTATTGAGTAAATCTTCTCCCAAGTCATAGTTTCCTTTCAGACTGAAACATTGTCCTCCAGGAATTCCATTTTACTTTTACTATTACAAGCCAGGGCCTGCTGTCGAGAAGTATCTCCACAGCATGATGCTGCCACCACCGTGCTTCAAATTAGGGATGATTTGTTTTTGGTTATGTGTAGTGCCAAAATAGCATCTAGTTTGAATACCAAAAAGCTCTTTGGTCTCATCAGACCAATGGACCTTCATCCATGATCCATTTCACCTTGGAGTCTCCCACATGTCTTTGGGCAAACTTTAGTCAAGATTTAATAAGAGCTTTGCCACTCACCCACAGAGCTTTGACTGGAGAAGAACTTTTGATTGGTGGAAAGTTGCTGTATGCATATTTTTAAAGGAGTCCTAGAATTCAAAACCACATTCACCTTGTTACTGTTGAATTTAGGCTGCCAGCAGTGTCCAAAGGACAACACCAAAGACTTTACCGTGTCCCCCGCCTGCTTTCGTATGCAAATTGGGAAATAGAAACAGCCGTGTTGAAATGCTCCAATCTGAACAGAGCTCAGATAACACGTAATAGGCGCCCATCCCCCTTTAGATACACCCCTCGGCCCCTCTCATTTGCATACCTTCGATTAATAATTCTTGTTAAACTGCTCTTACGATGCTAGCATCTAGATATGTGGTCTATGGCAGAGACGTTGTAATGCTAGCGTTATTACAGCTAACTTTGGAGAGTTACTATACTAAGAAATGTACTGATAAAACTTACCAATCTAACACATTCATTCTGTTGGGGAATCTGCTGCACTTCATATTTGTCAGTCTGTCTGCTCCTTCTTTTGTTCTTTCTTTCTTTCATTCTGTCTTTTGTCCTTTGAAAGATGCGGTGTTGTCAACTATGGTTACTGTAAGGTTGTGTTCAGATTTTTTTGTTGAGATGGTCTTCTCTGATGTTACTCTCTAATAAGAGATTTCTGGAAAGGACTTTCCACTTACTGTGTTGTGAGTAGACAGGAAAGGTGGTGGACTATACTAAAGGAAAGGGATACTAAAATAGCTATTCTTGAAACATAGGAAAACAATTATGCTTTCTCTTTCTTTCTTACCGGTAATAAATCATGTTGTTTATTTGGGCTTGCCTTTTTTGAAATTATGTTTTTTTTTACCAAACATTACAGGCAGGAGATGTTTTTTTGTTGTATAATTAATTATGCATAAGCACACACACACACACACACACACACACACACACACAAAACAAATCTGCAGAGCATCTTTTTAAGGGCAAGATCAAAATACAAGGACTAAATCTGTGGGTTGTCCAGTCACTTAGCAACCATGATGACCAAAGAGGTAATGACGGAGTGTTCACAAACAGTTTTAGCCCATGACATCTGTTTCATTTATGGTGGTCAGAATGTACAGCACTCAGGGACATGTTGATGACATTTTTTGTTTTTTTTACACTTATTTATTTAATTTAGTTTTTCAGCTGTTTTTCACAGAGCAGCTGAAATGTAAACTAGTTAATGAATGACCTTCAGTTCTGTTTTTTTCTTTGCATGGTACAGTACTTTTATTTTGGCCTCTTCATGAGAGAAATGTGAAAATTAATTTTAGCATTTCGAGAGACATTCAATTAAATACTGATTAGAAGCTTTTGTTAGATTTGTGTTATTTATGATAAGAAATTCACACATATTTTAAAGGTGGGGTATGGGATTCGCAAAACGGCTGGCAGATTTTGAAAATACACAACTCAAATAGTCCTACCCTCTTTCCTCCAACACTGGCCCTGAAAACAGGATTCATAGCAATGTGGAACAACCCCATTAGCACTATACAAGTTTTAGTCTCCATACATACATTACATACAATCGTTCACATGAGCTTCCTCCCCAAGCAGATTAATTAGCTTGCTTGTTCTACGTTCTTTATTCACCTCCAAAAGGGTTGCAGTTATAGTATATGTATGCACATTTTAAATAGGCTACAGTGTCATAAAAGCACCAATTATCCACCTTTCATTCGAAAACTCTAAAAGAACGATGTTACCTCAAAATAACATTTGATAAATGAGCCTTTCCTACATTTATAGCCATGGGTATGAAGATTTGAACAAAATCTGGATAGGTTCTTATCTTGGCTTTTTCCTTCTGAAATATCCGATTTTGTTTGCCACGGGAGCTCCAAGCAGTTTTGAACACGCAGCCTTACAACACTGTTTACAGCTCTTCGAGTCACGGTAAAATGTAATTTTTCGTCAGAGGACGGACATAGGGAATGGGCAGTAGTTGGTTTTGTTTCACTTGCGCTGATTGTGTCACAAGCTTTGAGTATGTGCAAGAGGTCACACGTGTGGGGGGAGGGTATGCATTACAGTAAGACTGTGGTGGTCTTGAAAATAATTGTCTGGAGTTTTTTTAGCCCTGCCCGTTCCATAGATGATTGACGTGTTTAATTTCCATTTCAGTGCTTCCAACTTAGTGGCTGTAAGTGGTTTAGGAATAGGATTTCAAGTGATTTTGCAAAAATGGCCAAGAAATAGAATCCCATACCCTACCTTTAATTTTATCTTTATATGGGGCCACATTGATTTATTAACATTCATAACAATCACTTTTCACAACTCTGCATGACTGCTCTGACCCGATGACAGCACTAGCAGGCTTAGCGTGCCCAGACTGCTATAGTGTCAGGCTAGACCTAATGATTTGTATCAACATGTGTGAACAGTGAGCGAAGGCCTGTATCTATTAATCCTGTTCATCACTAGACCTTGATAATGGGGATAGCATTTGTACTATACTGTTTCTTCTGAAGCAAGTTTGGGTGAAAAATACAATTACTGTATATAGGAAGTACCTTGATATATCACGACTTGACTATGACAATATCATACAGGAGTTTGTGTTTTGACTGTTCAAATGATAGCTAAGTAATGATAGTAGTAGCCTGGCTAACACCAGGGGTATGTTTCTAAGACACCTCAGTCGTTGAACAACCATGGTGCGATGCACTTTCTTGAGAACTAAGGTTTTAAATGCAGTTTACACAGTTCCAAAGAAAATATGCGTGCATAGTTTAACGTTTAACATACTCATTTGTCTGTCATTGTATACCCCTGCCAGATAAGCAGTTGGAATTGGTTCCTGGGTTTTTGGTAATTCAGAGATTCGAGGTGATTTGCAGAGCAAACTCAGATTTGCTTAGAGAATCATCCAGGTTCACATAGGCCTAGAATATACTGTAGCCTATTCTTGCAGATTGACTAAACTAAATGTTATTTAATTAGATTGTAGCATTTAGCAATGGCAGACTTCTCACATCAACTTTATCAATGAAATTGGCAGGGGCGTTTCTAGACTTTAAGGACAACCTGGGCTTTGCCCCTGGGATGTGAGCCGATGCGCGCGCCGAAATTTTTTTAAGGGGTGCGCGAAATGAAGAAGGCAATGGAGGATCTACAGTAGCCTATTATGTTATAATCCTACATTGTATTTTTTACAAGGAACACAAGATAGCCTTATAGGAAGAGCACTGAGAGAACAATTAGGCTTATCTGACTATAGCTGTTACAACTACCCATAAGCTTACAATATCCAGAGACACACTACAGTGTACTACCAGTGGATGACAAGGAGTCTGAGTATATAGCCTATTGTAGGTCTAAATCAAAACATACAATTTTCCTTTTCGAAGTTTAAGCAGAGAACTTTTAAGCCTAGCCTACACTCATCTGCTCCTCTCAGAATGTGTGTAGACCAACACATAGTCCTACCGATTCATATCAAGCATCTGCCATGGCTATATGACAAACAGGGGTCTGAATACAACTTCTGATAGGAAAAATAAATTATTTTGAAGTGGGGGAAATGGGGAGGTATGAAAAAATGCAGAAATGTGATGTGATTTCAAAAAAGGATTTCTCGTGATTAACTATGCAGTTTGCCATAGGGCAGTAACGAAATCATGAGATATTTCACAGAGAAGAATGGGTATGACGCAGAACTGTGACATTCATTTTTGTATGTAACTGTAACCTTCAACGCTAAGTATCTCGCGAACCGTTTATCATAGAAACTAGTGGCTAGTGCCACTGGAAAGGCCAGGTTACGTAGTTTCATATGATACGCCTATTATGTCTGTGCAAAAATATCTCGCAGCAATATGACCGAAAAGAATGGGTGCGGCCGCGGCCGCATGGTGCGTCTCTCGGAGAAGGCGGGTCGGCAGGCGGCCCGATGGTAATACGCGGCCCGGTACCCATACCCATAGATTGAGAAACACTGGGCTAGCCCATGTAGAAACGTGTAGCTAGTGTTGTATTGTGATGCCTATCGATAGCTTGCTTAGCCTACTACTAGTGGTGCTCAACATTTAGCACCAGGCAAATGCTGGTTGATTTTGAAACTGGCTGATGAAAAAATTACCCCGGGCTCGGCTCAAATTACCCCGGGCTGAAGCCCCGGTAAAATCGGCTGGTGACGCCACTGGAAATTGGTATTTGAAGGTGTAGCCCAACCTTAGCTTACATTTGTAGATGAAGAGTTTTCTTAAATAGGAGCTTTAGAGAACTAATGACGCTGTCTATGAGCACATCTTTTATTTAGTAATTTATTCTATTATTAAGTAACCAGGTCAATTTTATCAAGATGATTGAGAAATGGCATGTGCCATGCTTTTTTGTCTTCTGTAAGGGGAGCATCAATAGTGCTATTACTGTCAGTGGTTGAGTGTGCATAACTAGCAAAGGGATACGGCAGCATGCAAATCTGCCCACACTTTCAAATGAGAAAATTGCTCAGTGGTTTATCTCTAATTAAAGATCTGATTATGTTACCATTGTTGGTGATCACACTACAAATTCCTCTTATTTCACTGCCTTTGAAGACACCACTCTCATCCCTGTAAAAAAAGGAACAAAGAAGGTTTTTTTTTTTTTTTTACTTAATTGGCAGATAATTAACAGAATAGAGGCTTTATCTGGGCAACTGTTGTCAACAACAAGAAAAAACATCAGCTATTCAGAGGGTTCTGAGTCCAGTGTTGTTCATAAATCTGCCAAGAGCAAGATGAGTAATGATGGCCTGTACATATACAGTAGATGATGTTCTAAAGCACAAATGGTGAAGAAATAGCGTGTATAACAGACCTTAAACATAAATTTGCCATTGAATATCATGGTATTGGCACTGAGGACTTCATTATCGTATGTCATATGTTGTTAGCCATCAAATGATACATGGAACTGCATGGGACCCCATACAAGTTTTCATAATATCTAAGCTTTATATCATAACAGCATTGTATGAATGCATTTCTGAATCATACACATTCATAAATTGTGTCAATGAGATGTGGTCTGGGAGCCAAACATTAATTTCTCGTAGATTTGAGGCTTTGGGCACTACAGATGTCTATCAAATGTGTATACAATATGTGCATAACTCATAGGCCAGCTTGCCAGTGGTATCAATTAGCCTACAGTATACCAGATGACATATGTAGAGTTAATACTTCAAAACAACATTTGGTAAATGAACCTTACATTTTTCAGTAGTGGTAGGGGTGTAGATCTGAACAAAAACTGGATTGGTTCTTAACCAAAGCACAAGCTTCAGTGTGTTGCTTAGACATCGTCTTGCTGTCCCCCCGTCCTGCCATTGGTTCCTATAGCTGAGGTGAAAATGCGGTCCATGGTTTCCAGGCTGTCTAGCAAAACATTGCTGCTCTGCATCTGTGTGTTTCCTTGTTTTTTTTAGTGTGATCAGTTCAGTCTTCTCAGGCTTAAATGATCCGTCAATTTGCACAAACGTCCCACACAAACTAGATCTGTTTTGCACAAACCAGGTCGACTTGTTTCTTGAGTTCTAATGAGAGCAGGGGAATGCAAAAGATGGATGATTAAGGGGTGGGAACTATTGTCTAGGGTAGATGATTTGAGGTTACATCATTAACCTCTACAAGCTTTGTACTGTATGTTGTGTGTGAATTTCCAAACACTTCTGTTTCTTATTCCTAGTTTTACTCCAGTTGAGTCAATTTTATCAGGAGTTTATTTCAACACTTGAGTAACACCACTAAAATCTAAACATGGCAAATGCACAAACTCTATGACAATACACACAGTCATACCAGTCTTGGTTTGATTTCCTCATTGATCCCACATTCACCCACCAAAGGATGTTACATGATTTCTTTTAAGCAGCAAATTCCATACCACACCACTTAACAGTACCTCCACAGACGATTCTCTCGGGATAGAGTACAATATTGATTGTTGCTGGAGTCAGTGACCTTGGCTTTTGACCTTGTTGACCTCTTTGTGTGACACTCACTTGGACCTCTGCAAAACATCCCACCCACTCTCATAACACCTCTTGACACTGAGTAAACTATACCTTAAGGGGAGGTCTGATCAGTAGGCCTGCATTCTGCTATTAGTGTGTGCAGAACAACAATCTCAGCTTCGTAAAGCTAACAGATGAACTACCAGCAACATCATTGGATGTTAAAACTACTATCTAATGCATGCACATAGAAAGCTCACATTCAGAAAATGCAGAGAACTGTGATCTTGGCAGTAGCCTATTTGAAGTGACATACTTTGGATCTGTAATCCCTTTTTTGAGAAAAGAAAAAATCCAGATTAAGCAACACCAAAAGGAATCACATGGAACTAGAAAATGTTTAATCTTTATCATCTGTCCTGTGCTTTGAGTCATTGTTTCACAACAGAATAGAGGGAGGACCAACTGTTTGGTTCAGTCAGCATCTCGCTGTGGAACCTTCCCCAGTAACCATAGCAACATGTTTTTAAACACAGAGGAATCAAATCTCTTAGATAATGTTTCCTCTTTATAAATTAACGTAATGTTTACTGCAAGATAGAAAAGTAATCATAGCACAGTTGTTATTATAATTAGACTACTGTTATTGGAAGCTAAGAGATTTTATCGCTACAAATCTTTTTCTTTATAAATATTTGAACCAATGTGACCAATAAGACACAGCGTTTGGCCTCAATGGTTCTCAACACTTTTTACACCCAGGAAGCACACATGCCCGGAATATTCAGGGGTCCCAATTAAAGATCTTAGAGTGAAGCGCTCTAGACTCTTTGGTCCCAATCATTCGGCACATCGATACTTTCCTGTTGGTACATTTGTACAGAAAATGTCGTCTTGCTGCAGGAGGATGGTTACCATTGAAGTTGAAGTGTAAACAAACAAATGATGTTACTGTTAGTTCATCTTTTTGCTTTCTCATGGCGAGCCGTGAGTTTTAGATCAGGATGGATGATCGTATCGGTACCTGAAGTACATACAGCATACGCAGATGGAAATCATAGACTCTATATGTAGGTTAGGAAACATGTAAAATTATGAGCTGTGTATAGTGTGTATCACAGTCTTCTTTTTGTGGCTTAACAGAACTGTCCATGCTTAAACTACAGTCGCCATAGACCATTGGTTACTGTCAGACTTTAAAATAAAAGTATTTAAACGGTGATCTGTCAGATGTGCTGTTCCTAACATCTGCATTTATTAAAGTAACAGTTTGTTGTCTGTAAAGAGCAAAGCTGAAAGATATAGCAGATATACCGAAATGCTTTAGGGTGACAATTTGTACATGGTGCAAATACTTAAAATCAGAGCTAGCTTTAAGAGCGCCTTTAAATCAACACTATAGTGAAACCAGCCTGTTTATATGTGCTTGTGTATTAAGCCCAGAACATGTGGTTATCATTCTTTGTCATCATTCTTCAGTATAACACATCAAACTTAAAATTACTTTTAAAATGTGTTACACTCTTTGTTTAGAGCTTATTATACATTTGCTGTCCCAGGGCTCCCTTGAAAAAGAGATTAAAATGTCAATGGGGCTCTCCTGGTAAAATATGCTAAAGAAAGAAAGAAAATGATAGATCCAGAGATCATTGAACACCACAGTTACTAGACAACATGTAAAGTGGCAATGTCCAAAGTCCTTGTCAACAATGGCAATGTCCTTGTCAACAATGACACATCGTTTAAAGTCTCCAACCTGACCGCCATGAGAAGAGGTGAAATGCAACTGGGAGTACATGTAGGATGTACTGTAATAGACATTCTCTCCTCTTGCTGAGGAGCTGCCTTTCAAAGACAGCCTCTAAACTAGCCATTGTTCTCCCTTGATGAAAAGAAAGCAAAAAAAATAGATGCCTTTGAGTTAGAGATGAAAAGACATGTCTGTCTCTGAATGTTCCCAGAGGAGCAGGTCATATACCCTCACAGTAAAGACTTGTCTTGAGTCATCGTTGGTCCTCTAAACCAGTGTAGAAATGGTGTGCTATTCACCAAGCAATAATCGGAGGGGATTTTTTTTATGGTTGCCATGTGAGCTTTTTTCGATTGTTGCCATGTGAGAGCAGCATTGTTATTCATACACAATGCTACATTATACCATACATACAGTACAACTATACTGCACTGTGCATATAGATGCTGTACATACATATACAAGTTTTTGTGATACAGGGAAACATCCGTTAATGTGAGGAAATATGTCTTCGCTGTTCTGTTCTTTTGTCATTATAAATTGTGTCTTGACATATTGACTGGCTGTGCTGCTGTGGAGGCTGTTGTGTTTGAGTCCCATGCTGGGGTGTACTGCACAGTGGTGCGATGGGGAAAATGAAAGATTGATCTGTGTTCAGGAAAACATGGCACTTGTGGGTTTTTCCATCAATTGATCAGAGATTGTGCCACGTTGGTTGTTTTGTAACACACTGCCTCAAGGTTCTATTTATTCACTGTTTCTTGACAAGGAGGAAGTCAACATGTGTTTGTAATATATTTTGCACCTCCGCTGAAAAGTGACAAAGTTATCCATTCCTTTAAACCAGTAGAATTTCCCTAACAGTTACTGCAGACTGCCACATGCAGACTATTATTACTGTATTATACCATACAGTGTTCCAGTAGCCTGGAAGCCAGCGTAACCCACGCCACACCCACAACATTTGAGGTTGGGAGGTTCAGTCTGGAATTGAGTCGTTGAGGAACTATGTTGATTATGAATTATTATAATGAATACACAGTAAGTTCAGTAAGATGTATACTGTATATCAGTGTGCAACAGAAATGTCTAGGTTTACAATGCGGCATCATGGATGTATCGCTATCACAGCGCAATATTTGTGTGTGTGTGTGTTCAGAAAAATCTGAAAAGAGAGTGATATGCAGTTTACATGTTTGGTATGTGCAGAAGACGCAATCAAGACCAACATTTTATTATTCACTCTGATCCACTGCTGGTGAGTTCCTTTTCGATTGATCTATCGGAACAGGCCAAGGGCCAGCATGATCCTCCTGTTGGCAAAATCTGCCTCTTTACTTGCACTGTTTTGACCAGTATGGTTGCCATGATGATCATCAGATAAGGAAACAGCTTGCAGACATGGGGCTTGCTAGTCTCTGAATCTACAGATGACTGTGGGCTACTTCAGGCAAGTAGGCCTAGACACTCCCTTGGGATTCTCCACCTCCGTTCTTGTGTTCATCATGCTGCTCTTTGTTTTTTGCTATGGGGTGTATTTTTCTGTGTGTTTGTTTCTACATCATGTGCATGGTAAAAAGGCCATTTGTGGACTGAAATAATTGATATCTAGAGATGTACATGCAACATTATCAAGAGACACAAAGTGAAAATAACATTGGTTTCAGGTATGTACGGAATACTAGCTAGTGAATTAGCCTGTTATGCTGTGTAGGCCCATGGGAGCACATGCATTGCTGTTAGCGGATTCACGCTCTGAATTCTGAATAACGTGAGATGTGCTGATAATACGGAACATGTTGGTGGGCAACGTGATGTGTGCTACTGTGTTCATCATGGGTTTCCAGACAGGTGGTATTTAGCCCTGGACAAATATCTTCAGAGTTCCATGCAAACCGTTTTGCCCCTTTGGCTTTCATTTCTCAGTCAGTGAATTATTCTTTGTGCTTTTTGCGTGAACAAATCCAGCCTCAAGGTCTTGATACTTCATTTACATCTCCTGAACTATTCCTTGCTGGGCATGTGTGTTGAATGACTAACTCCCACTTAGGGGCTATTGATTCTGGCAGTCTTGTACCCTGCAGTATATGCTTCCTAAATCTGGAATGAATTCTAAATCTTGTGTTACATGTTTGGGGTTTTTTTTAGTCCCCTGATGGTGTGTCATGTGGTCCTGCAATGCATCATCACTGTAATATGTTGTACGTTTTCCTCACTCACATGAAAGCAGAAGCTGCATTAATGCCTAATGTGTAATGGACCACACGAGTTAGAACTTCTCCACAGCTGGCAGTATTGACAAAAGCCAGTGGCAGTCTCATCTCTTTAAAGGTCAAAAATGTCATGGTCAGTGTGTAGTCTAAATGTCAAATCCAGTCTTACTCACTAATGCAACTCCTTAGTGTCCCTCAAGGTGTATAAGTTATCTCATGGCTATTCCCAGTATGAGGACAAATTTTGTTGCCTGTTGATTCTAAAATGCTAAAACTTTCACATCAGTACTTTGTTTTGTAAAAACACACTATCACAAATAGTTTGTCAAAGTGGAGAAAGTGAGAAGCAGGTGTGGAAAATGGACGCCTTAATGAAGCCCCAGTGCTATTTCTGAGAATTAATGGTAGGATTTTATTTTATCAGCCACAATGGAGGTGTTTTTCCTTTTAGCTCAGCAGCTGATGCACACAAATGGCCCTATGAAGCACTCTTCTGGCTTAAGTAAAAGGCCATAATTCCTGGTCCTCTACAGTTGCAGCACTATTTCATTTATTTTTTCATTTTTTTCACTGAAATTGTGCCAATGAGTGTGCGGAAATGACTGTCAAGATGTATTACTGTGAAAAGTCCTTACAGGCTTTGATGAGAGCAGTTTAATGTTGACTGAAATAGAAGCAAAAACAAGGTAAGAGGAGCTTTCATAATTTTGCTCAAGGTCCGATTGTTATTCTGTAGGTATGATTCAGTCGTCACCTCATAGGAACTGTTGTCGTCCCTTTACAACATATGGCAACTGTGTGTTGTTGGAAAGAAAGCCTCCATAACATCCCATGCTAAAGCTGTGGTGACTTGTGTGGTAAGTCTTCCTGCCTCCTTCACCTGCCTTTCTGCCTCACCTGGATCTTCTCTGTGTGGCAATGGCTATGTGTTCTACCTTCAAGGCAATTGTCTTGCTTCTTGAGTATATTAATGGATGGCTCCCAGAGACCCATCCAATCCAAATGTAATTTTGCATTTTATGCTTGTCGTCCCAGTAGAGCTGTGCTAAATGCAATAATGGCTGCAACAGGTCTGAGTTGCCCCTACCCAGTCCATCATCCCTTTAATTTCATGTCACTAAAGAGTCATTTTCCGTGCTCAGAGAATACCTTTGTCAAGCGTCAAATTATAACAGTTCTCCTAATGGACGGAAGTGAACTTCATTTCATGAAATTGCTCAACAAAGCACGTACAATGATTTCAAGACAAGAATAGAAATTAAATGGTGAGCCAGTGTCAATCTTTCTCATTCAGAACGCCGTCTTCCCTCGGCCATATGAGTGGTTTCTTTTGGGGGTTTTGCCGGGGAGGGTTGTTAATCCAAGGATTCAGAGGGTTCAAATAACTTTACTGTCTATCGCACAATGAAAATTGTATAGGGCTACAGGCTCATAGATGCCTGAGATAGAGGAATATCTGTTTTCATCTGTCAGGTGGGCCACCAAGACCATGTCATCAGCATGTTTCTAAAGTGACAACCCAATGTTGCAGATGACTTAATTTGTGTATAGGCGAAGAGGATAGGTGATATGTATTTAAAGTAACTCTTAACTCTGACATGCTGGGATCTATCCAACAAAAGCAGCATTACTTCCCATTCTCTTTACCAAAATGAGTCAATTAGCTGACAAATGGGAGCTATGTGTCAAGGAGCCGGAGGCATGGTCTCTCCCTTCTACACCTTGAGTGCACAACTATTTTTTGTTGTTGTTGTTTTTTTTTAAACTCCTCCTTTATCCAAACACTAGAATCTGCCCCTATAGTTTTTCTTTGGGTCAGGTTGAGTTTTGCTCATTAATATTTGTATGGTTGGGGCAGGCAGATTGACTCTGACAGGTGGATGCAGGTGTTGACCCTCTCATCACTAGTCCCAGAAATGACCAACGAGGGCCAGACAATATTGTGATCAAGTCATCTCGTCGGTTTTACAGTAAGATTTTATATCAAACAACTGAACAGGGCTAGCATGAAAGCTTGTTGTGTGACTGTATCCTATGTATTTCAGGAACACTGAATGGATCCAGCTAAAGCAAATGTCAAGTGTCATTTTGCCAACAACTCTCCCTCGCCAATCGCCACTCCTCGACATGATTGGCACTAGGCTGACTGTGTGCGCCACTAGAGGGAGGGAAATGGATCAATGGTACAAGCCTCGCCTCCTGCCCTTCCTCATTTCACACCATTACTCCACCTACTGGTAGCCAGATCACCTGCTGAAGTGGCGCTCATGCTGGCTGCATGCTGTCAGTGTCATTGTCATTGGCACAGGCTCTGGCACAGGCTACAAGTAGACTAGGCCAATAGCAACTTTTTTGAGGGCTAAACTAAAGCCATGTCACCTACCCCCTCCTATCTGCTAGGAGACTCTGAGAAGAGATTTCGCTTTGGTCACAATAATTGTTTCATTGGAAAAAAATATAACCTACTTTTCTTTTTGTTTTTTTACAGGATAACAATAGGGCTACTTTTGGTGCGACATGATCAGATCAAACATATGTATTTATATATGCCAGGCTATACTATACTTTTTTATATAGCCTTACGAGAATGAGAATAATAAGGATACGGATAAAGCTTTTTGCTTTATTATAGGCTAGTATAGGCTGCTATTCTTAGGCCTATTCATAATAGGCTAGCCATTATTATCCTAGCCAGCAGGCTATTTATCACAACCGTTAGGCTGGAGCCTGCAAACCACTGCCTTTTTGAAATAATAGTAGCCTATATTATTAGTCCGTAGTAGTATTATGTTGAAATGATGGTTTGTGTGGTTTCAAGTTTTTAATCCGTACGCGTGTACCAATCAAATTAGAATATGACAACATCAGAATAATTCCTGTAATGTCCACTACTACCAATCAGACCTCGTGGCGCAACGGTAGCGCGTCTGACTCCAGATCAGAAGGTTGCGTGTTCAAATCACGTCGGGGTCATTTATTTAACGCGCTGTTAACATATTTGATGAGCAAACGAGGAGTGAGTTATAAAAGCTGATCATTAGCAATGGCTTAGAACTGGTCAGCAATCTTGATATATTTGCTCTCAAGATCCCCAAGCCATGAGCATGCAGGCTCAGTTAGGGACGGTCAACAACTACCTGGCTATAGGCTATAATGTCATGAAAGTCAATTTGTTGTAGTAGCTGATTTGTTGGAGTAGTTGGATATGAGCTGCTCTATATGTTCTAAGCTAGGCTACTTCAGACGGGCAGTGAGAGACAGCTGTTTTGTTGGCAGTTGACTGTAATTAATGTGTACGTTTTTATTTAAGCATTTGGGTAATCGCTTTGAAATAGCTGCAACCAACCACTGTGGCCTAATATTTGAATCTTAAAAGCAAAGAAGTTTGAATAGTCTCCAAAATGTAGGTAAATCGGGTCAGAATGTCTTGATAGGCTACTTTACCTTTTTGCATATGGCATCCTTACCACATGGTGGCGGTGATGTCCGTGTTATTTCTAGATTCCACCAAAGCACTTCGGCGACGACGTGTACAGAGTGACGTGTCTCCTGTACCTTCCTGGTTTCACCAAGATGGCGTCACAACAGGGTGAAGTTGATGAGCTATTTGATGTTAAAAATGCTTTTTACATTGGAAGTTATCAACACTGCATTAACGAAGCTCAGAAAGTAAAGGTTAGTGTTACTCTCCATGAATACATTTTATGTACTAGCATGAGAATGAGAATGGGAAGCTGACACATCTCCTAGCAGGGAAATGCCGTGCGTTGTTTCCCCCAATGTTGAAATGGAAAAGTGGGGCGATCTAGTTCGATAATCTATTCTAATCACCATCTGAGGTTTTAGGTGTACTGTCTTGTTTTGTATTATCGTGTATGTTTTATGTATTGTGACCTGCGGGAATCTAAATACGGTAAGACAGGATAGCAGCATAACGATAGCTAAACAGACATGTCTCTGTGTGTGTGTGTGTGTGTGTGTGTGTACGTGTGTACGTGTGTGTACAACGACTTTACTATGATGAAGAATGATTAATAGTGATCACTATTATCTATAATTTCATTTGGCAGCCATCAAGCCCGGAAAAGGAATCAGAGAGAGACATCTTCTTATACAGAGCATACATCGCCCAGGTGAGAGTCATCACTGATTAGGGTTTGGTCATATGAATGGAGTAGGCTCTTTACTGTCAGTGGCTATGCATAGGATCTCGGTTTCGATATCCTCTTATTATTGGGTCACACATGTTGTGGTATGCATTTTTGATCTTGAAATTGTCTTAAACAAATGTTGATTCTGTGTCCCTCTCAGAGAAAATATGCTGTTGTGATGGATGACATCAAGCCCAGCTCCTCAGAGGAGCTGCAGGCTGTGAGGATGTTTGCAGACTACTTGTCCAATGTGGGCAAAAGGTAAGGCTGTTTAACGATACTAGCCATTTGTGGACAGTAATAAGGCTGTTTGTACCTTGAGTGACATAGTTTCATGCTTTGTGTCATATGTGTGAGAGAGAATTATGCTGGGTAAACCCTGCCTGATCTGCCGGCGTTTTTGGATTTCGCCCTTCAGCTCAGGCTGGAAACCTGCACTGTATATGTAGTATCTCTCCTGCTTCCTGTCCACATCTTCTGGGTCCAATCACAAACTAGCTTATCCAAAAGGCGCACCCGTCCAGAAGGACTGTCCAAAAGCGTACAGAGTCATTTGAACTATGCCCATTGATCACGCCTCTTGTGCAGTAGAAATGAAGCACAGACTCCCCAGACTAATGTTCAATCTGTTCGAGCTATGGTGATCGCCAGACTAACAAAGAATAAGTTATTTAGCTTCACAAGAGAACGTCCATATAGTCATTGCTCTTCTTACTGTCGTCAGATGTGCCATGAGAGTGTGTATCTTAAAAGAACAACTGGTAATCCACAGGAATCAAAGAAAAATAGTTCAGTATTTCACACCAATATAGTAAAGCCAATAATTTACCTATCTATGCAGTTGGATTATAGCTATATCCAGTTGGTCAACTGCCATGTTACTTGAGTTTACATGATTGTTGACATGAGTTATCATTGACCCAGCTAGAGACATTCATAGCAGATGTCTGTGTTTATACTTCTAGCGAAGGCATGCAACCATTTCAGAAAAGCTTTTGTGTTTTATATTGATAATTGCTACATTTCTGGGTCATTTTTGTGTGAGGGTTGTCTAATGTTAGCTTGTCAGCATTCTGCTATTACTGTTACAGTGTTACTGAGTATGTTGATATAAATATGTTCATTTTTCAGGGATGCTATTGTAGCAGAGCTGGATAAAAAGATGGCCAAGAGTGTAGATGTGGCCAACACTACTTTTCTGCTTATGGCAGCCTCCATCTATTTCCATGAATCAAACACAGATGCAGCACTACGAACTCTCCACCAGGGGGAGAGCCTAGAGTGGTATACCAACTCATTCACATCATTAAGTTATTAATGCTGAACAATATTACCAAATTGGATGTTCACTTCAGTGTAAAGAGATGTATTTTCCCTTTGTAGCATGGCAATGACTATTCAGCTGTTGTTGGCATTGGATCGTGTCGACCTTGCAAGGTACGGTCCCTTGAACTCTTCATGTTTTTTTGTTGTTGTTGTTGTTGTTTTCATTTTGCTAACTAAAATAACCACATTGGATTTACTCAATATAACTTTGTCCATGACTACAGGAAAGAGCTGAAGAAAATGCAGGAGCAGGATGAAGACGCCACCCTGACTCAGCTGGCCACAGCTTGGGTCAATCTGGCCGTTGTGAGTGTGTACTTACTTCACAGACGGGGGGCCCTCACCAGTGCAATGTGCAGTCTAGATTAGGTCGCCTAAGTCCCATCAAATGCATAGTGTCCCATTCAGTTTGGCTGTTGATGAAACAAGGTAGGAAATGTCTTACTTGCCATTTCTCCGTAGGGAGGAGAGAAACTGCAGGACGCGTTCTACATCTTCCAGGAGATGTCTGAGAAGTACTCTCCCACACTGCTCCTCTTGAACGGCCAGGGTGCTTGCCACATGGCCCAGAACAAGTGGGAGGAGGCAGAGGCTGTTCTTCAGGACGCTCTGGACAAGGTCAGCCTGTTGTGACCAATGCTCCGGAATATTATTGGCGACCACATTGCTGAGTCATGCTGTTTGAAGTTCCTCTTTATCAATTAATGTCTAAATCTGAAATATTAATCATATTCATTGGGTCCCTAAGACCCTAAGAGAGTTTTTTTTCTGTAACGCTCCAACATGGGTCCTTGTAGAATGTTCTGTCTCTTACTGTCCTCCTCACTGTGGGGGTTGAGATAAGTATAGGTCATTGTGAAGGCACATTTGACACAAAATTAATTGACACAAAAAAAACAGCTTGTTCTTTTCATTAAGGGTCTAAGATAAATTAGCAAAAGATTGTCTTTTTTATTCCTTTTTTAAAATAACTTTATCGGAGTGTCAATAAATGTGGTTGGCGCTGTGTATGAAAATAAATGATTATAGAGTAAATGAAGATTTGATCTTTACTGACTTATCTGTGTTGAACCCTCTGCAGGATAGCGGCCACCCTGAGACACTGGTCAACCTCATTGTGTTGACCCAGCATCTGGGAAAACCACCAGAGGTGAGCATGTTTTGATGTCCCTCTGATAGCCTTTTTCCACTGACCGAGAACCGTTTCCGTTCACGAACCAATCGGAGCATTTCGACCTTGGTTCGGAGCTTGAACCAGAAAATAGTTGTTTTTATCCTTGGGCGTGTCATTCTACCGTTCAGCTGGTAGAAGGCTAAAGCATGAGGTTTTGTCCATATCAACTGTTGCCATGAGTAAACAAAACTAGTCAAAGCACTACACAACAGATGTTAACTAGCAATTTACACAGCTTTTTACAGTACAACTGTTCATATCATTATCACATTAACTTTTGTTTTGCATTCAACACCCAGCCCCAAATGTGGGCTGATTCACTAGATGAGCACCAAGGTTAGAAGAATTCTGTGCGGAAGCGGTTCAGGAATGCGTTCTCTATCGGTCGAAAAGCACCCTGAGTTATCCTTTCAAGGGATTCGGCCCTTTACACTTTTTCTTTTACTAGACCAGCTGTTTCTGTTTGTTATCAGTGTTGTTTCTAAGTATGCTGTGTTTTTTCATCCAGGTCACAAATCGCTACCTTTCTCAGCTCAAAGACGCTCATAGAACACACCCTTTCCTCAAGGATTATTTTGCCAAGGTGAGAAAGTTATGAGATGATTTGTAAGATGCATTGAATCGTTGACACCATAGCATTTAATCCATTTTGTATGACTTACTTTGTAAAATATTTAAAAATATTTTTTTCATATGTGTTGTTTTCTCTGTCTGTCTGTCTGTCTGTCTGTCTGTCTGTCTGTCTGTCTGTCTGTCTGTATGTGTGTGTTTACCTACGTCTGTCCCCTCTATAGGAGAATGAATTTGACAGGCTTGCTATGCAATATGCTCCTATTGCTTGAACTGCTACGTTTCACTCAGAACTTCTATTTTGACATCGGTCACATTCGTCACCAAAAGGACATTGCAAGCGGACTGCAGTCTTGCGAACCACCATATGAACCTCTGCGGTTGCTATCCATGTTCTGTTGTGTTACCACCATGGCAAAGTCACAGTTTCTATTACAATATGCTTTATTGTGATTTTTTTTATTATATATGTATGTACTAAACATTCCTGACATTAAAAAGTGATGTTCTTCACGGGATGTCTGGTGAGCTTGTGGTGCTGTTGTCTCTCCATGACTGATAGATTCTGTGCTCAGTTTTAAGGGTTAAGTTCACTGTATTCAGATGTGCTATAACCGCATCAAACATGTCTGATGACTTCAGGCACATATGCAGCTTGCTTTAAGCAGTGCTATTTTAGCAGTTTACCAATTTCAGCAAGATTTTTCATCATGTCTCCAGCATCCTTCAGTGTCTATCACCCAGCATTTTTTTTTTGCAGGGATGCCTGTGTTTAGAAGTCAGAGGAAAGCCTTGTTGTGATTAAATATCAAAGGACAAGAGGGCAGTGACCTGTGATCATCCCTTGAAATTACAAGACGCAATTTTATTTAATCAATTATGACCTGACTTAAAAGTCAGGTCAGAATTGATTAAATACAATTTCAGTTCTCTTCTGGTAAAGCACTGTGCCTTCAAAATTGATAATATGTCATATGCAAAGCAACAATGGCTGGTGTTTGTTTAGCAGGTTTCATGAAGCTGAGGCGAAGTTATGTTAAGAATAGCTCCATGTCAACATGAGGTCACATGAGCCAATATCTAGAAAATGACTGTGCCAAAAATGTACTGTCGCTTTAAGTTCAGACATTTGTGTGAGAGGTGGAAGGAAATCGCATGAAAATTGCGTAGGAGCTTTAACGTTCAATTATGCAAACATCGGTAAATAATGTATGTCAAAACGGTGAGCCTTTCTGCTGCAATAGATTAATAGATTTATCTCGAGTGACACCGGAATGTACTTTGAATGGGCCATCAAAACCTACACATAGTTAGGCTGCTCTGGCAGCCATAGGAACTGTGGGTATCGCGCACTGCTTGGCAGTACAACGGAGAAGGCTACATTGCCAGCGAAACAACATTCCTCTGGCTATAAGGAATATTTTTTACTTACAGATGTAACAGAATGTCAAGGAATGGATCAACCCTGGCACCAGCAAACATTTCTGGATATTAATTTATTGCTTAAGGAATGAGTCGCATGATAATAAGCGTACGCGTACAGGGACAGGGACATCACAGACAATTGGTGACCTAAATTAATTATTTTAGGCAAGACCAAAACTTCTCTAGTCTGTATGTTTTCACAATCGCATGGAATGGTATCATTTTAAACTCAACCATCACGCAGGCCGTCTGTTGGAGTGATGAGAGGTGGCGCAGCCATAAAGTTGGTGCGCTGCTTTAGAAAATTATAAATGCATTATTTTCTGCTGCAAAATAGTGAATGAGTGGTGACATGGACAACAACCGTGCAGATGTCATTAGCAGTGGGACACTACCAGCCCCAGGATACGCCGACCTGTTAATACGAGGATACAACGTGGTACGTGGTGCTGTGAGGGACTGCACCAACTGTGGTCTTGAACTCTCCAAGAGCACTTTCCATACCAATGCTTACCTTACCTGGAGGGAGGTGGGCATTGTCTGTTTATGTGCGGTATTATGGACGATTTCAAGACGTAAACTTGCCACATGTCTTTTACAGGTAATCCACTGATTTTGAGCTGTTATATTTCATTGAGAGTTCACAGTTTGTATTGAATTGTTAATTCACCTCCACGTGAAATAGGGTACATTATTTTAACTACACAGCATAAAATAATGTATCCGTCATCTCTAATTTAAGTCACTTTACGATTAATTTACAATGAAGAAGACTCCATTTCGGTTCCCCTCTCACCACACACACACACACACACACACACACACACATGGTCACCAAAATATTTGTAACATAGCCTACAGGTGTACATAATCCTGCACTGCCCACACACCAAGAGTTTCACTTCAATCAGTTTTTTAGTGCAGGCTTTCTGTATTTGACAGGATTTGCTTACTTGTCATCCCCTCCTAAGGCAACTGAAAACTGCCAACTTGTTACCATGGGCAGCAGTGGTGCTGTCCCCGCTTTGTGGGTATTATGCTTTGGGAAGTGAGGGGAAAGAGACCCTTGCCAACTCTATTCACAGATTAACTTCTGTCTGAATGCCAATGGGCTCTTTCTCAAACCAGTGAGGAATCGTAAAAAACAACACCATGGTGGTATGCATACATTGGTGTAGTATTAAGATAGTAAAAGCCGCAAATCCGGAAGAAAATCATATTAGAACAGGTTAAACCCCTGACAAATTCCAGGGTTTGGAGTCTTCAGCAGTTCTGCAATTCCACTGAAACGCCGACTTTGCTTGCACCCCTGAACCAGCCTTCCAGTTGGGCTTTTCCGTCCCCTGGCTGGATAATGTCCCTTTTTTCTCTTTGTGTCCCTGTGCTGCAGCCAGTTGCCCAGTGGTGTCACCTCAAACCCAAAGATGCTGTCAAGATGCCAGAGAGCGCTTGGAAGTTCCTCTTCTACTCGGCCTCCTGGTCATACAGTGCCTATTTGCTCTTCCTCACCGAATACACTTTCTTTCAGGACCCCAGTTCTGTATTTCAGGGTAAGCGCTCACTAGTTATATAGGGCAGCCTTTGTCATGGTGATGTGTGAATTGTATGCTTTCACTCCTCCAGTACAAAGTACTACATTCAGTGTGACAGTAAAATGAGAAACTTAATCGTCCTTTTTTCTTTAAAGACCAAGAATGAACGTGTCAACTGCATAGTGAATTTGCCTTTAGACATTTTGCCAAAGACATTATTGTCTGTTTTTTTTTGTGTGTGTGGTAGACTGGACAAGTGGAATGCCCATCCCCATTGACATCACCATTGCCTACCTGATCCAGGGCAGCTTCTATGGACATTCCATATATGCTTCATTTTACATGGACGTGTGGAGGAGAGACTCTGTTGTCATGGTGATTCACCATGTGGTCACCCTGGTGCTGATCACATTCTCCTATGCTTTCAGGTCAGCAAGCTTTTCAGGAAGACTTTTGAAGGGGTACTGAAACAGTTTCACAAGTGTTTAAAAAAAATGGTGCACAGAAAGCTAAATCAGAATACCAAGTGCCATAAAGACAATCAAAGTGGGAAACTTAGAGGGAAAGGTTTTTTAAACAGAGTGCATTTTCATTCTCTGTGTACACCTTTTCCAGGTACCATAAAATAGGAGTGCTGGTTCTCTTCCTTCACGACATCAACGATATTCAGCTTGAGTTCACAAAACTCAATGTGTACTTAAGGAACAGTGGCTGGGTCTACAAGTCCATCAATGAAATCATCTCCACTGTGGGTTGCATCAGCTTCAGCTTCACCTGGTGAGTGGTTGTAACTGTCAGTCAGTCCAGTTTAGACAGCACACTGATTTCTTCACCGTCATATCATTATTTGATTATTTTGGATAGACCTTGCACAAAGCAGTTTACAAATCAAGCTCTATATAGAAGCACTGCCGATCTGTGGACATATGCAAAACATAGCCTCAACACAGAGCTTGAAGGTTTATAATTACAAGGTACAAAGGTACAAAGTGGAAAATAGTTTGCTTGATTTGAAAAAAAAGTATTCTCAGTATTGAAGACTGTCTATTAATGCACAGATGTACACAACTATATTCACCTATTCGATGTCCAAATGGAAACGCATGTTATGTGCTTGCTCTCTGTCTCTCTCTCTCTACCTGTACTTTCGCTCTTGTGTCTGTGGATTTTATGAGTGCCCTCGCTCATGTGCTTCCATGCAGGTTTTGGTTTCGCCTTTACTGGTTTCCTCTCAAAGTGCTGTACGCCACCTGTATAGCCAGTCTCGAGTCTGTCCCTAACATCCCTTTTTATTTTTTCTTCAACTCCCTCCTCTTCACACTCCTTCTTATGAATCTCTATTGGTTTCTGGTGAGTATTCTGTCTATCCACCACTTCTTCCTCTACACAGAGGTGAAAAGTCCAGCTTCAGAGAGCAAAAGTCCTGCCACATACTGTATCAGTGCCAACCATTCACTTAAAGCAGCTGATTCTAATTAGCCCAACTCTTCAGCCAGGGAGAGCAGCTAATTGATGAGATCGCCTGTGTTAAGTGCAGAGATAGAACCAAAATACATGATTGGACTTTTACTTTCTGAAGCTGGAGTTTTCTACCTCTGCCTCTGCACCATATCTCTGTGGATCCACTAGGAATGTGTTGGGTTTCAGAGGAATTACATTCAGAAGAATATTACAAAAGAATGCATTACAGAGTCATTATACTCTGTGACTCCGTCGAAGACATTTGGTTTGGTGTGTTTTCCTCTTCCATCTCATCTCACAGGCTTCCTCTTTTTCTGTGTAGTACATTATGCTGTTCATGGTGAAGGTGTTGACTGGACAGATGAAGGAGATGAAGGACGTGCGAGAGTATGAGGAGGAGGAGCACGAGAAGGCCAGACTGCTTAACATGGCAGAGTATGACACAGACCATCCTGACCTCAGAGACCAAGAGTAAGGACTATGAAGCCCAATTCACACCAAAGATTCCCGACGCGACGAGACCGAGTTGCAGTGGTGTGAATTAGAAGTTGCACGTAGTTGCAAGCTGTCGCAAGCCGTCCAAGAGCATTAAAGACGTTGAGTCGCAGTTGCAAGGTTTTAGAACGTCGCAGCTCGTCTCGTCGGGTCGGGAATCTTTGGTCTGAACCCTACTTTATAGACATGAACATAAGATTTCCTGTCTTGAGACTTGACTAATAGAAGCAATACATTGACTGACTCACTGACTGACTGACTGACTGGCTGACTGATTGACTGAAAAACTGAAGAACTCCCATCTTACAATAACAACCCAACAAATGAACCTTTTAATGAATTAACCTATTACATGTTATTCCTTGTAGAGGACATGAGAAGAATGGTATTCCTAAGGAAAAGAGTCTTTGAAGGCCACACTAGGACAGACGCCCTGTCCATTTTGTATCTACAGCCAGGTGATGCCATCTTCTCTAATCAAGGAGCCATAATAACAAAGATTCCATGGACAGCACTAAGACATCTCAGGCAAAACATTGCTCTGGATGGGTCTCTCTGCGCATGGGATTTTAAAATTGATTTGAATTAAACATGTAATATCTTTAATCTATTATTTCATCTGTATGTCTGACCCCGCAGAATAGAAAATGTAATGCCTTTTGATGAACACAGACGAATATGAAGCTGAGCTGATTTTTAAACACTAATAATTGCCCTTTAGAAAAATCTAGATTATGGCATTGTGCCTAAAGGAATGCCTGATTGCTACTGAAAAGCATGTCTGTTATATGGTTAAGTGAATGTAGTAATATTAATAAACCTGTTGGATCTCACTTTTTTATAATAAATATCACCAATAACTGTGACGTGTCTGACGTGATTGGACATCTTTAAAATCACTATTACCAATGCAGCAATTTAGTCTCAAATATTATCATTTATTCGACTATTATTAACCTCACACAATCATCAAGTTGTTTGTTTTCTTGGATGTCAATAGATTGAAATGGCGTGATACCGATATTCTACATTGATAAGAAAGGTATTACATGTGCTACATTCAGTTGTGAATCCTAGTGTCTGCACAACTCTCAAAAGATTAAATCCCTGTGCACAAGACATCGTCTGGAATCAGGTGCTGGCGATGTGGGTATCAGGATTTGTGTAAAACCCCATTTACATAAATTACTTGTCTTTTTCGCCTCACAAATTGGAATTATTCTATTTTTTTGCATCAGTAATTGTTTTGCCTGCAATCACTGAATTACACTAACATTACAGTATGGTCCTTTTGTTTTGGTAGTGGCATGATACTTTTCAAATAGATTTCAAAAGCATACTTTTATGAAGTCATGTTTTCTGCACAACCATGCAAACCTTCTGTCTTCTTCTGCCTCTGCATAGCCTGTATGAGTTGACTGTCCTCATACCTCATTTTTCAGGGACAATATGCATCATGTGAAGGCACATGAAAGATGGAGCATCAAGGTGAAATGGGGCCTTTTAGATTAAAAAAAAAAAACACACACAAAAACAACCCACACTGTATTGTGCCTCTCTTTTGTTCACCATGCCAATTATACACACCTTTCCTGCTGTATGAGCATGACATTAATGTATTTTTGCATTTTGTGTTCATTTCACTCCCTGCATTTGAAATTGGCACAGCTCAGTACTGTAAGTGAACCTTCAAGACGTGCCTTTAGACGTTGGTGAGTGTGAGCAGGGCCGAGTAGAGGTGGGGATAGTCGATATGGATATAAAGCGCCATGTCATCTCTAAAGGTAGCTCTTGGTCACGCATCAGGGGTGCGCTGACTAACCCATCCTCCCTGCCTCAGTTTCCCCTGTTCACTCCACTTCCCCCTGTGAGGCCTCACAGGAAACACAGTGGTGGATTGAGAGACATCTTGCCCCTAGTGGAAAACTCTGGATCACTGTATCATGTGCTTACTCCTCTTGCTGAAATGTCTGACCCCACTTAAATGTGTGTGTGTGTGTGTGTGCATCATGGGAACAGCAAAGTAAAAGCTAGTAATCTATTCCTTCTCTTGAAATGTATTTCGGCATATTTTCTAAATGGAATGGAAAACCAGCCCAAATGTATCGCCTTCAAAAATGTGAAGATTGGACACTGACAGAATACCTCTACACCAGGTTATCATGTAGTGGCATTCTGATTTACAACCTTTTTCTAATTCTGTCTGTTCTCCTCAGAGGATTTAGGTGATTAAGGGCTAATACAACAATGCATGTGGAAATGCATAAAAACACACCTTCCTGGTTCTTTCTGCGTGTCTGTCATTAATATATGACTGGGTAAACCAAATATGCAAGATCAAGAGTATAATGCAGTCTTAGAAAAACATTAAAATACTGTAACAACCCACCCCTCTCTCTTTCTCTCACACACACTTACACACCTTCCTCCTCTTCCTACTCTACATAAACACCCGTATTCGTACACTGTGCTCATACAGTACACTTTGGAGGAGCGCCTGAGAGACCGTACAGTACGTATTGTTGTACTACACTCCCCGAGGGATGCTGCACTAACATCCCACTGTGTCTCAGAGCCTCTGACTAGACCCCTCCACCATCAGATGTCCTCCTCTGGGTCACATGTTGTCCTGTCCACCTCTGGACCATGTAGGCTGTGTCATCATCCGGTGAGTCCTCCTGATTTTGTAACAACTGTAAGGGTGAGATGGTCCATGAATAGGCTACATTCGCTGATCACACATTTTTGTATTCAACAGTGAATAAAACAAATATGTATGGAATTATAAGATCAAAGCATCACATTTAGTTCAGTCACTTGCTATGGTAGAAATGTAGGTACAATGGTTCCCATAATCCCTTCTATAGTTTCAATATAACACTGCATTTCATTGCCTCTGTACCTGTACTCTGCTAAATGGCAATAACGTGTAGTCTAATCTAATCTTTAAATATGTAAATGATTGTTAAATGTGCTGTTGTAGTGGTTGTTTAAATGAACTACTCTGCAGGAGAATCACTGAACAAAAAATGTGAAGAAAATAAAGCTAGAGCTAACATTATGGCCAACATAACCCGTAACATGAGACTCCATTCTTCTATTCCATGACTGTGATGTCATGCCATCTGTTCATCCCGTTCAAATATGAGGTGTGATGTGATAGCTGATTTTCCATCCTTCAGTGCACACAGAGGGCCTGTCAGTGAAGAGGTGCACAGACACGGTGACTTGTTAGCCCCTCGGGAAACACAGAGGGAGAAGAAGAAGGAGATTATGGTGCAGAGAGAAACACGATCAGCATTTGTTACTCTCCTCCCACAAAAAAAAAGAAACGAAAAGAAACGACACTTCTAAAGCTTCCAAGGATCCTGCTCAAGGTGAGGTGATTGTATTTCAGTGGAGTGTTGAACGATTTAAAAAATCTGATGAAATACAACACAGGTCTAATCGTCTCTGCCGCTGGATAGAATCATTGCAGCGGGAGGCCATAAATGTGTGAAATATGGGCCTGAAAAGACATTGCAGCATTGTTGAATGTCACCCTGATCTGTATTTTGCAGACGGGTGCTGTCAGCGACATAGTCAAGTGCCAAACTGCATGCAGTTGTTGTGAGGCACAGTAGTCCTTCACAGTGTGGCTAAGAGCACTGCACTGTGTGATTCATACCTTTAGCATTACATGCAATTATTAGTCTTTCAGCAGACCCTCTGAACAGTGACTTAGCCACAGGGACAGTCCGTCTGGAGTATATTAGCGTTAAGTGCCTTGGTCAGGGGCACTGGGATCAAACTCACTACCTTCCGGGATTCCATTTAGAAGGCCATATTCCTGACCATTAGACCATCACCTCACCTCATGCCATGATATCATCATACACTCATGTAGGGTCAAATGGCTCACCAGTAGGACATGAGGTCTGTATGTTTGTATGGGCACATACACAAGAGGATTTTTCATATGTCTCAAGGGATTAAATGGCACTGTGGTTATACCTGGCAGACCTACTGTATGTTATGCTGAAGACTGGGGGCTTAGTTCACTCGTGGACAGTGGGAAAGCTTGTTCACAGTGGCTTTAAGTTCAGTGTCTTCAGTAAAAATGGCACAAATTATCATGTCTGATGTCTTTGACCTTGGGATGCGCTTCACAATGAAGTTTTATCTATATGCATGTCTGTCTGTCTTTCCATCTCAGAATGAATTATTCTTAATCTTCTTTTCTTCTGTTCATATTATAATCATCTTCAGGACTTGTAACTCAATTCCAGCTCATTGCTCAATTAATGCCCTATGAAATATAATGCAAGTAGCCTACATCATTCAGTTAACATGCATTATTTCCACAGGTGCCTTTTGACTGTAATTACTGTGGTCATTAAGTACCACTTGGAGTAGGAACAGAAGAAGAGGCCTGATTTATGTCATTGATGAGAGAGCTACAGTACATTGTTACCTCCAGTATCTCCATCACTATCTATCATTTCAAGACTACCAGAAATTGGAGTCCAAGCCTCTCTAAACATAATTGCATTTTGGCTTTTGAACGGGAACTTGATTGACCACCCAATTGATTGCTTGTTACACACAAGCACAATGGATCATAACTTCAGCCATTTTATCTGCAGTTGTGCTAACTGTTTGATTGAAATATGCCTCAGGTAGATCCTGTTATTGCTTTTGTTACCTATTTGTCCGTTTTCATTGCACTTAATTCACGTTTAATCAATGCTTATGAAAGGCATATAGGAGAGCCAATAAATTGTTCCTTTTGAATACATGCCTCTAAAAGCATTGAGTAATATCTTTTCTGTAGGATAGCTGATGCACTGATACTCTGAGACACTGATATTTTGTTTGTGAAATATCATAGTGTGATTACCATTGCATATATCTCTGAGTGTTCATGATGCCGGCAGCCTGGGGAATGAAGCTCAGAAAAACCTAACTGGTGCTGAATACTCCTGTATCTATTCCCCAGGTTATTGGAAGGGTGGGAGGCATCTTCAATGATGCCGGAGGCTCTTGCATGGATGGGAGAGGAGCACCAATGACCTTTCTTGCTGCTGTCAATCTCCTGTTCAGCTGCTTCTGTTGGTAGGTTGTGCAGGTTCTAAACCAGGCAGTGATACAGAAGGTCAGGGCACTTTCAGCAATGCATCTGTAGAGGGTGATGAGGAGCCGGAGGCTGGCCCACTTAAGCCTCCTGAGTGGACACAGTGGCTATCGGGCAATCTTGGCGATGGCCATGGTGTTATGGATCAAGGTCAGATCATCTGCCAGGTATAGTACACTCCCAGGCACAGTACTTCTGGCCTTCTCTCCACAACCTCTACAGTCAGAAAAGGGGTGATGATATGCGCCTTCCTGAGATCACTGATAATGTCCTTGGTCTTGTCAACATTCAGGAAGAGATTGTGTTTGTTGCACCACACTGCCAACTGCTCTGTCTTTATCCTGGGTGCTGTTAATGCCTTGTAGCTGTTTGAGAAATTATGTATTTATTATATCTGCAGCAAATAATGAAGTGAAATGAACTTTAAAAAAATCACCTAATGCTTGTTTGTGATTGTGACCCAGAACACATTGTTTTTTCTAAACATCATCGTCACTAGATGGCGCTGTAGGAAAATGTGCTGGTGTCAGTACCACTACTGTAGAGTTAGGCTACAGTAGAACTTCACCACAGATTCTGTCTTTCTTTTTTCTTTCACTCAGATCTGTCTCTGTCTGTGTCCATATTTCTGTCTGTATGTCCTTTTTTCCAGCTTGCTTCATGTCTCTTTCTTCCCTCTCCTTCATTCTCTTTCGTTTTGTGTTTTCAGTTGCATCGTAGGCTACAGATGTAGACTACCATTTATGCATATTTCGGTCTCAATATTTTTAAGGACTATCACGCACCTTGTCATTTTTACTTGATATAAAAAAAGTGCACTCAAACTCCTGTCAAAGACTGCCTTACAAAAAAAGGAATAAAAAAATTATTTAAAAAAACCCCAGCACAGCAGCACAGCCGTTAGATGGCAGTAGAACGTTTGAACTAATCTTGATCCAATTCAATTTTACTTATACTGCACCAAAACATTACACATGTCTCATGGCGCTTTACAGAGTGTTAAACATTCAAAGAGAGCCCAAGAGTAACAGGGGCAAGGAAAAACTCCCTAGAATTGGAGATACATAGGAAGAAACCTCAAACCTCATCCAGTGACACAGAGGGACTACAGTACAGTTCTATTTCTTTCATCCATGCCTTCTCTCTTTATTTCTCTCTTACTAACTAGTTACTTAATATACAGAGAATATTTGTTCATAAATGTCTGAAGATTGGTATTATGGAGCCCCTCATCTGTACTTTCATATAGCCTAGGCAACCACTCTGGTGGATATTTCTGCAGTCAGCATGCAGTTGCACATTTCCTCAAAACCTGTGGCATCAGCAGCATTCATTTTAGAGCACAGTAATTTCTATCTAATAAACTATTAGACGGGGCTATACATTGATTTTGCCAAATTTCGTATAAGGTTTCATTTACAGGGCAGTTAATATGGTAATAATATGGTTTTGTTTATTTTAACTTGCATAAAACACTGTCCAGCAGCTTATACACAATGCAGCTAACACACAGGAAACTACTGTAGCCAGTACAAAGAACAGTTATATGCAATAACCAAACGTTTAGCATATTTTGTCACATTGGATGAATGGATTATCTTGTGAAGGTGGAGTGTTACGGATTATAGTATTGAGGAAAGGCAAAAATGTTGAGGTCAGTTCACTCTTCTTGCTGCTACAGTACATTGCATATTCACATCATTTGCCTATGGTGTATCATCCCCACCTCAAAACACACACTCAAACACAATGGGGTATGTTCATTTGTCCTCATGTGGGTCACTGCTAATGTGGCACACCTAAGCTCCAGTGGTTGTGGCTCTTCTCCAAACAAATGAATGTCAGTGGAACTGCGGGAAGCCAAAGCTGTAGGGTCCTGTGATCAAAATTGGATGTGGATTCAATGTGTTGCCTTCACACTGTAGCCTAAAATAGCTTACAGAAGTCTGAAAAGCAAAAAAAAAAATAATAATCCAACATTAGGGCAATCCACCTATTGGCAAATAGTGAATACGTCAATTTGGATGGGGGACAACAATCCAGGGAACATATTTGCATTTATTTACAAATTTCCGATAACCTTCCTGGTACAGAAATACACCTCTTATGCGTCTTACTCTGTAACATTTCTATTTCAATTAATCACTTACAAACAGAAGTGTAACTCTCAAAAGCAAAACACGCATCCACTGTTTCTGCGATGAAGTGGCTCTGAAATATCATCGCATGAGAACCTTTCCCCTGCTTGAGCCACATTAGTGTCTCTTTTCACTCCAGTCCAGTGGGCTATTGACTTTGTCTGTCAGCACAGGACCTGGATTACAGAGCCACAGTGAGCAGCCATTTTTTCACCAGAGCATCCAAAGTCTGGGAATGAGGTCTGAGAACCATTGTAACCATTGTACGGTCCACAACCTGTCCCTGAATAACTCTTCATTCCAGGAGAGGCCTTTAGAAGAGGCCAGCATGTGGTCAGTGGACTTGTTAATGGCCAGATGGATAACTGCTTGAAAGATGAGCTTTTAGACATAGAGCCAGTGGGCACAAATTACAGTAAACAACACTACCCACAGACAGCAGAATCTGTATGTGATCACAGGGCGATGCCTATGGAGGGAAGATAAGAGGGCCGTTTTATCTTTGTGATATTGTGTTACTACAGCTTTTCAGGTTACTCAGGTTGTCTAAGGTGACACTACGGAATGAAGCCAGTGCTGTACATGATCCAGGACAAATGTGTGCTGTTTCAAAAGACTATGTGGATAAAGCTCCCAACGTCCCAGAGTTCAGTGAGATGTACTGTATCTCATCCTCTAAGTGCAGTCATCCCATATGTTGCAAAAACATCAGTCTTCCTATCTTGACTGGCAGGCACATTCGTTCAGCAGAATTGGCTAGCATTGTATATTAATTCAGCCTCCAGCTCTTCACCAGTGTTGATATTTAGCATGCAGCCCTCCTCATTCAATTTGCATTGTTTGTTATGAACAAGCTGTGCCAAAGGGAAGGTAATCTGCAAGGTTAATTATTTCAGGTGTGTTAATGAATGCAGTGCTAGAACTGGAGTCTCTTTCACCTGCTGATGCGCAACACTCGAGAACAAGTCTTTAAAATGCAATGTTCATTTGAACCCAGCGCAAAAAAAAAGGCAAGTTGATTTATCATTCAGCAGGACAGTGTATCCACTGAACAACACAAAGACATGCTGAATGATATCAACTAGGGTATCCGACACATAGACTGACGTTTCACCAAATTTCCATTTCCTCACAATTTCTCCTCAGTATTGATTGCCAGAAAGCGACTTATGTGCTTTGCATTTGGTTATGTGCACTGTTTCGTAACTCTCACGCACACCACTACAATGAGTAATACGCTGAAGATAAAAAAGAAAAAAGAAAAAAATTCAAATCACATATTTTCCATTCCCATTGTCTGAAGTTTCAGAACAGGTACAAAACAAAGACTGTTGGTTCAACATGGATCATCGAGATACTGTGGGCTTGTGTTGTGCAACATTGCTCATAAGCATATACATGTAGGCCTAATGTTCCATGTATGAAACATATCTCTGGTCTTCAGCATTCTTATTATAATTCTTATTCTAGAGAAGATGAAATATACATGCCATTCATGTCTGTAGCTATCAACAATTCTAATAATTAAACAAGCATAATCAAAACAATGGAAAGGTAGCCTAGCCTACTTAATGCCAATATAAGTAACTTTACAATGATATAATAACTGTGTTATTCTGCAGATGAGTTAGGCAACTAAATTGTATTAGTGATGATGAATACTCTAGCAGCCTACCAGGTGTGCGCATTATTGGGTCCCTGAGCTGCTACTCCGCTGGTCTACTCGGAGGCTCCCAGCCAGGATCAAGAATCAAGATGTCACATGACTCAGGAGGCGGGGCTGCAGCTCCCATCAGCCAGTGGCTGTAAACGTCAACCAGGATCTCTGCAAAGGAGAGAAGACATGAAATAGCGGAACGCACAATATTTACCGTTATGATTACCAAGATAACAGTAGAAATGCGTGGCGCTTATGAATAAGAGCAGAGTAATAGAGAACAGGCCGTATTTGCGGCTGTTGAGATAAAGAATCTGCCTACCATCTTCGGCTTTAGGCTACGTTGATCATTGAGGATGGCCTGGATATGGAAGGTAAGTGAAGAATTTGCTTGTAGAAAAAGCTGGCGTCTGCTATATCTACGATCATTATGTTGTTTTCACATATGGTAAGATCAGAAAAAGGTGTCATGGAATAACTCATGCTGATGTTATTCTAAATAGCCTATTGGTGCTATACGTGACGTTTCAGTGTTTCGCATTGGCTCTGAGCGATCGTCAGGAGCGGATACAGAGTAGCCTAATAATGAATGTAAAGTAACGGCTTCGTTCCATCTCGTCTATGGAAAGGGTCGTCGCCATACAGGCATCTGCTACGTGTATTCATAGCTGCTCGGTTTAACCCTTACCACGAAACTACAGTGCTTTTGAACTGTTCTTGAATTGTGTTGTTGATGTTGGTAAACATTCAAGTTGACTGAAATCATAGGGCAGAATTGGAGACGGAGCCTTTTGTTGTAGTCTAGTAGCTGAAGTGTTAAACCACCAACTCGTATCCGCTTCAGCGTTAAATGTGTTCAGTGTCCTGCGGTCACAAACTTCTAGTGTCCTGTTGTCACAAACAAAAGTCTACCTTCTAATCTACATTATCATCAGGGTTTCCTCGGAATAGGCCTATAGCCTTAGCTCATAGGCCTAGCTTGTTGTCTGAAGTTGCATTGTGCACAGAAACAAGACAGTAAACATTTTTTTTTTTTAAAAATGCTTTTTAAAACGCATTTCATTGTGTCCATGCTGAATACTTCATACCAGCATTAGAGTATTTTCCTGATCTATTGGGTTTTGTTCTATTGATCATCGTAATAGTATCGTTAGAATAGCAAGAACGGGTTTCCATGTACAGTACACTAAAGGCAAGGCACAACGAGACAAATAATAACATTCAAGACTTTATGATCATCATGGAAGCATGAGCTTGTTTTCTATACATAGCATCTGATACAGTGTGAGCTATAGTGATTTCCCCAAATAGTTACAGGAAGCTTTCTTTGTCCATTTTCTTTTCAGTATTCATCTTTAATCGCTCCTAATTGGGGGTATGAGTCTGTCTCAAATATGTTGGAAACAGTCCTGTTGATGACTGGCATGTTAATGTTTTAATTCAGAGCCAGTGAGCTGTGTAAAGATGTGAGAGGCCTCGGCTGGACAGCCACAGTCCTCACATTTAAATGGCTCATTCTGCCCACATACTGTAGCTGGTTATGGGAATTATTCACCAGTCAGGAACTTTCAGCAAAGCGTGTAGAAAAGAAAGAAACCCTTTTAGAAATATGGATATAGCAGACAGAAACACATTCCGAGATGCACACTGTGGCATGCACACATACACACACTCAAACATACAAACATGCTCACTCTCTCTCTCTCTCACACACACACACACACACACACACACACACACTGTGTGTCTCTCTCCCTAACCAAAACACACTGCCACTGCTACATTAGTGAGAGACTTAGTCTAGGGAGGAAAACAATGTTCTCAATTACCATTTTATCAGCTTTTTATCAGGGAACCAGAAGGAGCCAGGGCATTTAAATGTGCGGGTGGAGGGCAAATAAAGCAGACTGGGTCTGAGGGTCTGTTCCAGTTCCCAATGCCCAAAATAATGGCCCAATGAAAGAATGACAGCGTTGTCCAACTCACCCCATTGATTATTCGCAATAGCTGAGTAATAACACCAAGAGGATGCGTTCAGGTTGGGGATGGAAGATAGACTGTGTTTGTAGGGAGAGTTCGCTAAAAACGTCTAACACATGGAGTGAAGTTGCATTTGTTAGGTCAGGTTGTGTTAAGTTTTATTTTTCCATAATGAAGTACAATTTAGCTCAGGCATCAGGCTTCATAGAACATGTGGTTTGTGCAGATGATGAAAAAAAACTGTGATATCCATGCCTTTCATTCAGCTATATGTAGCGACCATCCATACCCATTGAAATGGTCCTGGATCTGTTGCTGTATGTGGCTGAGTGGGTACACGTCCGTTGGATAAAGAATTGCGTCATCTGACCATGCTCTATAAACATGGTTTATAACCATGAAACAGAAAAGGTCCACATTATGTTGCTCACAGATATGCACATGATCTGTCCCTTGTGTGCTGTGCAGTTAAAGAGGTAACTAAATTTAGCCACAAGTTTAGAGCTTTGATTGTGTAAAACAAAAGGCCTTTGGTATGAATGCCTTTTGTTCCTGCTCTCAAAAGAAGGTAGAGAAGGGAATTTTAATTTGAGAAAATTGTTTTGAAGCAGTAGCTGACAGACCAAACGAGTCTTTATATGAGAAAGAGTCTTTATTTAGTGGGAAAGTATAGTGCATTTTGTTGTACTCTGTTGCACTGCGTGCACTGCATGTGCACAGATAAACACTTCATTTTGAAATGAAGTGATTTTTGATGATATTTTATTAAAATGTGGATTGGTGGTTATGAACTCCGGGTGTGCATATATCCAGCTCCATTGTTATTCATAGGGACGTGTGCCCTTTGCTTTGTAATGGAAATGTGACCTCCATGTCGATCAGTCAGAGTCTGATCTTTGCCTGATCTGCTTGTCTTTGCTTTTATAATGAGAGATCATCAGGCTTCGTCTCTGCTTTCCCAGTTCCTCTTTGATGATATTTCCCTTCTGGTTTTCTGCTGATTGGATATTAAAGTTTTTGTTTATGTTAACTTTAATGTTAACCCATGAATATTGGCCCAGGTATGTAGGTATATGGCTTCTGTACTGACGTTTTCATCTGTAGTTAACTTGTCGCAGTCATTTCCCTTGATACCTTTTCGTTCGCTCTGGCCTCCTGCACGACGATGACTTTGGGCATTCCCTTTATTTATACTGTATGTGCCAGTGTCTTTGAAAAAGGCTCAGTCTGCCAACTGAAAGTGTCATAGCAATGCTTTTTTGACTGAAAACTGAAATGTAAGAGCCAAGAGATGTCTATGGCCTCAGACCAGCAGACAGATCTTGCGCAGTTCACTTAGGATTAGGAGGTCAGTGAACAGCTGGTTTAGTCACCATGTCTTCACATTTGGTCCCAACAAGCCACGCATTCCCCCTCTAGAGAAGTAGAAAAGTCGAACACACACCATTAAGACCCACCTGGACATGGCCCAGAGGAGTCCTAATCGCTCACAGTCAATATCCTACTGGACTGGGCTGCCCTTTGCATATTAAAAATGAGCATCCGTTTGCCTTCAGTGCCAGTGGGAGTTGGCTTAACCCAGTCCAAGTGCGTGTTTGTGAGCCGGAATTGGATGGTGAATCAGGAAGCGTATAGTGGAGCCAGCTAGGGACAGGGAGCGACATCTCATTTTAAGCATAATCTGGCTTGGAGTGGTTGCAGTTGTACTATGCGTAAGTAGCTTAGGCGGAATGTGAGGAGGCCAGGAGATTGTCAGCAGCTGGTCCCTCCGCTGTCCGTTTTGGACGATTTTCACTCCGATCGGAGCCATCGGAGAGCCCCGCTCTGGCAGGCGGTGGAGATGGGGCTGGAGTTTCACCGGTCACTGGACTATGGTGTAAGAGGGCCACGTCAGCCAAGTTACCATATGAGGGAGAGTGCCATGTCAGTCAACAGTTTGTCTTAATTTGAAGCTGCCTAAGTCAACAGAGGAACTGATATACTGTAACAGGTTGGAAAACCAACTGTAACTACCAGTATTTAATAACTAAACATGTATGCTTTGTTTCAATTAAAAAATACATATATACATTATATTCATAGAGCCTTGAAGTTGCCCTGGTATGTCAATGGCAGTTCTATCTGGCTGCACATATTGTGTGTAAACATATCTTCACGCGATGAGATGCGAGCTCCATCCATGTGTGCTCATTTGACTTCTGATACCAAGGAGCGTGTGAACTCTGCTGGGCATCTCGCATGGCTGATCCTGCTGGGGCTGCCCTTGAACCAATGCGAAGCACAAGCAGAAAATCCATCTAATTGTATTAGTGTTATCCAGTGGTCTGCCTAGCTTGCTACATTCCCAGCTCTCTCCAGTAGAGAGGCCTGTTCTCATAGATATACTTTCCATGTTTCAGCCCTTATATTTGTGTAGGTCGAGTAGGATGATAATGTGTGAGACATCCCTCTTGCTGGAGACTGAAAGCGAGTCCAAAGTGCCATTGGAGAAATTGCAGATCCCCGCTACAGTGAGCCGTCAGTGGATATTTCCAGGGTCATTTCGTCCAATTGCCGTCTCCCTGTCTCCTGTGAGGCAAATAGCCTGGGAGACACCGTACGAGAGCTCTGCCTGCCGTGTTATCCTTTACAGAGCACCACCTTCCTGCGCTCACTATAATGATACAGGATTATATCAGTTCTGCACAACTTGCTATATGGCACATGCATCTTTTTCTGTATCGCCCAAGATTCATATAAACCATCAGATACATTACCATATCTCCTGCACATAATACAGCAGTCACGCAAGGGTCTTTTATAGCGACTCTATTGTTTCTTCTGCTGATAGATAAAGTGTGGTGTGTTCAGTCTGTTTCAGTAGTGCGTGTATTACAATCAGCTGGTTAGAGATGACATACAGTAGTAGAATATGAGGAGAGCATGCTTGGTAGATATTGCTCTGCAGCCAGCATTGTTTCTCCTCGGATTAGCCAAAGTGGAGACTTTGTTTTGTCCATCAGCACAGCGAGCAGTCTGAGTCATCTGGCACAATCCCTGCGTGGTTGGAGGTTAGGAGGATCAGGCACTTGGCCATTGTTGGTTAATCTTTGAAAGCATCCTGGAGCCTCACGAAGGTGACAAAAGGAGTGTAAGTACATAAAAGACTGTTGTCCTTTGGACTTTGGATAGCTTTAAAATAGATTCAGAATAAACTCTCGGAGATTTAGGACATTTAGGACATGGTCATCATGATCATTGCCACAGAAGAACGGTACGCTTTTGTGTAATATAGGCTAAACAGCAGTGATAGACCCACAAATCCACCTTACACAACATCATTCCCAAACTCCTTTTCTCCTTTATCAGAAACGTTATGAACAGTGCACACTCCTGTCTCTTTAAACTATTTCTTAACCCTTGTGTCGGGATTCAGACTGTTCCACACAACAGGAACAATCCAATGTGTTGCTGCAGTCTGTATCACCATGCTCATGGAGCTGAAATGAATCACAAACTATTTTTGGTTCTCCCTAGTAGCCGGTCAAAAGGTCAGAGCACATCTTGTTGCAACTTTTGAAATGTCAAACAGACTTAAAAAAAAAAAAATAAACAATAAACAAACAAAAAAAAAACCCAGGTCAAACAGTTGACACTTTACAGTAGTGACCTATGTCTGTCTGTGTGTTTGTGGAGGCAAGGCTCCTGTGGCCGTAGAATACCAATCAGTCTCCTCCTCTGTGTTCCCCCTGCCAGCCAGCTTCCTTCCTGCCCCGTCCCTTTCTCTCCGGCCATTAGGAGATATGAGCTCCAAGAATCAGGGTCAGGAGGCCTCGGCGTCCGTTTGAGGCACAACAAGGTGTAGGCTTCACTAATGTGTGATTTAAACATTTAGTGCTCTGCAAACAAGCTCTTCTGCTTCCTTATTGTTGCTATCCGGTGTGTAATTAAAGATATCGTGGAACATAGCATATGTGATAAATATAATGAAAGTATATTGTGGCCATATAAAGTCTCCTGACGTGCCTTCATTCAGAAGCACTTTCATGTGTGATGGTGTTTGGTGATCTGGCATGTTGTTGTTGTTTGCATCAGGCTAAGTGGTGGGCAGGTCGTAAATGCCATCCCTGAGTGATGCTTTAGAGGGAGCATTATTTTTAAAAACACAGTCCTCCTCACACAGCGCCCCAGCACCTTCACCTTCACCGTCCCCCCTTCTCTCCTGCAGGGAACTCCAAGCACAGTTCCCAGTCCTGTGTAGCCGCCCGCGTGGTACAGGACCCTGGCCTGATACCCTTGTGAAGCTTCTCTCCGCCCATGAAGCTTCCTTGTGAAATCTTCTGATCTTGTTAAACCTTCCTTACACTTTGCTATAGTTGCACACATTCAGGCAACCAGTATAAAACACAGACAAAAACGCACTCGTCCATCAGTTGGACGGTTTCTCTCCTCGAGTTCCTCGGAGGTTTGCTGTAATGAAGTTGTGCAAGTTTGATCGCTGAATGACTGAATGGAAAGAGACACGGAAAGCCTTTTTTCCTGCCAAAACACGGTCGTAAATAGTTTACCAGCACTGTTTGGGTTCTATTTCCATCTCCAAATAGAAAAGTTCTGCAAGAGTCAGTAAGGCTGTGCCTGTCAACCCTGCACAAGAACTGACCACTGTGTTTAACATCTGCCTTCAAATGCCAGGCGCCACACAGCAACTTTTTTCCACATTTTATTTCAGCATGGACAGTGCCGAGGTTAGATGCCTGGTTTGATGTCTTTCAGCAGCTGCACTGACCATTTGTTACAGTAATCTCCATTAATTCTCCTCAAAAGCAACGTTTCAAAGTGCACAGCGCTGGACAGGTGGGTGTGTTTGGGTGGGACTTTACCAGTATTAGTTCCATGCACATCACATCCTCTGTGCTGACCTGCACAGATGGCGAGGTACGTTGGCACCGCGGTGCCGCTTTCAGAACAGGGCGTCCCAGATCCTAACTGGGGATAAAACTGCATGCATTATGTCAACACTGGAGATGAGCTGCGGCGCAGGCACTCTTCCAGGTCCCTTTTCAAAACCTTCCGTGGGAATCACCGAATCAGAGGTGTGTTTGGTCTCCTGTGGGCATGTGGCAGAGCAGTGGATTGAGGGCTGGATTTCAAAGGAGCTGGGGTGGTTGCATCAGGGTAGGGCCCTAAAGGACAGGCTACAGACTGTTAAGCATCAGAGAGCTGCATTTGCATTTTGCACACACGCACAAACACACACACACACACACACACACACCCCAAGAGGTTGTGTCTTGTATATTTTATACTCTGTGTGCTTTCAATATTTTACATTTGGGAATCACGTTTGCTCAATGTGGTGTTTTTCAGATCAGTGGAGAAATGTTTGTCAGTTTGTTGATGTCTGTTGATGTCTGTTGATGTTTTTATGGTATGAGCACATGGCTCTGTATTGGCCAGCGATTTGATGAACTGATCTCTTCCCAGTCTTATGGAGCGCTACTGCTGTGTACGATGTTTAGCTCCCTCCCAAGCCCGAGGGTCTGCCATGCCCAGACTCTGTGTCACGACCAATTGTCCCCACGTAGCTGTAAATTGGCTGTTCAGTTACTTTTGATTACCCTCACTTTTGAGCTTTGACAGGGCAATTAATACGGCCTTTTTTTTTTAAACACCTCTGTGTGCGCTGAACTTCTGCCTAATGTGGACCATCCAGACCACCTTAGGCACTGAATTAATTTCTCCTTGGCCTTTCACGCGCAGAGCTCTCATATTGCATTTGTCTGGCTGCTTTTGCTGTTGTCATCTTTTCTCCACTCATGGTTATTTGTGTGGGTGAGCTGAAAAGTTTGGGCCGGTGGAGAGTAATAACGTAAGCATTTCTTTGGGTCCCCACATCACCCAGCTGCTCTCTGCATTGCTGCAGTCAGTGTTTTTAGCCAGGGCTCCGCAGTCCCCCCAGACAGCCCAGACTAGACATATGGTGGCAGCAAAGTTATGCCAAAACAGCAGAGAAAGTCCCAGCATTTAATCCAGGACTTAAGGATTATGCTCTATTTGACATCAGATACAAGTAAGCATCCTTGTAAGTAGCAAAGAGTAGCGCGTGACCCACTTTAGCTGCGATTTTAACTCCGACTGCTCAACACGAGTCTCTCGCCCTTTCTCTTTAGCTGCGATTTTAACTCCGACTGCTCAACACGAGTCTCTCGCCCTTTCTCTTTAGCTGCGATTTTAACTCCGACTGCTCAAAATTAGTCTCTCGCCTTTCTCTTTAGCTGCGATTTTAACTCCGACTGCTCAACACGAGTCTCTCGCCCTTTCTCCTTAGCTGCGATTTTAACTCCGACTGCTCAACACGAGTCTCTCGCCCTTTCTCCTTAGCTGCGATTTTAACTCCGACTGCTCAACACGAGTCACTCGCCCTTTCTCTTCTCCTGCACGCCACACGCAAATCAGGCTTTGTCAAGTTTGGTCATTGCTCCAATAAGAATAAGACTAATATTAGAGCAGTAACTGCACGTGTTCTCAGACGGGCCCGTTTTCAAGTGATGTGCAGGACTGCAGTATATCTGCACTGGCCTGATTTAAGCAGATCTTATCGAAGAGCCAGAGCATTGGCCTGGCGTGAGTTCAGCAGCATCACTTTACATTACTGGAATTACCAGGGAAAAATGGAGGAAATAGCAAATGCAGGGGGCTCCTCAATGTGCTTGTAAAATGTATTATGACACTGTAAGTACAATACACTGTCTTTTAAATCTGTGTGTTTTATTTCCTTATATTTTAATTACATGAATTTAATTGTATGAGTTATAATAGAAATAAGGTAGGCTTGCACAAATTAAAAAATTAAAAATTAAATGAGGAAAGCAGATTATAATAATGGATTTATGGATTAGTGGAAGCATAAACACCTACATTTATGAACACTGCTGTGTCCCTGTTGCTGTAGTAATTTTAATTATAGTCATCTGCAGCGCTAATGAAAGACTTATTTCAGCAGACTGAATCATCATGTAATTTGCACTTCCGGGACATAAAGGAAATGTCTTGCTTCAGTGGTGAGAGAGAGAGGAAATGTCTTGCTTCTGTGGTGAGTGAGTGAGAGTGAGTGAGTGAGAGAGAGAGAGAGAGAAAGAAAGGTAGAGATGAGATTATAGGGTAAGAGAACTTGTCTGATATCACAAAATGTTACTCTCCTTCCCCTATTTTCCACATTCAAACATTACTTTGAAAGTTGCCACCATATTAGCAAAACTACAGTGAGCCATATTGAAAATCAATATCCCCATTTCACTGAGAAACTTTCAGAAACCTTTTGACAAGAGGCATTCAATCCATAATAGTTGCATTGGCTAAAATGGCTTAAAACCAAAAATGTTGTTTGTTGTTGTTTGTCTATTTATCGGCATCATCCCTCTACGGAATGGATTATGCATTTATATTGGCCAGTCATAGAATAGAGCAGAAAAAATCCCTAGTAAATATTTTGAGAACCCCCCACTTAATTGGAATGGGGTTTTAAGTGCTCACTCAAGCCAGAGTCTGGGAGGCGGTTCACAACAGAGGTAGCAGTTTTGCAATGCAAATGCAATTTTCTCTCTGTCGCTGTTATGGTGGTTTAAAGTAGCAGCAATCTGCTCTTCTCTTTTGCATGTCGGTCTTATTTCCTCTGTTTACCGTGATCAGGAAATCATCATGATCTGATGTTTACTGGGGGGATTGATTTAGTTTAGTTGAAGTCTCTCAACTAATTTGGCTCCCTCCAAGATGGAGATCTTACCTTCCTCCAGGCAGCTTTCTTTATGTGAGGTGGGAAGAAAAGGAAATTAATTGACTTTAAGCCTTGCCGTTTCCAGCTAATTCACTTATACAGTAGTAGATGCTGAGCAGACATGGGTAGGCTGGCCAAAACAGCCTAAATGCATTTGTAGTTGCAGGCGACTTTCATGTTCAAAATGCAATTTGTGTGTTAAATGAGGTTTGGTCTTGTTCTTCCTTTATGTGCATTAATTTACTGGAAACCTTGAACAAAAATACTAACATTCGTAGAATGTAGAATGAACAGAGAGAGAGGAGGGGAGAGAGAGAGAGAGAGAGGGAGACCAGTCAAGTGCAGCTGGCAGTTTACCTGATATATCGGCGATGTCAGTGATGACAGATACATTGTCTAATGCATCACACAGTCCCTTAGAATAGATGTTTGATATGCAAAATAGTATTCCAAAATTTGTATTCAAGCTCTTAGCCATTAAATACTTAATTTATTACTAGAATGCCGAGCTTGATTCTGAAAAGGCTTGAAAGCCCTCCATCAGCTTGTCAAAGTGTCATTGCTATCAGTATATTGCAACAGTGCTGGTTGTTGTTATAGGCAGTTTTGTCAGGAGCGGACATGGCTTAGTGGAGAGGGGGTGCATCCTTCAGTAGCCCTTTCTTAGTTGTTGCTGGTGTAATGAGGTGTCATCAGCCAACTTGATGTTGTTGTTATGTTGCATCAGATTCAAAAAGAGCGCTTCAGATTCTGCCCCCTACACAGACGCAATCAGCTGTAAGGTGGCACACAATATGCAACTTACATTAAAGGCCTTGGTTTGGAAGTGGAAACTCTTAAGCTATTGCCGATAATGGACAATTTCACTGAAGCGTGGATTTGTAGACCTGAGAAGAAGGTCCTTCCAAGTTGATTACCAAAATCCTCCTCCTTTTGTGTCAGTTGATGTGCTGCATTCAGTAATAATCAACTGTTATGGACTTCGACAGGAAGAAGAACTTCACAAAAAGTAAATTTTTAATACCCTTTCTATAGACTTACAAAGTTAAAGACACGTTGTCTGTCTGCAAGGGCCCTCTCCATGGGGTCACAGAAATCTAATGGTATTTTGAGCCTTGTCAGTGGCTTAAAGTAGCAATTTAATTTGAAGTTGCAAATTTGCCCCCAAGGCATTGCTGTACTGTATGCTACTTTGTTGCAAATGTATATTCAGGTCTTATTCAAAACTACTCAGATTACATCTAAAAATAGACCGTAGGTTGTTGTTAGACCGAACTTTTCCTTTAAGTCTTTTGTTTTTGTTCTCCTATGTGTCTTTTCTTGATTGTCCTTAGGCCGGGCGTTTCTGATGCTCACATTTACCCAGAGGAGAGCCGTGCTTCTGAGTATTCTCAGGTCACTCATGCCTCATACCTGCTGCCCCTCAGGCCTCAGACGCCCTCCCCTGCTGTTAAATAGCTCTCAACCACGAATAACTCCCAACTTTACAGAAAGAAATCCAATTCCCCCAGTCCCTGGATGATGTGTCTGCAGAATGATGATGCTCCTGTGTCTGGGGTCTCAATGATGCTCAGCTCTCCTCCAGCCAGCCAGGGATCAATACCTGCCCAGATGAGGCTGGGCCAGCTCTAGGAATAGCAACATCCGTTGCAGCTGCCCTGTTCCTGTCAGCTACAAGTTTACCCAGAAGGCCTAGCAAAGCTACAGGTGTCAATACTCTCCACTTGTGTCATAAAATCCTTCTACGTTAAGTTAACCCATAAAGCTTATACTTCCAGTTGAGTTCCTGCTACCTTGAAAACCTTTGTAGGTAATGGAAAATAAATAGTACAAGTATAAGAAAGTAAAAAAAAAAATGCAGAATGGATAATAGCTAAACTCAAATGGGTTGAGTGCCGAGTCTGTGTGACTCCATATTAAAAAGCTGTTCCCAAAATTATTGCAGTCACACCCTGAATGCAAATAGCTTAGAGTCATGATCACATACTGCACTGTACTGTATTTAAAAAAGTTTTTTTTCCGTTAGATGTCGAGATTGTGTAGAGTGCAGGTACAATGAAGTGTAAGTCAAATTCTGATGAAATACTGACTTGCCAACGTGTTAACGTTTTCTAAAGCACCGCATTGAATGTAAGAAGAGGCTGAGATGAAAATGAATGAATCGAATGGTGAATTGGAAGTGCCTTGTGCCTGACAGGCTCTCAGACTACTTAAGCTTTTCTTCCTTACAGTACGCATTAAGCATTTATGGGAAGGTCAAGGCAAAATTGAAAAGAGTTTTGCACAAACACATGGGATGAAAAGAGTTTATGGCCATTGATTAGGTATTCCGGCGTGTATTTTAAAGCAGCACAGGTCTGTTTTGCAGTGGAAAATCTTCTGCCTTTTAGAAGCACGTGTAGCCTAATCGAAATGGTAGTTGAATGCATCAGTAAGATAAACTCTTTTAAACATCTTAATCATTATTCAGAGCATTACTTACATCTTATACCATGTCAAAAGCTCATGCTCACAGAAACATCAGTATTTATTTATTATTCTACTATGTATTAGTAGGATTTGATGTACACTATATGACAACAATGTTTATTGTCATTAATAATAATAATAATAAACTGTTCAATTTCTACAAAAGCATCTGCTAAGAACTAGAAGCATAAACATAAACATAATCTCTTGTTACACTTGCATGTCATCCACTTTTATGACATCTGTCATAGCCATGATATTTGAGTCTGTGCATGTTATGTAGAGAGGCTGTGCAGTATCAGCAGAGATGACATGTAGGAGGCAGGGTGCAAATGGGACAATACTACTGTGTGTGTGTGTGTGTGTGTTTGTGTGTGTGTGTGTGTGTGTGTGTGTGTGTGTGTGTGTGTGTGTGTGTGTGTGTGTGTGTGTGTGTGTGTGTGTGTGTGTGTGTGTGTGTGTGTGTGTGTGTGTGTGTGTGTGTGTGTGTGTGTGTGTGTGTGTGTGTGTGTGTGTGTGTGTGTGTGCAGTACACAGTATAAGTGGCAAACCAGTGAGATATGGACACCGTGAGAGAATGGAGCCTGTGCCAAGATGTGCTGTGCTCCTTAACTCATCTCATGGAGAAACACAACCTGCAGTAGCACACATATGGGGCTGAAGAAAAATGCACCGGCCCACTGAACATCAGTCTGTCATGTGTGTGTCTCTCTCTCTCTCTGGCAAATTGTCGTTGGTGTGTGTTGTCCAGGGATGGCGCTGTTGCCCTCTGTGCGGCTGCCATCTCTCTGCTGTGAAAGGCACTAATGGGGGAAATTGTGCAGAACACGACCCCGGAGATGATTATCCCCCTGATGGATAGGGGGATGATGAGCAGAGTCATATGTCGTCCATCTGGCCGCCGAGAGTCCATCCTGCCGGCCCTCCGCAGACCTTAAAAAGTCGCCCAGAAATTTGACACATCATTTTGCGGTGATTTGTGGCTGCAGATTTAAATCATCAGAGGAGAGGAAAAATTCTCTCTTTTCTTTCCTTTTTTTTTTTTTTTTTTTTTGATCAAGCCAGATGAGTGTGACAGCATTGTCCAGATGGTCAGCTCTCCCTCTCAAATGAAAATGCACCAGTTATGACTCTGGACGGTTTGCTTGCTTGCTGCTGCTGCTGCCGCTGCTGCTGCTGGGAAGCCCCCCAATCTTTTCCCACCAGCATGTGGCTGCTACTGTGTGTGTGTGTGTGTCTGACACAGTGTCCTCCCACATGTGCTGAGACTCTAACGCTAAGGGTTGTGTAACATGTTAGTTATGTCTCCCAAAGACTTACAGAACCCTGCAGTGTTGCATTTACTTTGTGAAACATGAGTAGTCATCACTATTTCTTTCTTTTTTTAGCACATTTTATTTTGCCAACAAAAACACAATTCTGAACAGGTTTAAATCTTGGTTGTAAAATGTAGTATAAGTGATATAACATAGTAGTGTAGTAATTAGTCATCACTATTTAAATATATATATATATGTCCTTGGCTACTGAATGTTTAATGTTAATGTTTTATGATATGTTTCTACATTTTACATTTCGTCAGATATTTTTCTGGAATGACAAGGTTACGTTCGATCGGTGCCTTCATGCTATGATGCAGTATGATGTAAGGTCTTCTTATTTCATACTGTAACGTGAAGTAATGTTACAGCCTGAGCTGTAAATGGTCATTTTTGGTGCCAGTTCACAGTGTGTTTGATCTCTTGAGAAGCGCGGGTTGCTACCGCCCTGCAACTTTTTGATGTCAGAGATCTAAGCTCCGCCAGCCAGCAGAGGCAGTTTTGCTGATAGACACCCCATTATTCGAGTACGATTGAAAAGTAGATGGAAAACTTCATGCCATCAAACTACTTCAAAAGAGTCTGTGATTCCAACCCCACCAACTGAGGGGGTTATCAGTCCTCGTCTAGCAGAGCGCAAGCTCACCATTATACAGAATGTTGAAATGTTTCTCATCTAGTGTGTGTGTGTGTGCGTGTGTGTGTGTGTGTGTGTCTGTGTGTGTGTGTGTGTGTGTGTGTGTGTGTGTGTGTGTGTGTGTCTGTGTGGAATATAAAAGCAGAGCAGCTAACTAGTTAAAATATCTCTGGAATCTCTCAGGTAAAGGGGATGTAACAGTATATTATCTCAGCATGATATTACAAGTACCGTAGTATTAAAGCCATGTTGGAGGCAGATAGTTGAGTCTGTAAGCAGTACATAGATTTATCACTTCAATATTGAGAAGATAAAATGAAAAATAATACAAACTTTTACAAGCAAACTTAACTTTCAGGACTAAAACTGAAAAGAGTTTTACGGTGAAGCTCTGAGGAGATGCCCTAATTTCTGCCATTCCTATTTTATAAGAGCTCCTCCCTGGTGCAGACTTGTGCTGAAATGTTGCCTGATCAGGCCCTGTTCTCGAACCTTATCCATCTTTCATCAGTCACCGGGCACTTGATTGTTCTGAGAGGTTCACATCATATCAGTATGCCTATAACAAGCTTGCAGCATAGAGAAATAACACGGACGACTGCAAGGCTTTGTCAGAGAAAAGCAGAATTGAAGAATCTGTATGGATTT
>NC_084995.1:32527480-32544980 GCF_963854185.1 Sardina pilchardus | reverse complement strand
ACAAAAGTCACCTGGGCAGAGCCATGCACCATTCAAACCAATCAACCTGTTCCTTCAGGACCATAGAAAGGAGAGGTTGTGCTCAAATATGAACAACCTTCGGCCAGAGCTGCATACTTTGACTGAAATTGAAATAAATAAAAGTAACTTTGGATGTGGTCAGTGTGTCTGTCGGACCACCTGAGGGCAGTGTGAATATAGTTGTAGCGAAATCAGCCATGATTGGAGTGGACAGGTTTTAGTTTGGGGGGGGTGGGGGGGGCACACATTTGCTCTTAAAAACATTCTGTCACATTTTATGTAAGTTCTGGTCTACAGGTATACCTGCTCCACATAAGCCTGTCTGTGCTGTCAGTAACTCATGAAATTATGACATGATTGATCACCGTCCTACTTAAAGCGCAGTTATTGTCACCATGGTGACTGCTTTGTAGCTAATCCTGGGATAAGCACCGTATCGGTTTCAGAGAAGACTATAAAGTATATGCAGTTATGCAGAATGCACCAATCGCCAGGGTTTTGATACTTACTGCCCTGAATCAAAAACCTTCAGACACTCCTGCAGTTTTTGACTTAATTGCTATACATATGGTGCTGGGAGATTTCCTGTCTGTTGTTCACTGTTTTTCTGCCAGTCTGGTTCAAAGTGAGTGTACCATTTATAAAGCATTGGAATGATCGATTGCCTGCAGCAGCCTTGACTTATACAGTGAAAATATACAAAATAATTCATACTTGCTTGTGTGTATGAATGATGTATTTGAACAACAGATTGATAGTTCATGAAAGGGATTTTGAGGTTTTTGTCCAGTGGAATTCGGTGGAGTTTTAGCCGGTTTGTAAGTATTGATCCGGATCCAATTGTGTAGCCGTGTGCTGATTGTGTAGTACTCTGTCGTGACAGCCTGATGCAAGGCCCTGCATTCCGTCTCTTCCGTGATGCGTTTGAAAGACACAGAGCTGTCTCCACTCTCACGGTCGAGGTGTGAGTGTGTGTTTTCACCTGACAGCTGTGCACACACACGCTGTCCTTCACCGCACAGGAGGCGTGCTCGTAACAGGAGCACAGTACAGTACAGTACAGCGGCAGGAGTTGTCAAGGTGCGCTAGACTTTTCTCCACACAGTACAGTTTTGGAAGTATTTTTTGTTGTGCTTTATTCAGATAGCACAATGCAGAGTGGGGGTTGTATTGGAACCTGGGTCCCTGTGGGCCACTTGGCCATGTACTGTATGTGGTGTGGATGCTGCAGCCACTTGCGCCAAAGCTCCTTCCTTTCACGCACAGTTAGCGGCATGATGCTAATCTCCTTTCTTCCCTCTCTACTGCTCTTTCATCCTTTCCTTTCATGTCCTCTTTTCTCTCTTCCCTCTTCCCTCATTCCTTCCTCATCCCTCCTTCCATCGCATCTCTCCCCTCCTCCATCCTCCTCTCCGCTTCATCTTTTCCTTTGTTGCCCTCTCCCCCCCACCCTCTCCTCACCTCATCCTTTCTTTTCCTTGTTCTCCCCTCTGTCCTCCTCTCCTTCGCCCCCTCTCCTCCCCTGTCTCTCCCCTCTGCTCCAGCAGTGCATCCCCCCCGCGCTGGGTGCGGCCGATCAATGTGCTCAGGCAGCTGTGAAAAATGGAGTTGTGTGACAGGCAGGGTGAGAGTGGGTGCTAATGGAAGGGCCTTTTGACAGCCCAAGGCTACGCCAGTGTGCCTCTCCTCCAGCAGACGCCAGTGAGGGGTTACAAAACAGAGCACCCGCATGTGGTGTGTGTGTCTGTTTTATTCCATTGGAGCTGTTCGGCTCTTTGCTTTCTCTAGCTACCAAATAGTGATTGGATGTAACATGATGGTACCCATAAAGTAAACCATATAGTCATATATTGTTTAACTCTTTCCAGTCCATTAATGCAAATATCAGTACCTACATACTGATGGAGCAAATGCCTGTCCTCTGAAAACACTTGAAATTGTCTTTAAAAGTCTCAAAGGGTCTCTGAGACGAGAATGATACCAAAAAATAGTGTGGTGTGCTAAACGGTCAAAATAAGGTGCACTCTTTCTTTGTGTATCTCAATGTGGGAGCTGTCTTTATGTATATAGGGATATGGACCCTTTTGCTGTGTTTATGCTATTCACACTGTTAATCATGATCAGCTCTGAAAAGTGTTAAGAAATAAGCCAGCATATACAGTATACACAACTTTCTGCATTAACACCTTTGTCATAACATGCAACATTTAAGCTGTAATGGATCTTACACTCAAAATGAGTGTATGAAATATGCAAATTGTATGCAAATCAACACATATAGATAATGAATTAGTCTAATTTCAAACATACATTTGTATAGTCCAACTGTCAGGCTTCATGGAAAAACAGATACTTTCCTTGAAATAGGCTTAAGTCACCAACTGCAGCAAGATTTTTCACCACATTTTGTTCAGACGGGAAAGAGTTAAAGGTGTATGCTACGAAATTGAGGTGAATCTGGGTCATGTGGGTATCCATGGTATTCGTGAGCCAACAACAGGCATCACCATGATATTTCAGTATTCAGAAATCTGTTTTTCTATTTACCGCTGAAGCTGCGTTGTATTGATTAGACAGTGCCTGATGCATCCTAAGCCATGGAAAAGTAAACTTATGTTTTTTTCTGTCAGGCATATATATTATACAGTATATCCATATTGAGTGCAGAATTGTCAACATTTCAAGAGAAATATAAGTTGAAGTATAGCCTGCTGAGACGGTACTATTATATGAACAGAATGGACGCAAGATGAAAACCGATCAGAAGTGGGGTTTCAGGAATAAGGTGGATAAATGGCTTGGTTGAGATCTTTAAAGTAAGAAGGTGAAAGTAAGGAAACGTCTGCCTTAAGCTTTCAGACTCTGTGCCTGAATTCAGAAGTGGGCTGGGCTGTTTTAGATTTGAAAACGAATTATATATAATGGCTTCAAATTTTCTTCAGGCACTGAAGACTTTCCTTTCCTCCTCTTAATCAGTGTGTGCAGTCATTCAATGTCATCAATGTAAAGTTAGTCGGAGAGAAGAATCTCATCTTGCCCGCCATCTCACTCACAGCCCGTGCGCCTGTTTAGCGTGCAGGGCATCTTGTCGCTCCTGATCACAGCGGAGATGATACATGGAGCTTCTAATGGGTGGCTGGCGTCGCAAGCAAGCTGAGCGCATGCGGCCTTTTAATTGACGAACAAGCACGGGTCGATCGGCACTCTCTCCATCAGCCCCAGAGCCATACTAATTTGTTGTTCAATTCCGTAGATTAACCAAGCAGGGCAAACAATTGGTAATTTGTTCATGTGATGTGATTGCAATCTAGTGTCCCCTGGTACATTAGCCGGCTAAATGCTGAGAACACAATCTGATGAATGTAATCTTATGACACTGATTATAGCAATTTACTTTGGCCTAATAGGACTTTTAAAGTTTCTTTGCATTTTTGATGCCCTTGCCTTGTTTATTCTGCATATCTCTCAAGTGACGTTAATCCATTTAAGTCCTGAAAATTTAACAAACCGTTTGTGATATCTATTAAGTAACGCCTATACAGTACGCCCATATCCCCATGTTTTTATTGTGACAAATGTGGCATGCCCTGTTCACCAGCACACACTCTGGAAGTGTGTTGGGAGCCACAGTAAGTTGAGCCTTTTTGAAGCCAGTGTTTCAGGTTACACCATTTCCTTCCTAAGGCAGTGTCAGAATTTAGCCCCCCATCTCAGATTGTACTGCTGCAAGGTTTTTGCCTTGGGAGTTGTCAATGCCCTGCTGATAAATCAAAGAAAAAAAGTGACAAGAGAGTGTCAGGGCCGTATTACTTCAGGCATTTCTCAATATGCGGCTGTCCTTGCAGTGGATGATTACCTCTGCTAAATCACAATTTGATGAATTTGATCAGCCTCTGAAGCTTTAACATTTAATGAAAGCCCATGAATCTGACAGCAGTGCATCAAAAGAACCCCTTCTGAATGCTAACTGAGTATCAACCTCTTTCTCTGCTCTCAGCTTAGAATTGGATGAAATAGAAAAAGGGCTGTATGTATGCGCCAGCTGGGATACTGTGCTGAGACGGAATGACGGAATGCTAAGTGTGCAGATCATGAGGTTACCTTCTATGTCTCTGCTCCTCATACATAGGCAGTTCAGGAATGTTGTGTGCGGAGTTGACCGAAATGCTGCAAGAGGTTGTACTCGTTATATTGGTGTGTCACTGTATCCACAACATGGCCTCTGAGATTTTAGCAGTAGCAGCATGGCATTTAATTAAGCATTAGACACCAAGCACTAATTGCTATGTACATTCCCTTCAGACCTGGAAGGTGCAACACTAATATGAACTGATGATGAATCTCATGCTGCTACTGTTGCCAGGAGCAAATGCTGACCATGTGTCTTTTCCCTTACAACTTTCTCAGGGAACAGTGTGATGCAAAAAAAAAAACCACCATGAGTGGTTGTTGCTACTGGCAAGGACTCTGTCTGTCTGCTATGGGCAACCAACGTACTGTACCCCACATAAACAACGTGCGTTCATATAGCCCTTTACCCAGGCACCCACCCACAGTGCTTTAGAGTGAAGGGGGAGCCTCCCTAGCCATCACCAACGTGTAGCACTCACCTGGGTGATGCATGGCAGCCATTATGTGCCGGAATGCTCACAGCATAGCAGCTTGAGGTGGAGAGTGAGGGGATGAATGGAGGAGCCAATTACACTGGGGGATGATTAGGGGGCCAGATTGAGTGAGACTGAGCCAGATTGGGAATTTAGCCAGGGGACACTGCATGGGAAATCCTTTTCTCAGTGCTGTAAGTGCCATGTGACCACAGTGAGGCACCACCTCAGTTTAACATACTGTAGTGTGATCCTTTAGGCCTCCCTGATAGAATGAATCCCTTTGTGTGGTCGGTGTGTAACGACAAAATTGGGTTGAAACAAACCGCTTCAAAACCTGGTGGTAATCGATCGAGCAGCTGCACCAGATGTTGATTTTTAATGATTTATTTACAGTAATTTCCTGTGTATTAGCCGCATTCTGTAGAAGCTGAAGGACAGTGTTTTAAGTTAAAAGAAACAAAACCATATTAATACCATATTAACTGTATTAACCTCATAGCTGAAGAAATGTTTCAAAATCAACGTATAAGACGTGGCTAATAGTTGGGAAATTACGGTAGATTACTCACAAACGTATTTCCAGTGACTCAGTGACCACACAAATGGACAATATGAGGTGTCAAAACGTTAGTCTACTCTTCTGTTTGCGCCAATAAAAGACTGCAAGTGAGATCAGTGTGCTCCAGTCTCCTTCCTATGTGATTCTCCTGGTCCTACTGAGAAGCACCTGTGATGGCAGATGATTAGGGTTGATGCTCAGACTTCTTCATTTTAACAGGACAATATGAGGCTGTGTTGTACCATTGCCCACTCTATGCTTTTCTTTTTTTTTAAATGTATTTTTTTGGGCTTTTATGCCTTTAATGTTATAGGATAGTGGAGAATGACAGGAAGTGAACGGGAGAGAGAGTCAGGGTGGGATCCGGAAAGGACCACGGGGCGGGAATCAAACCCGGGTCGCCGGCTTGCGGTGAAGGTGCCCCAGCCAGTTGCGCCACAGCTGGGGCTACTCTATGCTTTTCTGACCTCCATACTGACCCTCCTGTGTGTTTTCCCTCCTTCCTCAGCCGCTGAAGCTGCACTGTGACGTGTGCAGCGTGGTGTCCAGCTCGGGCCAGATGCTGGGCCAGCAGGCGGGGCCCGAGATCGACCGCTCGTCCTGCATCTGGCGCATGAACAACGCGCCGACACGGGGCTTCGAGCGCGACGTGGGCCGCCGCACCACCCTGCGCGTGGTCTCGCACACCAGCGTGCCGCTGCTGCTGCAGAAGCCGCAGCACTTCTTCGGCCAGGCCAACGACACCGTCTACGTGGTGTGGGGCCCGCTGCGCAACATGCGCAAGGACGGCAAGGGCATCGTGTACAACATGCTGAAGCAGGCGGCCGACAACTACCCGCGGGCGCGCATCTACGTCACCACCGAGGAGCGCATGAACTACTGCGACATGGTCTTCAAGAAGGAGACGGGCAAAGACCGGTGAGCGCCCCCCCCCCCCCCCCCCACTTCCTGTTTCCCACGCAGTGGTTTATGATGTGTCCTTGGCTCTTCCAGAGCTGCGCTGTTATAATTGGGAGCTGCGGGCCAGCTGCCGTCCCCTTTTGATTGGTTTGTACGTACGGTCAGGTCTCAGGCTTAAAGGACTGTAGTGCGTGCTGCTTGTGTGGAGTGCTGGCAGAAAGAAATGAGAGAAATGACAAAAGGAACAATCCTGTCGATAATCCCTTCAAGTGTGTTGTGTTGTGTGTGCCGCATCTCCCCTCAGATGCGTGGGCTCTGTTTGCCCGCTCTGGATGTGTTTGGAGCTTAAGGTTCACAGCCAGGTGTGGTAGTTAGATTCATATCGCAGTGTTATTGCCGCATAGATGCATCACTCAGTTTGGCTGAGCGTTATTGCCATGCGAGGATTGTGTACGAGTCTGTTACTGCTGTTGCAATATTACCCCTCACGACCGTCATCAATCCAAAACAATGTTCTCATAAATGTGCCATTTTGAATTTCTCACTGAATTATTGCGTTAGCCACCGCTCCTTGTGCCAATCTTTGGAGAGTATAATATCGTTTGGATTTCTTTTCTTTTGCCTCATTTCTTTCACTCTCCTTTCGCCTCTGCCACTAACTCATTCTATCTGGCTCTCTTTATCTTTCTTGCTTTCTCTCTCTCTCTCTCTCTCTCTTTCTATTCTCTCACTCTGTCCCCCGTTCTTTCTGTTTACGCCACATTTTTCCAACAGGCTCTGCCAACTCACATGCTGTTGAGCCAGCAGACTGGCTGTATTTGTGTGAGCCTCTATATCCACGTCTTCTCCAGAGCAGGCGATAGACATGTCTGCCGTGCATCAGTTCGGGATTATTTCTTAGTCCTGAGTAAAGCACCCCTTTTCCCCAAGTGTAGACAAGCATCTTTTAGTGAACCTCTATTTCCTTTGTATACTCGCTGCCAGGAGACCATAGCAAGTGCATGTCACAGACTGTGAACAGATGTGCGTGTAATATGAGTTGTAAATCTGCCTTTAATAGAGTCCCATTTGGGAGGGAAGGTGTCAAGGAACAGTTGGCTGCTGAAGCCCCTTCTTGGAATTGAATTTGAGTTGAGCAGTCATACTTAAATTCACCACCTGTGATGGAAACGTGCACTGGTGAGTCACCTATGATGCAGCGTGCTGCCAGGTATACGTGGGACTTGCCATGTTGCATGGCAATAGCGTCCCTTTTTGTCTGTATTTGCATGCTACTTCACTGGCAATCTAGAGAGCTGTAAAGCCTGTATTTTGTGAGAGTGGTATTTCTATAAGCCTCACTCTCCCTTTTCTCTCGTGACAATGCTGGCAGATCCGTGTGGCCTTACAATTGGATCCTCACTGTGATACTGAGGGCTCTCAGGAGAGCTTTATTTACGTCGCCATTTCCCTGTAGTATACACTCCAGTGAGGTGTTCGCCAAATGAATAACCCGGTATAGCAAATCCATTCTGTTTTGTGCTCCGGAGGCCAGGCTACCATTGTCAGAGATCTGAACTCGCTAAAGCTCTTAAGAGCTGCACTGGTCCAGTCTCCAGCATGTTGGCACCACAGCGTATAGCCACCAGCCACAGTGGATTAGGAGGAACATTCTGTGATCTTATCTGACTAGAGAGAGCGTTTTGAATCATGCAGCCTGTTCAGATGTGTTCTGGCAGCCATCTTCCTCAGCCATATGTTAGTATGAGGGGGAAATCAGGCCAAGCTAATCAAGGCTGTTTAGCAGGGTTTTTTTTTTTCTTTTTTCTTCTCATCCCAGCACTCATTTCAAAATGAAGGTGGCAGAACCATAGATCATCTGATCAGTTTGAAAGCAGTCTGGTCGTCATGAGAACACTACAGTTTATTTCCTCATAAAGCACAAGCTTCGGCTCGTCATCTGGCAGGCGATCATCTGGTCATGTAAACGCATCTCCAGGGCTGCGGCGACAGCACTAAAACTTTTTATTTCCGAAAAGCACGCACAAGATCTCCTCACCAGCCTCAAACAACCTGACTGAAATAGGTTTCAGCTATCATGTTGTGATATCAGGGTACGTGTGTGTATGAGAGAGAGAGCGAGGGAGAGAGAAAGAGAGAGAGCGTGTGTAGTGTGCTTTGGTATCATCAATCTGTGGAATAAATAACCAAAGATATCCAGACTTAAGTCCAGCCCACCAGGGAGGCCTGGGTGTGCTGGTGTCATTACTTATTTCCCCCACCACTTCCCCCATCCATCAGGAGGATTCTGACAGCATGCTCCTGCACCAGCGTCTGGGCAGAGTAGAGGTGGGGTTTTGGATGATGGAGAATGAGAGAGGGGAGATGGAGGAGGGGCGAGGGGATGGAGGTGGGTGGGGGGGGGGGGGGGCAGGGAACGCAAACACGCGCAGGGACCCTATTACTCTGGGTGTCAGGGCTCCATCTCGCTGATTGGGGCGGTGCGGCGGCGCGGATGTGTGATGACAGGCCTAATGAAGCTGATGATGAGTGGCGTTGCAGCAGGCCCCCACCGGGGAGTCGTCCGCGGCCCGCCGGGGCCGCCGCTCCCCCGCGCCCGCCGGACCACCTCCAGCTCCTCCTCAACGCCGCCGGCAGGCAGGCATGGATCCGTCCTCATTACATTACAGTGAGAGCATCACTGTATCTGCTATCAGTCACGTGCCTTTGATGGGTGTAATAGCCCCATCGAGAATGGACAGTGGATGTTCCGGAGACAATGATTTTTGAGAACACACAGCTGTGCAAAATTAGATCTCATTTTGACCGTTGGATAACTAGTTGAATCGCTGCGAAAGCACTGTAAGCATCCAACCACTGAGAACAGGGAATGAAAGAAAGTTTAAAAAGCAGAGAACTACAATCCAGTCAGCTCTCTGTTTCAGCAGACGGATAGATGGCTCTTTAAGTGTCTGCCTCTCAGCGCGGGCCTGTCTTTCCCGGTCTCGGGCTTGGGCCACCTCGGCAGCACGAAAGGCCAACCAATCGGAGAATTCAACAAGAGTTAGTGCCGTCGTGTCCCTCGAGCGGACCTCTCCGGAAAGCTCTGCCAAGCGCTGCTTTTAATCACGCTGTGGCCTGAGCAGAGAAGTGGATGCCAGTGGTCATTTTGTTAATCTCATCTTACTGGCTCCTGCTATTCAAATGAGCCAGGAAATGTAAGAAATAGCTATCGAATAAAGGTCTAACCACCGACTGGCATGGGGCACATCCAGTACACAATAATTACTGTCATAATAGCACTGTTGTACATCTACACAACATGGGGGCCGGAGCACATGCTGTCCCCTGTTGGGGAATTAGATTCCTGTTTTCCCCAAGAAGTGTATGGCCTCCCTGTCTGGACAATGCTGGAAGGCGATCCGAGGTGCGCTGTGTGGCAGTAGAGGTCCCCAGCCTGCCCGAGAGCCCATCTGTGTTGACTCGGCTTATGCTCGTGGAGCTCTGTGGAGACGGAAACGGGCAGCCCTGTCTGCCAAACGCCCGGGGATTCACGGAGAACTCTAATTATCCTGATTGCTATGTGAGTGGAATTAGAAACTATATAGCACTCGCTTACTCAGATAGATTAGATGCGTGCGCGCGCACACACACACACACACACACACACACACACACACACACACACACACACACACAAGCACATTGCAGCGTGTGACGGATTATTATTAACATGTCATTCTTGGGAAATGAATCTAGATTGGGCTTGAGTGTCAAGATCTCAGGGCTAGATCTGGTTGCATGAGCTTCCTCTCTCTCTCTCTCTCTTTCTCTCTCACACACACACACACACATACACATACACATATGCACACACACACACACACACAGAGAGAGACACACACACGCATTGCAGGAGTTGGAGCCCTGTGAAGTGCACGAACGAGGATGCCATCCGGCAGTGTTTGCCGTGATGAGCGAGGACCCCGCTGAACTGCGTTATCAGAACATTGGTGTTCCTCGCCGCTCCGTGTCAGCAGGTTTAAGGGTTACCCAGTGAACCGTGTGCAGATAACACATAAGACAGCCTTCTTGGGTGATGCTGTTGCCAAGGCGCCTCACAGCCCAAGCCTGCCGCGTCCGATGTTCTGCCTGCAGCTGATTTAGCGATACTCTATGACATGGTGCTACATACAAGTCGGCCTTATCTCCAAAATCTGTTTTATTCTCTTCTGACACTTTACATTAATCATTTAGCCCAGTAGCCATCTCGCTGTGAGACTGTGGGACTGTGGGAGTGAATGCATGCCTCACATTACTTATCCGTACTCATGCATCTTGGCAAAATTAAGCCATGAGTTTAGTGTCACTCACTGAAAACAATATACATGTAACCCGACGGATTTAGTTCATTTTAATATGGACATCGGTTGCACATAAATTAAAGAGGACATAGAATGAATGAATCGAGTATTGTACTGTGTTCTCTAATGTTACAATAGTTTTCAACTTTGATTTCACAAGCCCAATCAAAACCTTATATTTAGGCTGGGTATTCACCCCTTGCTGAAACGTCACAAAGTGACGTGACAGCGCCGGACGGCACCATGACGGACGGCGGAAAGATAGGAGATGTACGGCAAATTACATTATGACGAAGTGAACACCTTCACTTTAACATCTTTTGTAGTTCAATGTATTACTTTGGTCAGCGTCTGGTAGTCAAATAAACATGCCAGATGTGTTGTAAGGTGAAATGGGTTGTGATGGCAAATGTACATAGTTATTAAACTAGTGATATCAGCACTAACATAGGGCTGCTAGATCGTAGTCTACTGCCAATATTAGCCTACTGTATATTAACACCCATATTAAGTATTTCTGGGCTAAAATATTTCAAACCGATTTGGCCACTTTATTTGTAATGCTCTTAACAGATGTAACATAGTCAAAACATAACATATCATTATATGAAATAACGTTAGCGGTCATTGAACACTATTATTAGTGAACCTAGCTAACGTTTATCCTAGCACTGAACTCGTTAAACGTGCCGCCCCATTCAGAGTTTTACAACCCTTGCTGAGCTAAGTAGACGGACCAGATGACAGTGCAATCGTGGTTGAAATACTCCCGAAACACTCAAGAAAACAAATATATCTGTTTCAAGTAATCGGATGTTGATTCATTACAGACAATATGCTAGCAGTGGTGGAAGGACATTATGAAGGTAAAATTTCAATATAATCTCTGAGCTAGCGCTATACGTCTCATCAGAACCCATTGATTCGACTCGTCTTCTTGCCGTCCAGTTAGCTATTTCGCTGTGGCGCGAACTTTTATGACATCATTGGCAAGGGGTGAATTGAAATGGTCCGTTTGACTAAATGGCGCCCTCTTTGGCAACCCCAATTGAACTTCAAAGGTTTTGCGATATTTGACATCACAAGTAGGCTTTGTTCTAATTCGCCCATTTTTTTGTGGCTATTTTTAAGTTCAAGATTTTCGTATGAAGGAGGGCACAACCATGCCTCATGTTCATGATAGCTCTTTGGTTATGCACAACCTCTCCTAATTCATCAAAACCAAGACAAAAATGATTTCCATTCTATGTCACCTTTAAGTCTCTTGTAATTTTAAAGAAGAATCCACACACTTCAAGTCTTTGTGCAATTTTTTTTTAAAACTTTACTGAGTGCAAGCTTTCGGTCATTAAACCTTCATCAGGCAGAGTCTTTAGGTCTCTAAAATGAATACAGCCTTGCTCTTTTGGTTTACAAAATTTACAAAATGCTGTGGTGACCCAATTTGTGCAACTAATAGTTATAATAGAAATAGTTAAGGGGGTCTGCATTGGCCGGTTTTAATTACTGGGGAGAAAAAAAACCATCATATGTTACGCTTATGAGCTTTTGGCAACACTGATTTCTGCTTGATCATTGATGTTTTCATCAACACGATGAAGTGGTGGCACCAAGTGCATTTGCCCTTTAGGTTCAGAAGTTGCGTAGGTGCTTCACACTCTTACATGATGCTGTTAGATAAGCTCATTGCTGAGGCAAAGCATGTTTTAGAGAAAAACATTACTAGTGCAATTCCATGTTTTGTGGTTTAGTAACTCTAACGGCCTCTCTTTTCCTTCTATATATATATCAGGTGAATGGAATGCTCAATCGGAATGACTATTCAAACAAAGAGATTGCGCCTCATGCAAAGCTAGACTGCTTTATGTATTTGTTTTGTAATGTGGTTTTGTTTTTTGGGACAGCACGTTCATTTTCTTACAGTACAGTGCTAGGAACACAATGCACTGTTCTAGGCACTAAATGTCCTGCTCAAGCATATGTAGATGAGCCCATATTATTAAACCAAGTCATGGATCATGTAGCCTATCAAAATCATGTATTTTGAGACACAGATTTAAGCAGCAAAAGGGATTTTGTTTATAGTCTTGAATTATGATGATATCCTGCTCATTACGTAAGCAAGCTTTAATCCCTGGAAATACGTGTTTATGAGAATGGAATCCCTGTCACTGCTCTTTATTTCGGATTGATTTTTAGATAAGAGAGGACATAGCTCGATGTGAGCTTTTACTGAGCTTGTATTTAGTGGTTGAGGGTGGCTGTTGTTTTCCAAACAGGAATTATGAGCCTTTTTCGCTAGAGATTAGCTGGAACACATAATGATTTCACACGATTTTACCTAACTGTGGCTGCAGTACTGTAGGTTTGCTTGACATTCACTAGTCTACAACTTCCTGCATGAGCCAGGATAGGTAGAAAAAGTGCTGGTGCACACACCATTTCGAAGGCATTGCTGTTGAGATGCTCTCTTTTCTGCAGCACGGCAAAGGACCTGGATATAATGTAGCATCCTCTCACTCACAACATGCCCTCTATCTTAATGAGACATCCATCCTCCCTCCTTGCAGTAGGAGAGCTCTTGCTCTCAGTGTATAGGACTCAATGGATGTGGACGGCACAGTGCCTTCCTGTTCTTGCCATCGCTCATCATCTCTCTGTCAGTATCTGTCCAGTCTGAAAGGCTGTCATCACTCTCTCTCTTTCTCTTTCTCTTTCCCTCTCTCTCTCTCTCTCTCTCTCTCTCTCTCTTTCTCACTCTCATTTATTCCTTCTTTTTCAAACATGCACTAAATCCACTTTTTCCCCAACCCCTGCAGCTTTGCTGAAAGGTACATTTCCTTCATTGAGAGCCAGTCACCTCCATTTAGGTAAATGCATTTCACAGTCACTTAAGTTCGAACTCTGTGCAATGAGGACCGCTGGCCAGTGCTGTAAGCTATGCACCTTTTTGTCTCGAAAAGGTAATGTGACAAATGTGATTACGAGTAGTGTGCAATCAGTTAGCCTGCATACGCACACACAGTGTCCGACTGAATGGACTTTCACAGAGGACGAGACTTCTTTCTTGTCCCCCTGTAGTCAGAGCATTTTCTTGTGTGTGTATGGGGCGTGTATGGGGGCTCGGTACCTCTGAGGCACTACAAGCCATGTTAATGTGTTCCTGCCAGAGGCACAGTTGCCAGCCAGGGAAGATGGCTATGGTAAACAAATCTCTCAGATTTGCCATCACAGTCACCTCTCTTCTCTCTGCTTTTCAGGGGCATTAGACTTTCAGCTCCAAACTGGAGTGTTATCGGATTTAGCAACTTAAATAAAATGGGCCAACTTTGACCATGTCAACATATTCTGACCCAGCGCGGTGACACAATGTCATAAATTTAGATTACACACAGCTCAGAATAAGCTGATGGGAGCTGGTTGGAAATTTCCCTCTCCTCATGTTTGGACTCTGCTCAAGTGCGGCAGGTTTAAGTGTTGCCAATGGGTTATTAAGTAGTTCAAAATGCTGCATTTATCCAGTGTTTTTAGTATGGAGAGATAAACATAGCATCTCATCCAAAAGGTTAAAATCATTTAACTCTCCACAGATGTAATAGCACTTTTATTTAATATCCCATTTAATATCACATTTTCATGAAACATTTTCATTCAAAAAGCGGCCTTAGATTGGGTTTAAATTCACTCTTCGTGCTGTTTTTGTCAGATGATGAGTAAGTATGTTTAGCACACAATTTTTTTTAAATCCAGGTCTTTTACGAGTTGGCTACAGACAGCCACAAAGAATATAAGCCCTCCAGTAAGTCCACCAGGGCTCTTTGTTGGTAGTTCTCACACATGAAAATAATTCAGTTATGTATTCTGGTAGCTTATGAGCTCCCCATCGGTCCCTGCATCTGACCTCCTCACGTCCTACACAGTGCACCGATACTGTTCTTTTTACAGTAGACAAAGATGTCTAAAAGCATTCTCTACAGAACTCTTCAAGTCATGGCTTTAAAACGTATGGAATAGCTATTACTGTATATCAGCATCATAGCAGTGTTACTATGTTTGTATTTGATCAGAGTAGAGGATGGTGTTTGTGAGTGAAATATGAAAGGTAAGGAAATAGTTGAGATACGCAGAATGCCCCAGGTGTCTTGGATAACCTGCATTTCCTTTTAAAGTTGCTATTATATTCTGAATCACATGAGATTTTCCATTTATTTTTTGCAAGACTATGTACACAGCTCAAAAACCCAAATCCTCATTTCATACATACAGTCCATATCTTCCAGCACAATGAATCACTTGACACCTCTCTCCTTTTTAAAGTAATGCAAAATGGAATCTATCCAGCGGCTGTTGTCATGCTGAGAATGGAAGGGGGAAATTGGCCTGTCTTCAGAAAGGAAAATATTGAATTACGGTGATCCCAGCAGGGCTTTGTCTGGAGGTGAACATATTGAATTCTTGTTCTAATATTGTTGAATGAGGGTTAGAACCTTTGAAATGATATTACATGCTATTACCCAATCCATTGCTTCTAGCATTCTGAAATCGTTTCTTTTTTTTTTTTTTTTACTTTTTTTTGTTATTGAGCTAAATTTGTTTTTTGTTGTTGTTGTTGTAGTGTTTAAATTAAATTTGTCAATTTTCTGCCTGCTCCCCTGTCAATTATCTTACATTTTGAAGACAGCATGGCATGCCTGTTATGGGCCTACTTATATATATTTAAACATGTTCTTATTTCCCCTATTTGCTTTCGAACAAAGGGCTATATTTTCAAAAAAAAAGCCGCTTGACTTGGTAACAAGCTGTGCATAGCTTTGAAAAGCCCTCAGAATAAGCTTTGTAAAAAAAAAGGATGGACACAACTGACCCTAAATGCAACCAAGCCAGTTTAATTTAAAATATCTTCACCGTCTTTCCTTATTCTCCTTATGTGCGAGAGACATTTTGTCCAAATCCCTTCCATGTGATCAGTATGCTTTATGCACACCTTAGAATAAGTGTCATTATGTCTTGAGAGTGGTGGGTCACGGCATCTCTGGTGTTAACCTCAAACGATACAGATGCAGGTGATGATGGTGTCTGCTTTTAGATTCAACATACAGATATGCAGTGCTTGCCATTACGCCACACGGCGGTAAAATGCGATTATCCAGGGTGAATGTCAGTGTTTTGAGGCAGTAGGACTTCCATATTCCAGATTAAACAGCAGCAATTAGTACTGTCAAGTGAAAACTGTTTACAAACATGCGCAGTCATTAGACTGCAGATCCTGGCCCCTGTCATGCAATATTAACCAAAGTGAAACCAAATTCCAGCAGCTGCATTCATAACAGTACCCTTTCCCACACTACCAGTAGTGAGGGTAATTATGGTCAGGGGGGGTTACATTGAGATTTGTTCGGTGCTAGGTCTGACGGTGGGGGGTATTTCTACCATATAGGCCTACACTGTATAACATTATCTTCTTGGAGGTCTTACGTATAAGTAGGCTGATTTTGAAGTCATTTCCTGGTAGTCTCCTGGTGTTTACATTTACATAATTCATTTCAGCAGACACTTCATCCAAAGTGCCTTACATACTGTATGTCAATTCTATTACAAGGGACCACACTGTCCCCAGAGCAACTTGGGGTTAAGTGCCTTGCTCAAGGGCACAACTAGTGGAAGCCAGGAGTTGAACCCGCAACTTTTCAGGCCAGCTCCTTATAACCACTACACTACCACCGGCCCAGATACAATTACAATTACAATTATAAAATTACAATTGTTAAGAACAAGAAAAGCGTATTGCCGAGGATGCGCAGTGACTGCCCCCTGCTAAGTGTGTGGAAAGGCTCAGCACCAGACACATTAGAATGCAGGCTGCAGCCCGGCACAGCTCTGGCCCATCTCAACTCCTGATCATGGTGCTGACTCACATAACCTTTCATTCACCTACAGTACGGTAACTACAAACATACAAAACATAGTGATATACCTACATTTGATATGAGCATAAAAATACCTGAATATCTGAGGTGGTCATAATTATTGGAATGCATACAGACAAATGAACAATAATGCGCTGACAATCACAATTCCCACATATGATATGTGATGTAAAATTGCCTCACAAAACCTGTACAAGGCTTGAGAATTGGTCTTTTGATAGTGAGTAAGAGTGAGAGGATTTAGTTAATATGCATAGTATAGCAACAGCACAGTAATGCCCTTAGTCATGTCTTTTAAATGAAAACGAAACTTTAAATGAAAGCTCATTTCAAAATGAGAGGCTAATTACGGTTTTCTTACAAATGAACAGCCATTATCAAGCAAATAGTAATATCCGGCATAATCAAGCCTTCAGCCACTTCTCATATTGACTTGGAATGAGGCCTTCTTCAATCCATTGTAATGAAAGTAGTATTCACAACATGAGAAAGACCAATATTGAGTTGGAATTGCGTATACTGGCAAATTGTGAAAAGAAATTAAATGCTAAATCCCTTATGAATTTCAGAAATCTTCGCACAAAGAGCATCAGCCAAAGCACACAGAGCATCCTGAGACATTTCCCAGAGTGTAGTTTTCACTCCAGTGCGTGCTATTGTCTACGTCTTATCTGAGACATATTTAGTATTGGGTCACCGGATAAATTATTCCGAGTGTCATGCATTTAATTTTATCTGCATGTGGGTTGCTGAGGGGCAAATTGCTTTGCTTACCCTGATGCTTTAGAGAGGGGGAATTATCATGCACTAACCCTGCTCTGATCCAACTGACCCTCTGAATCTATGACAGAATAATAATTAAACCTAAACTCTGGCTTTATCCCCTCCTCTGAGATCCGTTTATCTAAATGGAGCCCGCTGCCTGTCAGTAATATTTCCAGCGGTGCTGGAACCGGTCGCTTCCCCAGGAACCCAACTCTCCATTCCATTGTCCTTGAGTAGAATGGTTCCCCTTCTCTTGTCCTTGTTGCACTTACACACCTCCCTATTAGAAGAGTGTATTCTAAACAGATGAGAAATATTTGATTGTATTGTAATATATGAAAATGAAAGGTGAGGTCCACAATTAATGCAAAACCATTT
>NC_084995.1:32494980-32524980 GCF_963854185.1 Sardina pilchardus | reverse complement strand
TGACAGACATTCGTCTCTCTTTCACACACTCTCTCTCTCTCTCTCTTTCCCTCTATTTCTTTCTCTCTTTGTCAAATCCTATCTCTCTGTCCCTCTTTCTCTCTCTCTCTCTCTCTCTCTCTCGCTCTCTCTCTCTCTCTCTTGCATTTTCTTTCATTGTGCTCATACAGCTGTGTCCCTCAAGGTTGGCGTGTCGTTTAGATGTGCGAGGCAGCGGTGAATCAAGCGGCGGGGGGATACGCCGCACGTTGTCGCAGTCGGAGCGAGACGCGTCATGCAGAACGGCGCTGTACCGTGCGGGCGCGTCACGCCTCAGGTGCCGGCGCGCTGCGCCGCCGCTCGATTATTTACCTCTCAGCCTCTTCTGACTGTCAGAGCTCGTTTCTCGTCCACCCCTCATTTCCCGCCACTGAGGCGAGTGAGCGCTTCAGCCGTGTCACTCTCAATCACCGGCGCTCGGCACGGATGAGAGAGAGAGAGAGGGAGAGAGAGAGAGAGAGAGAGAGAGAGAGAGAGAGAGAGAGAGAGGGAGGGAGGGAGAGAGAGAGGGGGACAGAAGGAGATAGAGAGAAGGTGAGAGAAAGAAGGAGAGTGTGAAAGAGAGAGAGGCCCCTATGAAGAGCTGTCAGTGTCACTGGAAGGTTGGTCCTTTTGTGTTTTGGAGCCAGCCACAGCATTGGCTCCTGCACAGCATTTTTCATTCAGGCTAGGGTGAAGCCTGAGAGGCTCGGTGAGATTTACGCATCTCAGGAGCTAAAGGTGTGGCTACAGAGAGTGATGGAGTCATACATGAGTTAACGTGTGGCCCTCAAAGACAAATGGCAGGCAGCGCTCCAGTGTTCCTGACTGCTCCACTGCTTGCTTTTTGTACACTCTAGCACTATTTCACTGTGTGTGTGTGTGTGCGAATAATTGACTTGAAACTCCTTTGTGTGTTTTATATGATTAGCTCTTCTGACCTCTCCGTTGTGTGTGTGTGTGTGTGTGTGTGTGTGTGTGTCTGTGTGTTTGTTGACAGCATACAGTCGGGGTCCTACCTCAGCACGGGCTGGTTCACCCTCATCCTGGCCATGGACATGTGCAAAGAGATCCGCGTGTACGGCATGATCAACGACACATACTGCAAGTAAGACCAGCCGCTCCGGCTTCCTCCTCTACCTCAATCACTGATCATGTGATCATCCAGACTGTTCTTATTTCACACACAGGCCCAAGTACTGTACCATCTCCTTTAGGCAGGGATTGAATTGGCTTGGGGTTGTCATGGGCTCAGCCTGACATATGTGACCTGATAACCTACTGTAGTACAGTATGTTGCAGTTTCAGGGTCTCGCTGTCTTCTGTAATGTTGTAATTACTGTAACGTAATTTTTTTTAAGAGTTGAAAAACAAACTAAAACCAAAAATATGTGCTCACTGTAATAACTCCCTCTTAATATGAAGGATAAGGAATGTCCACTCTCTGGTTAGCAACACACTGTAGCTGTACTGGACTGACTCCAACTGTCTGTGTACATTCCCGCACTCACAAGCATTCACTTCACTTTACAGACGTGGTAACGTGACAGCACTATGAACACAAAGCCAACTATATCACATTTTATTACATCTCCCCCTTTTATGATATCTTGTCAATATTCAACATTGCCCAACTGTAACATGTAGGCTATGACCTACATAATATGACACTTTCCATCATCCATTTATTAGATCTAATAAAATGAGATCATTTGCAGCAACTGCTATCTAGCTGTAGAGCATGTAAAATGTAGCAGCTGGCAAACATCAGAGGTTTCACAGGGCCTTTGTACTGTCAATGGCTTTCTCCAGAAGTTGTCATCAAAATTATTCAATCCTCCCAAACGAGCAATTTAAATAGCTCAACACACCTAATATTTACAAGTATTTTTCGCCATGATCAACACAAAATGCCATTTTTAATGACTAGTACAGTCTCAATTATTCAACATCTCCATGACGAGCGTTTTTAGTACTTAGTAAAGCACCCATTTGCTGTTCTGACCTGCTGCAAACGTGATGCAAAGCCAGACACCAGCTTCTGGCAGCATTCCCGAGGAATCTCAGCCCTATTCTTTGGTGTGTGTGCTGTTACCGCCTTCTTCAAATCCCACCAAGGTGATTTTTTATGGGGTTCAAATCATGTGACTGTGGCCCCGGCAGTGGCGTAACTGGCTGGGGCACCTGCATCGTACGCTGGCGACCCGGGTTCGATTCCCACCCCGTGGTCCTTTCCAGATCCCACCCCAACTCTCTCTCCCACTCACTTCCTGTCATTCTCTCTACTGTCCTGTCCAAATAAAGGCATAAAAAAAAGCCCAAAAAATAATCTTTAAAAAAAAAAAAAAAAAAAAAAAAAATCATGTGACTGTGACGAACACTCTGGAAACTTCCCAGGCTTCCTCCGCAACCAAGCCTTGGTGGACTTAGGTTATGCTTGGGATCCTCGTCATGTTGGAAGATCCACTGATGCCCAAGCTTCAGCCTCCTCTTTGGATTTCCTTACATGTGACTGAATCCATCTTGCCTTCCACACGCGGCATGGTTCCAGTGCCAGAGGAAGCCCAGTCGCCCCAGAGCATGACCAAGCCACCACCGTGCTTCACTGCAGGAACAGTGTTCTTTTCACCGCCTGCTTCTGTCTTCCTCCTCCAGACGTGCCGCTGATGCACGGGCAGAAAAGTTCCGAAAGTTTTGTTTCATCGCCTACGGTGTGACGCTGATGCTTTGATCAGACACTGATGTGCTTTGACCTTGGAGTTCACCTTGAAAGTTTTCTTTGGCTCTTTGTATTCCAATTTACACTTTCCTTCTGCTCAGTCTGGGTCAATTTTCCACTAGCAGCTACATCCGGCGAGGTTGGCCACAGTCCCATGCACCTTAAACTTGTTAATACAACGTGCAACTGTAGCCACTGGAGCATCAAGCTGCTTGGAGAGGTTCCGATAGCCTTTAACTTCTACAGTACATGTTTGTCTATGTTTTTCTGATCACCTCAGGCAACTCTTTCCTTTCCTTTTCATTTCTCTGGTCCACTATTATTTGATGTATGCAATGATACCAAACTGCAAAGTGACTCATTTTTTAAATGTCATTTAAATAGGCTGGATGACTGAATACAACATCAAATACATCTGTAATGCTAATTAAAGTGAAACAGTTTAAAACATCATTAAAATCCAATAATGTATCATCCTTTAGGAGTACCATTTTAGGGTATCTTTGTAAAATAAAGATCAAATGTTCTCTTTTCAGACTTTCTTTGCTTTACTCCAAAGGCATTACAGTACATACCAAAACGCGTACCAAAGCCATGCAGCTATCCAAAAGAAATTTGCTTTGAATTCAATCACTTTAAAGGAAGAAATTAAGCATTTTTTCAATAATCTGCAAGAGTGCCAACAAATTCAGCCATGACTGTATGAATTCATTCATGTTACTGTAATATGCCCCCCTTTAGTGGTAGTCCAGCACCACCTCTCCTCTATTTGACATGGATAGAGTGAGGAGTACACTGAATGACAATAACATTTGATCGTCATCATCTGTAGTATAGTATGTAGCGCTTGCGTAGCTGCAGCGTAGTTCTGCCAGGCATACTTAATACTACGTCACCCATTCATTCATTACCCCTGACCAATCACCAGGCTGCATCAGCTTTATTAATGGCTCCTCTCAGGCACCTGCCCATGTTGCCTTCAGGTGCCGATTTTCGATGTTCTCACCCTCCCTCCCTAACCACCACCAGGTCAGTCCTCGTCCAGTTGTCCAGGGGGTAGGCTTCGCCCCTGCCCTCTCGTTCTGGCAGGATTTGCCAGGGTCTGCACGCTCAGTGACCTGGACCTACTGTACTGTAGAACGGGGCCTACGCCAAAGACTCTCATTGTTCCTTTTTTCTATCCATTTATTTGGTGTTCCTTCATTGCTTATGTCTTTTGTAAATCCTTTGATGGATTCAAATACTTGTTAAACTTCAAGTTATGTCTCTGAGTATTCCTGGCTGAATTGCTTTTGCACAGACATTCCCACATTCAGAGCAGAGGATTGTCACCACAGATTAGACCTTGTTATGTTCCATCAAGGCCACAGTCTGCCTTCTTTTTAACATCTACTGTATACAATTGTGAAAATGATATTTTAAAATAAATACATTTTTGCTGATTGCTTTATTCAAATGTAGGCTTTTGTGTGTGGAAATATTTTGCCTGTCACGGCTGCTGATGCGTACACTCATTTGCTCCCATTTGAACCCTGACAGTACAGAGGCCGCCCACATCAGAAGTCCCAAAGTAAACGCTGCCTCAGCTGTCACAAGTTTCCCTGCACTGTAGGCTGCGCTGGAGATAACAGCATCTTGTTTAATGTAATTAATTTACTATGGATTTGCCACAGATGAAAACCTCCGCACCCTCGTTAGCTGGAGGATCCATATTTACGGCTTTATGCCATCGTTTTTTTTTTTTCGTTGACGGGGGGAAAGTGATGTCAGGGGTTCACCCTTTCTGCCAAATTCGCCTCGGCAGAAAGATAAAAGATTTCTCCAGGGCTCAGACAAGGAGCATAATTTAATCCTGTGTTTTGGCTCTGTTTCGCTGTCAGAATGACCTATCCCGGGCTTCCCGTTAATGAACCATAATTACAGCCCCGCGCGCTCCTTGGTGGAGGTTGTCTGAATGTAAATATATACTGGTGTGCCGGGAAAAGGGGGCAGGGAAGTACTTTGGATCCATCAAATTGCCATGGTAGCTCAGCCTCACCTTCAGCGTTAATGGGGTCTGCTCTTGCCTCATGGCTCCAGAGCCTCTACCCCACGCCCCACTCTCCACCCCGCAGACCCCCCTCACCGCTCCCCACCCAGCGGTCTGCACGGCGTCCGGCTTCTTTACAGTCCACAGAGCTCAGGAGTTTGTTCTCCCCTCTCCTTCATTCCTGCATGCGAGATCAATATGCGCTCCCAATCCCAGAGCTGGAGCACGGTGAACACAATGGCTTGGCAGGGAGCAGAGGGGTGAATTTTTATTTCTGCATAATAATATCAGTTACCCGAAAAATGCAGCCCGCTCCATTTGTCACGGGGCTAATTTTCATGAGTTGTAAAATATTTGAGCATAATCACGTTATCCACTCAAGGCTGGTATAAATATGTATGATGCATTCAGAGCTGAAGAATTATACCCTGAAATCTATGTTCGGTGTATCAAGCACACGTTTCCTAAGCTTCTCTTTGAAGAAACGGCACGCTGTTTCATTTCCGCCACTGAGATATGTTTGGCCGCTGCTTCTCTTTTAGCCTGGATACAGGGGGGGAAGCACACCAACAATAAAGTCATTTTGATGCAAGGCGATGTGTCAGGAAGGTATCTGTCTTAACATAATGTGCTGTGCCAAGGCAGCAATTGACCCCACTAGCCCTCTCATAATTGAAATTCAACAGGTGTGGTGGGGAGAGTGAAATTGAATTCATTTGTTGCAGGGCAACAGTGACACGGCTCCTGCAGCCATGAATAATAAGGAAAAAAAGCAAATCAGCTCTTAAAGTCACCCGCGTTCCACAGGAGAGCGTTCTTGAACTAGGGGAGATTGGTCTTTATTTAACTCAAAGGAAGAAAGGCAAGACAGATAGAAGCAGCCCGACTTTGAACGCGAACGCGTCCCGGTTTAGTAGTATAAACGATAAAAGTCTCCCCGCAGAAATCAAAAACAGTGAAATGGATTTATTCAGCATGCTGATTGTGCGTCTACCTTAACAGTATCCTCCCTCCCTTCTCTCTCCTTTCTCCCCCTGGTTAAGGACGGAGGGCTACCGGAGGGTTCCGTACCACTACTACGAGGCCGGGAGCCGGGACGAGTGCGCCGAGTACCTGCTCCACGAGAGCGCGCCGTACGGCGGTCACCGCTTCATCACCGAGAAGGCCGTCTTCGCCAAGTGGGCCAAGATGCACGCCATCAAGTTCTTCAACCCAGAGTGGCAGCTCTCATGACACACCCACCATCACACACGCGCCGCATCGCGCGTGCACACACACACACTCATACGCACGCACACACACATATATACATACTGTACACACACACACACCAATACTACCACCACTTTGTGACTAGGCACAGAGCTCTCTGAGCTGTGAGGGACAACGTAGCACTCGAAAGGACCTCTCCTATCTGCACGCACCTTAGAGAGAGGACACATTGGACACGCAAGTGCAGGACGTCCTGTGTGTGAGGCTCTCCGAGCCCCCTCTGCTGTGAAGAGTGTGTGAGGAGGATCCAGTCCCCTTTTTCAAGGTCAGGACCCGACTGTAACCGTTTGAGGTTGGAAGCAGTGTATTGGTCTCTCTCTCTCTCTCTTTCCAATAGACAATCAAGCGCCATTGTTTGGACCGGTGCACTCACGTGAACAAATCATGCTGGCTGACGCCGTGCGGTGTGCTAAAGTGAGGTGGTAACCTTGTGAATGTTTGTATTCCTACACTGTCCAGCTGTCGATTTCTGCACCAGAGCAGCCACGGGAAGGTCATTCAAGCAAAGGCCATCGTGCTGCAAGAGCTGCTGCTTGACATTCACAAGATGACGAGGAAGTGCAATCATAAATCATAGATTTTTTTTTCTCTCACTCTTTCTTTTTCTTTATTTCCCTCTCTCCACTCTGTCTTTCTTTTTCACAAGAAAAAAAGCTGAATTTTTGAATCTCCATGTGATGCACTACCAATTCGTAGAAATATGAAATATTTTGGGCTACAGTCAGTGTTTTTTTAGCTGAACAGACTGTTTCTCACCAAGGCTTTTTCCTGCAGTGATCAAGGCATCACACGGATCAAAAGTTTAATATTCTTTGTGTGTGGATGAAATCCTTCATCACCCTTCCCTTGCCCAAGACCTCTATACACATTCACACGCACACACACACACACACACGCACACACGCACACACACCAAAACTCATTCAGTCTTTTGGCAAGAAAGACATGGGAATGTCAGAATCTGTTTGCCCTGAAAGCAAGCATGAAATCTCATATGAAATTTATCATTCAAGAACCCACATCTGCAATCCAGTGCCACGTGAGCGACCTGCAAGACTTGCCGTTCCGTCCCTTCAAAATGCCCACAATGATTAAAAATATAGCGATTGATTTATTTGGGCCCAGAACAATATTTGCTTGATGCTACCGTGCCGTCCCACCCCCACCCCACCCACACCCCACTCTACATTAATCATCACCCAGCACACACACACTTCACAGCAATATGTCACAACACATTAGAGCCCTCTCGTCCAAGTGCCGTGTCTTTGACATTAATAGCATTAACAGCATGGGGTCAAGTGCTGCAAGCTGCATGTCCCGGCTTCCATTAGCCCGGGCGGAACACCAGTATCACTGGCGCGACCCTCCTGTGCCATGCTGAGCCGAGCCGTGGTGTGCCATGGTGTGCCATGGTGTGCCACCGTGTTGTGTCATGTGGTGTGGTGTGGTGTGGGCTGCCATGGTGTGGGCTCCTCTATCTAAATAGAAGTGTGTGCCTGACGTGATGACATGGCAGCCACTGCAGAGTGGAACACAGTCGTGCAGGGCAGTTCCCCTCCCCACCCTCCCCGGACTATCACCATCAGCCATCTCTTTGAGCCTCGCCTTTGTGTCTGTGTCTGTGTGCGCCAGTCCTCAGCCCTTCCCTTCTACTGTCTAGTCTCCTTCCTTGTTCCTCCGCTCTTTTGTCCTCGGCTTTTCTTGGCTTTTGGTTATCAAGGAGTGTGTTTCTGAGAATAGGCCCATAATGCCAACTGTCCACTAAATGTGCTGACCAGACTAGTGTTCCATGTGATTGTTCTAAGCTCCAAAGTTCCATAGTTCAGCTCAAGCTCCCTCTGAATCTACTGTCATTCTCACTCATTGGGCTAATTATGTGGGCGAGAATGAAAAAAGACAGAGTAACTAAATGTCCAGTTGGCAAAAGTTGGAAATCACTTTTTATTCTGGGCCATTTGTGCCTTTAAATGTATTTGATCTGCTTTAATCTGCACAAAAAGTATCCAGAAATTGAAAAAAGAATATTGCTCCTCCTTACTGCATTGCATTCTCAGTTTTTGCCTGGTTGTCACATCTCCCCTGGACCCATGCTTAAACTAATCAGTAAATAGGGGAGGGTGGGACACATCAGGCTTACTCCCTGCTACCCTCCCCACCCACCCACCCACCCATCCGCGGCTACAGTCTGGGCCCCAGGATGGCGCTCCGAGGAGCGGCCGAGGCGGGCACGGCCCAGAAGGTGCTCGCGGCCACACGGCATGATTAATCATTTCTGGAGCTCTCGGAGCGGAGCCGCCGCACAGCCAGCAGATGAGGCAGAGCAGCCGGGGCTTCCCTGCTGGGCGGCCAGACTCATCTGCACACGCTCCGCATCTCATTTTCTCCTCTCTCTCCTCCTCTCCTCTCCTCTCCTCTCCTCTCCTCTCCTCTCCTCTCCTCTCTTCTCCTCTCCTCTCTTCTCCTGTCCTCTCCTCTCCTCTCCTCTCTCTCCTCCTCTCCTCTCCTCTCCTCTCTCCTCTCCTCTCTCTCTCCTCTCCTCACCTGTCTCTCTCCTCTTCGGTCTTCTCCTGTCCTCTCCTCTCCTCTCTTCTCCTCTCCTCTTCTCTCCTCTTCTCTCCTCCTGTCCTCTCCTCTGCTCTCCTCTCCTCTTTTTCTCCTCTGCTCTGCTCTCTCTCCTCTCTCTTCTCTCTCGCCTCTTCTCTCTCCCCTCTCCTGTCCTCCAACAGCTGTCCACCTGTCTGGTGCACATACTCTGCATTCACAGAAGAAGAAAAAGAGCAAAAGAGGGGTTCATTAGAAGTCTGGATACAGGAGAGGAACGCTAAAGGGCAGCTTTGGTGGGCTTTTTTTCAACCCATTCCTTATTCAGCTCCAATTCGACTAATTTATAAAGAATCATTAACCAATGGATGTACTTGAAGAGTGATTTCCAGCTATTTATATTCAAGGACAAACTCTTATAATATATGAGAATATCAAAATTCCCCCAGAAAACGTTCTTGTTATTCAATAATAGTCCAAAGCTCCTGACCCGGTAACAATGAACAGTACACCTTTTACGGTGATCCAAAAAAACCTGAATTTGTGACAACAGACATGATTTGCTCCATGAACCGTTTTCTTATCTGTTAGTGCAAGGCACTCTCTGTTCCTCTCTCTGACCCCCCACTCTCTCTCTCTCTCTCTCTCTCTCTCTCTCTCTCTCTCTCTCTCTCTCTCTCTCTCTCTCACTCTTATATATACTGTACAGTACACAGAGAGAGAGAGAGAGACGGAAGTCTTGTTGTGCGGACTGTGTAAATAGGTTTTTGAGCAGCCTGTGATTGTGACTGTTTGGCAGCTCACTTGGTTCTCTCTGATTGCAATAAAACGAGTACTCTACCACCACCACCACCACCACGGCTACCGTCCCCTCCACCACCCTTCCCTCCACCACCCTTCCCTTCCCTTCCCTTCCCTTTCCTTCCCTTCCCTGCGCTGTGAGCAGGTGTGCAGCAGCCCCTCAGCAGTTCCCCCCTCCACCCCAGCCCAAGCTGAGCCAGGGCCCCAGGGCCCCTGGGCAGGGAAGACAGACGTTTGGTAAAGCCAACAGGGCAGTGGGAGAGTGGCCGCGTCAAAGGGGAGGCTGAGTGCAACAGCGCCCCCTCTTTGGCTCCATGACGTGTCGCGGCCATGGGAACGAGCGAGCTTTAGGGTCTTGTGCTTCGGGAAACCTGCTGTGAACCAGCGGCATTGCCCCTGCGTTGTTTTCCCGGAACGTTATTTTTTTTTTGCGGAGACGGGACACCGCAGGTTCAGAAAGCGCACACACTGCAGGAATTCTGTGCGAAAAAACCATCTGGCCCTGCTAATTGGCACAGTTCTTCAGCCAGGCGGTGTAGCTAATGAGTGAAATCAGATGGCTAAGCGCATGGATGGAGCCGCTAAAGGGGAAAAAGCATGGAGGCACTGCTGCATTCTGCACTGGGTCGATCCCACCGCTGTGTCCACCCTCAACTGGGACGTGGTCATCAGGCAGCTCTGGAAGCTTCCATCAGGACAGCTCCTGAGCGATATGTCAAAACAGCCTGCCACTACACTTTTCCTCACAGATACTCACTGATATTGTCAGTGGTATGCCTTTTTTTTTATCACACACACACACACACATACGTTTGTAGCATTGTTGGTTGGGCCACCAGCCAAGCCAAGAGAAATAGGCTATGAATTTAACATTTCTGTCTTTGCATTTCTTTTCCCTCTTTCTTTCTTTTGTTTCTGTCCTTTTTGCTCGATAGAAATGCAGTTTTCTTACCGTGCCCAGACATGGATGACTGACCTCTAATTCAGAGGCGACAGTTATGATTTTCCCTTACCAGACTCAAGTGCATTTTATTCCTCTTCGAAGGGTGCAAGGCTTAGACTCAAGCACTTTTATTTCATTCATAAGTGTCCTTTTTCTCTTTGTTTGTTTGTTCTAGAATATTTATGAATCAGTCTTCAGTTAACAATCACCTATTAACTATTCTGGCATTCACAATAATAAAACAATGTCATTCAAGGTTATAGTATTTCCAGTATATATCATTCTTTCCCATGCCTGTTCAATGGGGAGAATGGCACATCACGTTCATGTCAGTATGAAAAGATCTGAAGTCTCGTATAGACATTTTGCCTTTGGCTTTAATGTAAGCAACAGGATTACTGAATATCTCAGTAAATTATTTGGTCGAGTTTGATGAGCAAGCTGTATAAAGAAGTGAACTGTATTTTTAATGGACTTTTAGGTCTTTACATTCTTATCCCCTTGGGTGTCCTAAATATTATATTGGTGATGATGTTAATTCTTGAGGATTTCTTTTTTATATTCTTCATTTTTATGGCTACTATGAAACGGTGGCATTTTCACAAGTTCATGAAAATGATCAAATGTGCATTTAATTATTTCATTAATATCCTTGAGGATAAAACTATACTGCTCCCATCTCACAGATGATCGATGTGTAGAAGACTTTGATGAAAATTCTTTTGTTTACTGTAGACTAAAATGGTGATAGCGATTTCATGTTTGCCTTACTGTTGAAAACCAGTCATCTTGTTTTTATTTTCTTTTTTTTAAAGGTGGAGTGTATGGTCATTGTTGTCCTTTGCTTTTCCAACTTTAAAAACATGCCTAAAACAAGGGGGATAGCATGAGCACACTGAAAAACACTGTGTAACTTGTGTCATCCCAATGCGTTTATCTGTGACCACGTTCTGCTCCTTTAGATTCTAGTGTACGACACATGCTATTTCAGTGTGTTGGGCATCATCTAAGGCTGTGCGGTGTTGACGCGCTCTTTTATAGAACCTCACAGAAATAGTCCAACATCTGCTTCATCCTCACCCAGCATTACCCCTCTCTTCTGCAATCAGGCTCCCAGTGTTTACATGCAGACAGAGAGTCTCGCCACACGTCCACAATCCACCTCCACATCAGCTATTCTGTTTGGGACAATCCCCTGCTCTAAATAAATGCCTGTATGGTGTTGGAGGTTGAAAGGTCTGCATTGCAATTAGCTTAGTGTGGACGAGCGGGGAATGTTCAATGTTGAATTAAGTCTCTAATGAAGCGTATCCGAAGAAAAGGCCCAGAGACAGAGGCGTATACGTAAGGCTGAGGAGTGAAGAAAGCTGCACTAAATTGAATAGATTTTCTGTATGTTCTTGATTGCATGTGTCCAATGTTTGATAATGATGCCTCTATTGTATTTTCTTTTTCTTTTTTTTTTCTTTGTGTCCATGGTTCCATCCATTTTTTTGTGTCCAGGGAGCGTGGGTGTATTTGAGAGAGACTCTGTGATCGATGGCTTTGTGGCGATTTTCCCATCACTTCTCATTTAAGTGCAAATGAACCATTGGACAGCCAAGGGAAATGGGCTTTGTTAAATGTTCAGTTCGCCTTACCTTGGACATATCTTCCCTTTCAAACAAACATAACCCTTCAGTCCTTCATTCTCTGAATTTATATTGTGTTTTTTTTTCTTTTCTTTCTGTGAAGCGTCCTCGTCCACAATTTTAAGTCTTACAGAATGTCGATTTGCCACTCTCTTGTGTTACTGTGTGGACGCGTGTGGTTTTATTTTAGTGGCTCCCCTCATTATGAGAGACACATTTCAGCTGGAAGGTTCTAGTGTCCCTCTGCCCTGAACAGAACAGATGGTTCTACCATATGTACTTAAGTGCCACCTAGGCCTTTGGACTGAGCTGTAGTAAACATAGACAGATAAACAGAGCAGTGCATTTCTGGGCCAGTAAGAAAGAGAGGACGTGTCCAAATTTTGTCAAAGGACAAAGTTACCGAGCATCTGTTCTCCTTGTGGACCCACGCGACTCTCTGAAGCACAATAAAGTGTTAAAATATTTTGCCAATGTTTTGCCATGTTTCTTTTTCCCTATCTCTGACATATCTTTTGAAGGAATCTTGTGTTATGTTTGGATCATTTGATGTCATTGAGGTTATTGTATTGTGTTCCGTATGTACTGTCAGAAAGTTGTCTGCTGCTTCTGCTGAAGCTGATTTCAGTGTTTCTGTCTGTCATTTTAATTTTTTTATTTTTTATTTTTTGTGTGTGTTACACTTTTTTGTGTTTCGTGCCCTCAGTAATTGTACCACATGCATTTTTGTACTCTCTGTCAGCCTAATGTTCACAATGAATAAATGATAATAAATTGTTTTTTTTTGTCTGACATCTCTTTTTGTACTAGTTGTGTCAGTGCTCCTAGTATAGTGCATCGCTTCTCGGTATGCATGCACACAAACAAGACAGGTTCATCTCACATTTCATCATTCTGCAAAGCCATACATAAGTTAGCAGCACGATGGTGTATTTGTGCTCAAGCAAACTCAAGGTTACTGTACAATGGGTGTGTGTTGCATCGACCATATCTACCAGACACATACGCAATTTGGCCTGCAAAACAGATGGCTGAAGGGGTGTGTTGCAAATATAAAAAATTTTGGGTACACACGCACATAGCTATTGTAAGAATTAAAGCTCATCTTTTTCGTTGCTATCATCACACAAGAATCACATTTAAAACTAGAGACATTTCGTGTGAGTGTCAAAAGGAGAAGACAGATTGTTGGTAAAAGGGAACCATTCCGAGTCCTCCTTTTCTTTCATTCTCTGAATGTCTCCAAGGGTGCACATCGTCTAGCCAAAGGTAATTACTGGACGTGTGTAATTTTACGGGGTCAGGAGGCTGTGTAGACACTGCTGGCCCTTTGTAATAATGGCCTGAATGAAACTGCCTTTGTGGATAATGGCAAATAGAATGGCAAAGACAGTGGCTATAATCCACACCCTCGTAAGGCGTACAAAACTGTGCACTAATGAGCAATCAGTAATACTGGATAGTTAATATTGTCTCAGTGTGCAGCTCCTTACTGTGAGGGTGTGAGTTTGATCACAGCTCACTCTATTTGGTATGTCTGAGTGAGTTTCTAGCACTCACACAATACTAGGCATACTAAAATCAAATATTTGCATGAGCTGCCCTTAGCGTCCTACTGTAAATGTGACACACAAATGCATGTTTAAAATCCCTACACCTGCATTTTCATAGCTTAACGGTTGAGTCTCATATGAAAAATGGTAGTCCTGTGGGAAAGCCTTCGGAGTGTTTGACAGAAGGTCAATAAGTGGAAAACGAGATTCAGAATTTACAAGGGCCGAAAAAAGGCTCCATAAATTATCTGGAATCATCAGCAAAGGTGGTCAAATTGACTGACAGAGTCTGTAATTACATTTACATAAATTTAATTACTCAGAGTAGTCAAACAATCAAGCACTCGCACACTGTTGACAGAGTCCAAATTTTGTTATCCTAAGTGCTTTCCCCAAACAGAAACAATATCCAGCTACTTTAAATGATTTCTTCAGAAAGAGTTGGTGACTCCAATCAATATCTGTTTGATTTTAGTTTATCAGCTTCCCTCTTTGATTGTAGCGGTATCAAATGAGCGCTGTTGAATGTCCTTATCTTGAAAGGGCCTCCTTTGCTCGGTCAATTTCCCTTTCAGAGGTAAGAGACCAAAACGTTCTTGATGTACTTTTAACCGGACCATCAGAGAGCTGGACTGCGGCCAGCCAAAGACTGTGCTTCAAATGCATGCTGAGATGCACTTGCCATCAGTCCTTTCAAAGGATGTTTCAACCCTCCTTTACAAATCAAATTGTCTGAATAAGTCAGTCCATAAATTGATAAAGACTATTTATATCTCTTTGTTGGGATGGAAGGTTGCCCTGAATCAGTCTGAATATAGGACTGTAAATTCACTGACTTATGAAGCCACTTCTGTGCTGCATACACACTGTCATTCCTCTATATCTGCAAAGGGCCTGGCAAGGAGTTGTCGTCCTTGTCCTGAGCATGGGGGGTAAGCGGCGTGGTGGAGTTACACAACACCCTTGGCTGTCTGCACAGAGGGCTGTGGGGGAGCCGAGCGCTGACAGGAGGAGACGCTCATTTCACACTGTCAGACACCTGCTTGGGTGGCGTGTACCACAGCAGGATGGGTCTGCCATGTTGGGAGGAGCACACACCCATCAGACGCACTGAGGACCGCACAAGTGAACGGGACACCGGGGCAGTATATACTGTACGATGAAATATTTATCCTCACACTAAATATTTAGGCCGATTTGATTCCAATCCTGGGAAATGGGATTTTTTCCTAAGGAATCTCTGATGAATAATTTGCGATGTGCAATTTGAGATGTGGAAGTTGTAAGACATCCTAAATTGACTATGCTGCTTGTTAAAAAAGGCTTTGAACTTTTTTTCCCAGGGTGAGTTCAATCCTGTGCAAAGAGAGCAAAGATGCAGTCGGCAATTCATTTTCATTAAAGGTTGTTGATATTTAAGCTCAAAACTAAGCCCATCAATTTACACCCTTCCCATTCTTGCTCCAGAGGCATTTTGTGGTGATTGGATTGTTTGTGGCTTGGTCCGAACTACCGTGTTTGTCTCCCAGAGTTGTTTTTCGGCCAGAGACTGAACAAACAGCAAGAGAGCCATGAAGAACAATTAGCTGAATTGATCTACATTTTCTAACAGGACCACAGAATTACAGATTGCAAAATGACCACAAAGCACTCAAACGGACAACTGATAGCAAAATGTGCAGAGTTATCGGAGGGGACGTTTCATTAAGCATTAGGCAGGGATCACAGTGGCCAGTGGCAATCGGCAGGTTTCCTATTGTTCTCTATGGTTCCGCAGCGGAACGCTAGCACTGAACAAGCTGAGCGTTGAACTTGGTTCAACTTTCAAAGCGCAACGCCAATGTATTCAATTGCCAGTTTAAGAAGGAAGTGAGGAACGAGATGGAACTTATTATGGTCTGAGCGTTGCATTACGCTTAACGCTGCCGCTTGCCGCTGGCCAGTGTGATCCCGCCTCAGGCGAAAAAGTAGGTCTATACCCATGAGCTTACCCTTCCCTGGCGCGGACAATCAGAATTCCTAATTCTTTTTCATTTTAATTGTAGTAAATGTCATAAACATTTACATAAAGATCAGACTGTAAGGCTGGTTCAGAATCCCAGCAGAGGTGGAAGAAGGCAGCTGAGCACAGTATATACATAGCCCAGTCAAGCAGTCAAATACGGTCTGGCTCTCTGGCGGTCTCCATGGTGTACTCACCGCTGAAACTAGATTCCTGACTGCAACATGCCTGAGGGAGCAATTTAATTAAAGCCGATGCTCTGGGCGTGGGAGAGCAGCTATGGCCATGATGGGAAAACATACAGAGCATTTCCCCCAGATCTGCGCTCAGGAGAATCACTGCGCTGCCATCACACGGCGGCCTGTGTCTGCCATGGGTAGACATGAGAGGATCGTTTGAGGATCGGCTATCAAGACTCTAGCCTACCATTACATTGCGATCCCTATGCTTTCAAAGGAGACTGTAGGCCAGAGAGATAGCTTATGCCACGGATATCACACATTTGCCCATGGTTGAAATGTAAAGCTAGACCATTTCTAATTTTTCATGGAATTTCTTTTTCAAGTATAATTTTTCATTATTTCGCCTGTATTCAGAAGACAGGAAGCGAGTGGGGGAGAGGTGGGACAGGGTAGGGAAATGATGTTGAGTTGGATTTTAAATGCCAGGTCCCCATGGGAAACGCAAACCCGAACATACGGACGCTGCAACCCCCAGTACAGGGTCTCCTTTTTAATTTCACTTCAATTCCATTGTATTGATTTATATAGCGCCATTGACAACAGAAATATGTCAGAGTGTTGAAGAGCCTTCTGGAGCCAGCACAAGACACCAGAGACCAGGAACAACTCCCTTTTAACAGGAAGAAACCTTGAACAGAACCATGCTTAGAGGGGCACCTATCTGCTTGGGGCTTGCCAAGACGAGGGACAGACGGAGGATGGGCGTGAGAAAAGCATAGGCAGGAATAGAATTCATAGACAGTATGCTGTAGATTAAGCATCCTATTGACATGCATAAGGGATGGGTGTACTGTAGTACCATACAGTGGGCATACAGATTGCAGGGTACAGAAAGGGAGATAGTAAGGCAGCTATGACAGTAGACTAATATGGTTTTACAACATATTAGGGATGTTAATGTACACATGGGAGTCCTATCAATAGAAAGAGTGGACAACTGTGATTCTATTAACCTTTGTATTAACCTTATTGAAATGGGTGTCAGGGCACAATCCGAATGTGTGTGTATGATGTATTGGTTGCAGTGGGTAGGCTACTTTGGATGCAATTCTTAGGTGGGAGTGCAGCAGGGCAGCAGAATGCATCTGACCATTTTTTTGTGTGTGTTTGTCTGTGATATACAGTGTGTGTGGTATACCATTGAGTGCTAGAGATGGAGATGGGCAGCTGGAGACCTTTTGAATGGAGCGGTGGAGAGGCTGGAGCAACACTTCATAATGGAGTCACAGTCTAAAGTGGGACGGCAGGAGAAGAAAGAGACACGAGAGAAGGATGGAATTAGGTAACAATTACCTTTATGTGTGAGACATAATGGTGAAGATCAATTGCCAAGAGACCACTGGCGCTAAAAGCAGTAGTCCTAGTACAGAAAGGCAGAAGAGAGACAGTATAGATAGATTAAAAATAACATGTAACAGTCATCAGAGAGATGACAAAGAACATAGGAAGGAGAAGTTATATGACCTGGCTTATAAGAAGTCCTTGGCAGCCAAGGCATAGCAGTATATAGGGATGGTTCAGTACAGTGGGTACAGGTGCTGTATAGTGAATACTGGATTTGATAGTATACTATTGGATATTCAATTTCTTGAATAGTAATGAAGAACCTGTTCCAAAGACTATTTCATTTATTCATTATTATTATTATTATTATTATTATTATTATTATTATTGTGTTTATTATATTATAATTATATTGTGTTTATTAAATATTATAATAATAATATTTAGATTTGTCTATGGGTGGGAAATAGATCAGACTGTTTTAAAAAAGGATTTAAAACAGGAAAGAGGACAAATTACTTTTAAAGGACTCTACTCTAATTGCCTGTACTATTAAAGGTCCCTTGTCCTGAATCCTCTTGTTTTTCTTAGCATAAATCTTAATGAGGTAACTGTTAATTACTTTTCACAGAAATGTCTGACAGAGAATTGCCTGATAAAGCTCACTGTGGATTCTCATTCTATTAATGCTATGAATAGGATTCGCTGTTATTAGCTGATTTTCTGCGTCATCCGTTCCCTTTTCCTTAACCATCCCTTGTACCCGCAGCAATGAGTTTTGGTTGAAAACTGGCCATCAAATGACCATAGAGTCATGCAATGACAAAGGTAACGAGCTTGTTTAAATACAACTGAATGTATTTTTGGTAATATAATTGACTGTTCTGGGGTTTTATTTTACATTTTCATAGGGTGGTCTAACCTGGGTCACAGAAGTGGTTAGTGTGTCGTTTGGATGGCTTGTTAGAGCGCGTGTTTATCCGTCCTGCACCAGACTGCATATTAGGAATGAATGTACACATACCAGTACTTGTTGGCTGTAACAAAACAATCTATCAAAAAGAGGCAAATTGCCACTGTGTTTTTAAGTGTCTGGAACATGTTATTTGTCACTCTCGCCCCATTGCATATGCAATGATAAATAATGCCAATGAATGAATGACATCAATACAATAGACAGGTCCATGCACTAACACCCTGCCAGCTGTCATGTAAGCCATCTGAAGACATGATAAACACATCATTCCACTACTGCATATGCTCAGATCTATAGGTAATTTTATCATGGATAACCCCCCCCCCCCCCCCATACTTTAAGATGCATGACATCTATAAAGTAATGCATATCCAACATGTATAACAACTATATAAATACATCAAGTAACTTAATACCAATATGAAGTCTGAAACTGAGGACTTACCCATAAAGACACTGTCTGCTGAATCTTATACTGTAGCACATACAGTCCTCTCTGGCTGAGCAGGCTTAGTGTCTAAGACAAAACTCACTGCACTGTCATGAAGAGGAACTTAAGGAGGCAGAACATTAGGAAATATTTCCTGATCATCAAACATTAATCTTATTCAGGTCATCAGTCTGCCTTTGATGTACATATCAAAGCCCCACTAATGTTGATCTCGTATGGCAGGCTGTTTGTTTTAAAAACCCTCCAGTAACTTCTTCCCGTTGGCAAAACAACTGCCTTTGGCAAGTCTCCTGCCTGTGACTCCTCTTGTTTACCTCACACATCCCATCAGTGAGTGGAGCGTCTGTCGAGGAGACCGGAGGTAAGTCTGACCCTCCGAGTCCTGGTGTCTGCGGGCCATAGCAGAACCATCCATAATTAGACAGAGGTGCTGTCTGCCTGTGCAGCTCCTTACCTGGTTGTTTACCTCTTTGCCACTGAGACATTTACAAATAACTTTTTAAAAAAAGAGAGACAGGAGAGAGAGAGAGAGAGAGAGAGAGAGAGAGAGAGAGAGAGAGAATATCTTCAGCGACTGCAGCCAGAGAACAGTTTGTCTATGACCTTGATTCTGCTCTTCAGTTCTCAATATCAAAATTAGTCGCTCCGGTGCTGTGGGATTTTTCATTGTATTTTTGTAGGTCAAGGTCACTGACGACAGATTCTCATGTAACTTTCATAAGTGGAATAGTGAGAGCTTCTAAAATGTCTGGTTTTGCTGCATCTAATTGTAGGCATTTTACAAATGAGCCGCAAAGGTATAATGTGGGTTATTGTATATGTTTTAATCATGTTTGAACAATAACTGTGAAGTAATTGTCAGATACATGGATGACCAATAAGGATGGCCACAGACACAAAACAGACTTTAGTTTCCCATCTCTGCCTGTGTATAGCTTTTCTATTGCAGCTATGTAAACAAATTGCTATGTATACAAGCAGGGATTTCAGAGGCAATGGGATATCATGTATTGGCTCATCAGCACCTCTGGCTGAAATGACTGCAGATGTGTCCATTTTCACATTCACATCTGAGACTTTTGTTTGCAGGCTTGAAAAAAAAAAAAACATAAAGTTTTGTGTGCAATAGAAATCTGACCATGCTTTGCTGAAATTTGACAACGAATTTCCACACATTAAATAAAGATAGTAAATAGTCAGTGATGCCTGAAGCAATATAAATTGGCGAAGTAGCTTGACGAATTCGTGTTTGGGGAAGAGTGCTTCTTACATTATGTGGGATTTGAAAATGGATGATGTGTGGTTGCTCTGAAACTACGCAAAGCAGCATTTTTTTTTTTTTTGCACAATGCCACATCCCCATGAGCACCCTTTCACATAAAATAAATATTTCCTTGAACCTTCCTAAGTAGGGATCTTAACTGTTTATTTTAGAGAGTAACACGAAAATGCTGTGTACCGTTTGTCCGTGGAACACAATGCTCTTTAAGACCATGAGGTCTTACAGCAGACGGCATCTGCTCTGTGCCCCTGGTTTGTGAATTCTGCGATAAGAATGGGTTTAGGCTGTGTTCGTACAAACGCTAATCTGACATAGGAGTAGAGCGCGTTGCCTTAGCTCCCCAGCTGATGTTATGTGATGTGATGGAGATTTTAAGTAAGCATAATCTCACATAGCACTGTGCGGAAAAGTGGATTTACATGCGCAAATCAGTGGAATAACAGCGCGCCGAAAAATGAAGACAGCTATGGTAATAGTTCTAATATAACTATTGTGTGGGGATGGTATTTTCCTAAGGGCGCACAGGTACCAGCGGGGTTGTTCTTGTAGAAACTGTTATTGGACATGTGTTTTGTGTTTCCACTTCATAAAACAATAAAAAGAGGATTAGATTGACTGGAACAATAGAACCTATCTTTAATCTAGATTCGCTTGGGGAGAGTTTTGATAGAGCGAACAGCCTATATTTAGACATGTGGAAACAATAGCTTTTGTCACTAAAATATTTTGGGATGGAGAACAGATTAATCTCCTGTGTTGCTTGCAAAAATGTCATCGATTAAATGTCATAGTATTTTTAGAATATTTTGGTGAGTTGGGCACGAAAAGTGTGGTAGCTGAAATGTTCGAGTTAATTAAAATAGACCAGTTTGAAATATGAGGAATAGCAACCGGTAACTAACCTGTATTTGGGAAAAGCGTATTGTTCTAAAGTTTAGCCTATTGTTTCCCAGCTTTTGAAGAGCACTTGGAGTTTTTTTCATTCAAACCAGATCCTTTAAACATGCCTTTCATCCAATGTGTATATACAACATGTATTTGAAAACATTGTCAGTAGTTAATAACTACGTTATTAACGTAGAACACAAGTGTTTTGTTTCTGTGGTTAAGTGCAGTGTTAATGAAATTACATAGCCTGACTGATGTTTTTAGTTTTTGGTTATACCACGTAGGCTACAGTATTGTAGGCTACACGTGTGAGAGGAATTTAACACGAATCCTGTGTGGGTTTCTTTTTCCTCTTTTAGCGTCATGGGGTAGCAGTGTTTTTAGCAATAACCATGTGCACCAGTTTGTTCTTCGTGTACAACGCCAGCTTCAGCAGCAACAGCAACACTTCAAGAGGCTCGAACGATGCGTCGAGTCGTAAGAGTGAGCTGTCCCCCAGTACACCTGTCAAGGCGCACAAATCTCCCCCCTCAGTCTTGCAAGGATACAACAGCATCATTGACCACAAGGTGAGCAGAGAAAGCGCCCATTAAACCCTTTTGCTTCGGATGTGGTGTGTGTTTCTCTAGGGTAGAGCCTACATATACATTTGATAGGCTAATACGAAACGAAGTACAAACAACTGCGACTGAAGAATAAAGAGCCAATTTGTGTGTGTGTGTGTGTGTGTGTGTGTGTGTGTGTGTGTGTGTGTGTGTGTGTGTGTGTGTGTGTGTGTGTGTGTGTGTGCGTGCGTGCGTGCGTGCGTGCGTGCGTGCGTGCGTGCGTGCGTGCGTGCGTGCGTGCGTGCGTGTGTGTGTGAATCTGAATCGTGATGTATTGCTAGTGTCTTTAAATAGCTTGTAGGCGCCTAGCAGCAAAAAAAAAAAAAAAATCCCAACAAGGTCTGTGTGAAAAGCATTTCTCATGTGCAATTAATCTTTGTGAAATGGATGCTTCCCAATCATTTCGTGCTGTCACCAACATCATAGTTTTTCAAATGTATGGAAAGACCACAGATGTTTAATGATTTTTATCTAACCATTCTACTTATTCTACTGAGCCGTTGAGGTGGTAATATCAGTACCACATACTGTGGCTATCATGACCATATTTAATACAGCAAAATATTTCTATAGCAATGCATACATTGGAGCGCTGGAAACCACCATTTATTTCTGTGTGGCCAGTAAGCAGTAACTGACCTCGGGCCATAGACATTGTGCTCTTTAAGATGAACAGATCAAGAGACAATCAAGACACTTGAAATAAATAAATAATCACAGAAAAGCTCTATGTAGCACAAGAGTATATGGAAGAGTGGCTTCAATGTGATAAGCTCTTGCTCATGATTTCATTTAATGCTGCTGTAGCCTACGACTACTGTGTGAGGAAGCTTAGACGAGCTGATGAGTTATGCTCAGAGCCCTGATAATTAAAAATTTACCAGCAGCGAAGTTCAAGGCTAGAGGCTTTTCCGCCGCCACTGTATCAATTTATATTAGACGCTGTGCGTTGGATGCTGTTGTGAGCATGTATTTGAAGAATTAGACTCTAGTTTTCTTCTCACGGGCCCTAGGAAGATTTTGCCCACATACCCATTAATCACAATTTAGCTTGACCCAGCACGACTAAACTCAACTGATACTCACCTGTCACAGAAATTACAGCCTGCAGATGCAAATGAGACTCCTTCCTCCACACCAAATCTCCCACCAGGACAGTAATTGCATTGCAATTGGAATTATTCCTTAAGAGGGACAAAGTGTTGTTTGCCTCTACCTCTACCTGTAGTGTGTGTGACAGGAAGGGGAGACCAGGTGGTGGAAGGTGATGAACAGCTGTGAGGTCTTTTGTGGTTGGAGTGACCAGAGAACATTTGGTCACCTGGGTCTGTCCACAGGGGGTGATTTTTCAGAGTGATCGAGAGGGACTGTGGGTGTCTGTGTTCGGGGAGACAGACAAACAGTCCTGCAAGATAGCCCACGGACAGCTGGTGTAGCTCCAAGTCACTCCAAGTCACTTTATAGGTCAGCAAACAAACCGGCCAATTAGCTGCAGATTCACAAAAAAGACAAGCTCCTGACCAGTTGGGCTGAAAAGCTGCATCCAACAGGAAGCCCGTTCAGTAGAGATAAGCCACTGGTGCCACTGCCTGGCATCCTGGGGTGATGTGGAGGGGTAGCCCTCGGCTTGAGCTGAGCCCTGGGCAGACTTCAGCAGCCCAGTATATGGCCGAACGACTCTCTTTTGTGACCATTTAAATTTGATGTCTTTCTGGATTAAATATTAACTCAGAACACCCCTCGTCTCAAAGCCCTGTTTGGAAATAGCTTTCTGGCGACTTGTGCTTTATTTGACAAAGGGTACGTGGCAGGGAAAAAAGCAACTGGACGTTTTAAATCTGAGGGAATGCATCAAAGTGTTTCATCCAATATAAACCTCTAAGAAGCTTTAAGCTTTCAAATGGATGGTCAGCAATGAACATTGTGTTCTTGATGGCTGTGACTGGGATTACTGTGAATTCTCAGGCTTTTAAAAGCTGTGACATATGTCGTATTCTGTCATGTTTTGTGATGTTTTTCCACACACATTAGCTTGTTTGGTAAATTAAGACATTTTGAGACAGATCCTCATTGAATGAGGAGTCTTGAGAAATGTTAGTGCCACGTATTTCCCCTAAGAGAGCAAGAGGAAGGCTGTCTTTCCATTCAAGATTCATCTTGCTCATTTGACCTGAATACAAGCATTTTCCCTTTTCGTTACACTGAAATCTCCATCCTTTTGGAGCCTTGCCAATAACATAATACACACTTTACATATTAAACAGCGATGAACCAAACACAGAGGATTACCATGAGCGGGGTGTTTGAAATGGTAATCAGGACGACTTCATCGTTCCTCCCCTGTACTGCTTAGATAGAATCCCGTAATATTCCTTTCACATATGTGAGCTAATTGGTTTCCTCCCGCACCACCCTTGTCTTGGCACTTCATCAAAATAGCTATCTGAGCTGAAGTATCATTGAGCAAATTTTCACAATGGTGGACAGGGAGCAGACAGAGAATCTGCTCCCTGCCACATGCACTGCCGCACCCACAGACCTCAGATCAGAAGGGAGAGCATATGGTGAAGTCACACAGCACCAGTACAGTGACTGCTCGATCACCAATCTCCTCTTTGGGTTATCCTATACACATAAGATGCAGGCAGGTGAGAGAGAGAGAGAGAGATCAGACAAGTTTGCTGTGTGTTTCATGTTTTCTATTGGCCCCACACACGCAGTAAGGGGATGCGTTAGCTGAAGCTTGTTATGCTCTCAGCAATGGAGGCCATCCAGTGGGAGAGCAGTCAGATGAGGGATGAGGGACCAGGGACCGGGGCGGCTAGGGCTTTGCTGGTGGGGGGGGGGGGGGGGTGGAGGTGGTGCAGATGCTGCCGCCCTCTGCATTTCATTTGCTGGATGGCTGCTCCTTTGAATCCTCCCCATCCTGAAGCACAGAGTGAGCATCAGAGAGCAATCTGGATGAGGTGAGAGAGACAGAGAGAGAGAGAGACAGAGAGAGAGAGAGAGAGGGTGGAGGACTGATGGGGGAGTCTGGGGAGGAGTGGGACAGAGAGAGAGAGAGAGGGAGAGATTCAGCTGTGGGGAAGAGAACAGCGGATCGAGTAATGAGGGAGAGTCTGTGAGTGTGTGTGTGTGTGTGTGTGTCTGCGTCTCTGTCTGTGTGTGTGTGTGTGTGAGTGTGTGTGTGCACTTGCATGCGTGTGTGTGAGTGTGGGTGCCAGAGATGACAGAGGAACAGAGAGAGAGCGCTATGAGAGAGTGTGAAGGAAATGAAAGAAAGAGTTTGAGGGAGGAGGGGAAGAAACATGGCAGAGAGAGAGAGAGAGAGAGAGGAGAAGGAGGGTGCGATTCTCAGGGGTATCCTCATTGTACTCTCGAGCTGTCTGATTTCTCTAGTGTGGGCAAGATCTACAGCCATTCAACATCCATGCAAAAGGCAGCAACCTCTCTTTGAGCTCGGCGCTGTCAAAGATCGCAGCACCAAAGCACACGCGCGTGAGGGCATTTACAGGGGAGCCCTCACGGCTTCATCCGTTTGGGGCCAAATTGAGAAGTCGAATGGCGTACACCGCACATACAGCAATATTTACAAGTGTTCACTGTGTTGTGCATTTACCAGCTCTGAAAAGACTGTTTACACCACTAACATGGCATTCAAAGTGTGGGGGAAGAGAGAAGCCTGGGGAGATGTTTTTGGTGGATGAGTCAGAAAAAGCCGTCTTCACAGCTACAGTACATATTATCCACGTGATGTACAGTACTGTAATAATACCATTAAGGGAATGCGCTGTGGGGGGTTAAAGCGCCACGGTGGGTTTAAAAGGCTAAACCTATAGACTGGGTGGTGTTTGACTGGCTGTTTTCATTTGCATTGTTGTCGACTGTGTCGGTAACCTGTAGGTTACCGGGATGCTCGGCATACTGTAGCCGTGGGAGTCGGAAATAAATGTAAGGCGTGTTATTACAATGTGTTCAGCATTTGCGAGTCCAGATGCACAACCTCACACTGACATTTCAGACATAAATGATGCTGGAGCATGTCCTCTCTCTCCTCTGTTCTGTTGTTTCGTCTGTAATATGCCTCTAATTCACCTCTGTGCTAGGCACAGAACATTAGCCACACGGTCAGCACACACACACACACACCTATGACCCCCAGCCGTCCTACACATCTGTCCAGGCAGCTGGTTGAGGGGTTGGGGTGATGTCCACTGTGAGGCCACCGTAGTTTTACCGCTGCTCTGCTGTTCAGTATTTACTAATGCAGTCCAGTCCACTCCTATAAAGCAGCCTGCCATGAGCATGATAATTGCCCTCACACAGCCATTGTGGCAATGCAGAGCTGAAGTACAGTAGTTATTTTCAGGTCCACTCTGCATTTAGTGTGTTTTTCAAAAAAAGTCAGTTTCCGAGTTTAGTATAAACAAAGTATTTATGTTCTTTACTTGTGTGACTTCATGATGGAAATGCAAAGAAAGCCTTGAAAAAGGGAAGAGAGGGCTGTTGTGTGTTGTGCATTTATTCCCGTAAATGCGGCAGACGGATATGGTGCTCTGACTCAGAGCGTCGGTCTCGAGAGCGTGAGCGGAACGGTTGCACAGAGTTTTTTTTATTCCAGGTCCCTATGGCATCCTCATCGCTGCATTGCAACAGCGCGGCTATGAAGTCCTTCAGTAGCAAACAAAACACTGCCTGGGGCTATCCAGCGCTGGCTTGAAAAGCAATTACGGATGTAGGGCGCATTCTGTTTCGATAAGCATTCCCTCGACGGAGTAATCACTTGCACGGTGCCTCTTGGCTCTCCTCTTTTGGGTGGGGAATCGTGGCGTTGCGGCTGAACCCGTACATCTTGGCACAATAGTAAAGCGCCGGAGAATTCTGTGCCGTTGTGTGTATTTAGAATGAGATTTCACGCCCTCCCCTCCACCGGCCCACCCAACACCACCACCACCACCACCACCATCCTGTTTCACTTTGGAGATCAGGCACAGTGCCAGTCGGATGGATTGAGTCCCTTCACCCTGGCCCTTGGGTGCCATGCCAAAGTCCTGATCACAAAGAAAGGTTAAACCGTGATAGATGTATTTTTAAAGTATAGCTCCTGAAAGACAGATAGCTCATCAGTGGGCTTGTGCTTCAGAGCAAGGCAAAGGAGGGGGACAAACAGATGAAAAGCGTCACATCAAACTGTCTTTTTCGTCCCCACTGTGCAGAGAGCCTGAAGCACCATCCAGCCATTTAGCAGTGATTGATGAGCCTGTCTCCCATGCTGAGAAAAGGAATGATCAAGCCATTATTTGTGTTTTTCAGTGTGATCTGGCTGTGATAAGTCCTTACGCTGATAGCATTTCCCTGGAGATTATCAACATATTTGCATGTAGAGGCCATTAATTATAACTGTGAAGCTGGTGGCTTATCACTTGGAGCCTTTCCAAAGTAGTGTGTGTGTGTGTGTGTGTGTGTGTGTGTGTGTGTGATTTGGTACATAGAGGACAGCAGACGATCAATTTGAGGAAGAACTGTCACACACTGGAGTACTTTCAGATTGCGGCGAGGAGACCAATTTGATTGCGTGCCCTACATGGCACCAGCTCAGTTGCTGTCCTGAAGGGTTAGGCTAAGGCGGATTTTACAGTAATGGACACATGCTGCATGTCTTCTTGTGCTGTTCAGAAAGGGGAGGGAAAAAAACTTGACACATCTATCCGAGGCACAGAAGGTTCTTCCACGGCTTTCAGCCATTACCCAGAATTCAGCGCTGGCTAATGAGCACAACACGGTCCTTGATGGATGTTGTTGGCAGCTCTTTCAGCCTAGAGGAGATAATATGACAATGCGGCAAAGTTAAGCGCCTTGGAATTCAGCATCATTGACAGGCAATTGCAGGCACTTTCCTCCACTGTTCTGTAAAGAGAGCACATACTTTAATATCGTATGCACATCCTCTCAACCTCCATGGGGTTTCCACATTAATTCAGGATAAGTCTCAGTTATTCAGGATAAAGCTCGGTGTTGGAGGATAAACACTCGTGAGCCACCTGGGAAATATATGTAGAACGTGGCGGTGACAGTAGGTCCTCGGCTGCAGAATTAGACAATTTTTCTGTTCAGCTTAGAAATGACAAGACGCAAACATCCAAGAATATTGCTGTCAGTCACTGAGGACAGGTTACCCTTTTGAGTTCAACCTCCACAGAGATTGTCGAGCTCCTGGCTGCTATAGTGTTCGGTGGTAGCTGCATACCGGAGCAACCACATGTAATCACAGTTTAACCTCGACGGTGCAATCCGTGATTACCTAAGAGGTTAATGAACCACTTTGGAACTCTCAACTCATGGCGCATTCATTTCTCCTATTCTCAAAGGTGCAGTTCTGTCCCAATCACCGCCTGCATCAGTTAATCCCCCGATTCCCAAAGTGCGGCGTCAGTTGATTGCCGGCGGCTAATGTGAGTCATACTCATTAGAGCCGCAGCCTAATGTAGCCGCTGTGTGATTAAAGCGTGCAGGTAAAGTGCGGCGGATGCGCACCCCCCCCCCCCCCCCCTCGGTAATAAAGAACCCGCATGCTGCACTGGACCATCAGACAATTACTGCGGCTAAATCTGTCCCCGTGAATCGCGGGGCCTGTGCCGGAGATGAGCGTCATTATCATTATCAGATGAAGAGGTGAGGGCTGGGATAGCGATGCGGGGCCACGGGCTCCCGCAGGCCGCAGGAAGCCGCGAGGAAGCTGCCTTAACGAGGAGCTCCGGCGGCATGTGCGGGAGGCGACAGCGTCAGGGTCGAACTCACCCAGGCTTTCTTCCTCTTCTTCTGGGGCTTAATCACTGGCGCTGGCCACCGCCGCTCAGCCGCACGTCACGTGACCCACTCTGACAAAGCAGCGCAGCAAAAACAATGTGAATCACCTCCCACTGGGGATCTGGCATTTCCTCAACTTTTGGCGTCACTGTCGGTTCAGTTGGGAAGTGAAAAAGGCTGCATTTCTATCACTCGGGGTGTTTTTTGGTCAGTCTGGTCCAGCTACATTGCATGGCATGGCAGAGCATTGCAGACCTCTTCACTATCGGCTGGTCCTAATGATTCCAGTTAATTGCATGCGTTATGCGGACTGCTGGGCTGTGCATTAGATCAAGGTCTGACGTGCGTCTAGACCCATCAAGTGTCACCGTATCGGTTTAATGATCGTCCTCCTCATTCAGGGCAACTACATCTTTTTGTCATGAGCTGAACGCAGTCATTATTCAAATAAGCCCCTGCTTCTTGGCCATATTTCAAGGCATTGGCCTATAGAGCCCTGTGTTGTACATGGCATTATGGTGGAGGTATAGATGTTTATAAATGATTGGCACTTGGTGCTGTTCACCAACATTAGTTCTTTAGATTCCTCCTCTTGATTGTCAAATGAACCATATTTCGACTATTCACACTTTCGACAAGCCTTGACAAAGTGGCCGGCTCTTAAAATGTGAAATGTGTGGGGAGGAACCGTAGGCTGTGGCTGGTCTTTGTCCTTGTGCCTTAATGTGGGTGTGAAATTGAAATTGAAGATGGTCATTAGTTAATGAAATCGTTTTCGTCTCATCTGCTCATAATTCATGTTCTGCATCGCTCATTAGTCATCGTGAGACAGTGGGCCAGGTGCTGCGGCGGGAATCACAGATCCTCTCCGACGTTTCACTCAGCTCAGCCCGCAGGACTGAAACCGTCTCGTAACGCAGCGAGGTGCTGTACTTTTCCTGCTCGTCTTCATCTGCTTGCACGTCTGTTTTCTCCCGGTTTATTCGTCTGTTTCTTTCCTGGCTGTCTTCCATTCTGTCTGTCTGTCTGTCTGTCTGTCTATCTGTCTGTCTTGCTCTCTCATGCTCTGTCTTTCCCCCCTCTGACTGCGTCAACTGTGCTTTGCCATCCACTGCACTCTTTGACGGGAGCTTGTTATCATTGTGGTCCATCTCCCAGTTATAAGCCCCACGATGGATGCTAATTCCTCCCCTGAGGACCTTGTTTTAACGGATGCCGCTTGTCAGGGCTGCTTGCTTAATCCCAGGCTCAAAAGAAAAGGAAACACACACACACTTACACACACACTTACACACACACACACTCATACACAGACACACACACACACACGCACACACACACACACACACACACAGACACACACACACACACACACAGAGAGACACAGGCACGGTTGTAAAGGAGAGCACCTTTTGTATTCAGGCCAAGGCAATCATCTTGACAGGGCGGCGTCTTCATCGGCTTGGCGCCTGGCTCCCGCCTGGCTCCCGCCTCCCCGCCGCCTGCTGTGTGCTTCCCGACAGCAGCAGCCCAGCGGCCGGACGAGACCAGCCTCCAGCGCTCACTGATTAGGGAAGAGGAAGAGGAGGAGGAGGAGGAGGAAGGCAGGCAGCAGGCAGCGGCAGGGGTCTCGCCGCTCTGAACCTGACAGCTAGTCCACCCCCAAGGTCACTTTGCTGTTCGCTGTTCGCTGTCCCCCCGCCCCGCGTCCGACTGCTCGTCGTTGTTATGCTGGAGGACAGGAAGTTCTGCAGCTCCAAGAGACTGCGTCTATAGTTCTGTTACACCAGTAGGCTGGCTATATATGCATGGATGGCTGTGTGCAGGAGCTCATTTGTTTCCGGTGGAGCCAGGTGTTTGCTAATGTAATTAGTGTCTACACGGACCCGCTTGGTTGTTTCACCCAGTGAATCAGCATGTTACCATCTGAAAGGATTATTATTGGGGAATCCC
>NC_084995.1:32389980-32489980 GCF_963854185.1 Sardina pilchardus | reverse complement strand
GTGTGTGTGTGTGTGTGTGTGTGCGTGTATGTGTGTGTGTGTGTGTGTGTGTGTGTGTGTGTGTATGAGTGTGAGGAGAAGAGGGAGGGGGTGCTCTCTCCAGGTGGGGGGTTGGTCCAGGTGCTTGTGCATGTGTGCTGTTCTGCTGTGCAGAGGAGCCCTGCTGACAGGCTCTGCAAGTCTAGGAGCTCCGCTCAATAGCTGCAGCATTTGCCAGTGAATTGGACTGTAATCTCATACATGAGAGCATTTCTATAAATATACTGCTCTCATGTGTGTGGTCAGCTGTGGTGTTTGAATGTGTGTGTGTGTGTGTGTGTGTGTGTGTGTGTGTGTGTGTGTGTTTGTATGCACCTCATGTAAAGAGTTGCACATTTCATTTTAAAGAGCATATTTATTGAGGGGAATCTGTGAGCTCTATGCCTCTTCTACATTTCCTGCTATGTAAAGGAGAAGCTCATAGCCCAGGGGCACCCATGCCCGTTCCTGGAGATCGTCCTGCACCTCCGGAAGAGTTTATTCAGCTGTGTGTGTTGGAGCTGAATCAGCTAGTCATAGCTCTCTCCAAAGTGCCCGAGTGTTTCAGCAGTGTGAGGAGGTAATGGTTACTACTTAACACTCGAGAAGTTGCAGTCATATAGTGGCCATGATTCAAATGGCGTGTAAAGTGCAAAGTCTATCAGCAAGCAATATACTTCTGCATGAACTATAGCTATGGCGTGGCATTGAGCTGACTCATGAATGCTTGGCCTATAGAGTAATAGTCAGTAATCGCACAAAGAGCTCTCTCCAATAATGAAAAAAAAGACCAGCAGAAGCTGTCGATCTTGTAGGTTGAAGTGAATGCATGCTTTGAATGCTTGAATGCTGTGTAAGGCATTCCTGTCTGCTTCTGTTCGTGCTGAGTGGAGGGAGCTGAAGGAGTCCACACTGACCCTCACGCATCACACTGACCCCCCACGCGCCTCACCCTCCTCACCTTCCTCTCTCCCTTCTCTCCCTCTCTCTCTCCCTCCTCCCCCTCTCTTCCTCCTCTCCCTCTCTCTCTCGCCCTCCTCCCCCTCTCTCTCTCTCCCTCCTCCCCCTCTCTCTCTGCCTCTCCCTTTCTCTCTCTCTCTCTCACAGCCGCTCAAGATGCACTGCAACAGCTGCGCGCTGGTCACCAGCTCGGGCCACCTGACGGGCGGCGGGCGCGGCGCCGACATCGACGCGGCCGAGTGCGTCATCCGCATGAACGACGCGCCGGCCGGCGGCGCCTTCGGCCCGGACGTGGGCCGGCGCACCAGCCTGCGCGTGGTGGCGCACTCCAGCATGCAGCGCGTGCTCCGCGGCCGCCACCAGCTGCTCAACGCCAGCCAGGACGCCGTCTTCATCTTCTGGGGGCCCAGCAGCTACATGCGGCGCGACGGCAAGGGCCTCGTCTACAACAACCTGCGCCTCATGAACCAGGTGCTGCCCAAGCTCAAGGTCTACATCATCTCCTGGCAGAAGATGCTGCAGTTCGACGAGCTCTTCAAGAAGGAGACGGGCAAGGACAGGTAAAAAGGCCCGGGGGAGAGGGGGGATGGGTTTTGGCGGTCGGTCAGGGTCGTGTGTGTCCCGTGTGTTCTGTCACGTAGTGTGTGTGTGTGTGTGTGTGTGTGTGCGGTCAGGGTCCTGTGTGTCCCGTGTGTTCTGTCGCATAGTGTGTGTGTGTGTGTGTGTGTGTGTGTGTGTGTGTGTGTGTGGTCAGGGTCCTGTGTGTCCCGCATGTTCTGTCACATAGTGTGTGTGTGTGTGTGTGTGTGTATGGTCAGGGTCCTATGTGTCCCGCGTGTTCGGTCACGTAGTTGACCGAGAGTTCTGTTTATGCTTGAACAGTCCGATATATCTGTAGAGATAGAAATGTCTGAGCCAGTAGGATTACACTACTGGTAGGATTACAAGTAGTGAAGAAAAGCCAGACAAAAAAAGGACAGTGAGATTGTACAGTTGAATGTGATTGCCAGCCATCTGTGTGTCTGCAACATCCGCGCTCTACGGACGTTCTCTCGTTTGAAAGTGCTGTGATGGAAAACATATGCAGCAGGTCAGCTCTTTTAGTTCTCTAAATGTGTGAGACACAGACAGACAGGCAGACAGAGAGAAAGAGAAAGAGAGAGAGAGAGAGGGAGAAAGAGAGAAATGATAACAATAGCTTGAGAACAGATGCTTTCAACTGAGCTCAGTGCAGCTTAATGAAGCTCATGAGGGGCTGCGGTGTCCAGTCAGTTCAGGTAACACACTGATATGACTGGAGGTGAGGTTCAGGAGATATGGAAATGAGATTAGAGATGTATCTGGACTCTGAGGTGCGAGATTCACTCAATTTTTGACCACGGAGATAATTGTCTAATTTACACAGTGCACTTTTGAATGAGCTCCAGACTGAATGTGTGTGTGTGTGTGTGTGTGTGTGTGTGTGTGTGTGTGTGTGCCTGTGTCTCTCTGTGTATGCAAGAGAGACAGCGAGATGTTTTGGTTATTATCCCCCTTCTATCTAGCCTACCATTGTTCATGAACAGCAGTGGGCTTACACTAACTACACTAAGCCCCAGTCGTCCATTCAAATCTCCCTCCCAGTTAGGCCTCGGCCATTATGGTGGTCTGAGTGCATTTCTATATTATTACCTCTGTTCTGGCGTAATATTCCAAAAAAATGAAAATGGATTTCCCCTCCAGGACAGAGACAAAACAGCAGATAAAAGAGTGTGCTAAAAGGGAGAGGAGAGGTATGCAAAGCGTGTCAGTGCAGCCCAGCCGAAGGCTGCCAAGAGCCGCATGTCAAAGTCGGTTCAGTGTAGGATTGACAAGGTTGTTCCTTTTGTTCATTTGACACACTTTCAAGTTTAAACCTTGCCTGTCAGAAGTTGTTTTGACGTGCCCCGCTCACACACATACAAACTGTTTTGGGAAAACAGTGTAGTATTGTGTCTGTGGTGGTCTCGTAACTGAATACTGAGAGGTATATGAATTTAAGAAGCCTTATGCAAATTGTATTCAGGTCTGGCTCAATGCTGAATGTCTGAGCGTGGCATAAAAGTGGATGCCCCAAGATGGTATTTCTACAGAAGTACAAACATTCAGTTTTTAACTATGCCCATTTTCGAACAATGGATGCAGATTGCATCCTGAATCTTCTGTGATTTCTTTTACCGCACCCAAGTGATTAACTGAATGTTTAATGCAATGTCAATAAAGTACTTAGTGCTGCCATCCTCTACGGATGGCTGGGATGATTACTTGCAGAAACTTAGGCGAGCAAGTATGCAAGGTAAACAAGCAAGTGTGTTTAGTGCAATCAGGCCTTTATATAACCCTTGTTCTGGCACCCCGGGCTGGACCATGCATTAACATGCTTATGGTGTTATTTACTTTTCTTTTCCACCTCATTATACCGGTTCTATCGGTAACTGTTACAGTTTTTCCTCTCATCTTGGTAATCAAAAGAATGTGTTTACTTTCTAAACACAGAGACAGAGCTTGCAGCATCAGTCAGCTTTTTATCCAAAGAGAAAGACTTATCTTGGCTTCTTAGATCCTTTAGGCTTTGGCTTGTTTACCTAAACGAAAAACATTGCCTAAACGGGAAAGAAAAAAAACATTCCTCCATAAGATTAACGATTATTATGACATTTTTTTTATATGTCCTGTCTATTAGGCCTGTAAAAAGAAAAGAAATCTGATATGTGTTTACAAAATAGGATTTTTATTGTGCTGGACCCCCCAGGAAGTAATCATCTGGTTATTGGATGCAGTGCTCCAGGTCACCAATAATCCATTTATGGAGAAGCATGTCAGTGGCTCTGACATGAAATGCTTGGACTGTAGATTAGCGTCTTGAGGCCGATGGTGATGTGCATGTTTGGTTGACTGGGGAAAAAAACAAAACTGTGGCGCCACGTCTCACAAGAGAGAGGAGATTAAGGTGATTTTTCTTTAAAAACTTGGCCCTGAACAGGGTTTTCTGCTCGTATTAATCCACTTTAAATATTTAGTTGTGTGCTTTTTACAGTGCTCAGGGCCCCCAATAACTCCTGAAACCAGCGGCCGAAGCTGCTCTGTAGCTTTCTGGTCGGATGACCTCTGTAATTGCAGTCATCTTTTATGTATTCCCCCGAACAGAGGGACCATGACCACCATCCTGCCGGGGCGGCCTTGCGTCCTCTCTCCCAAAGAACCGGGGAGGAGTTTGGCTCTGTCAGGCATGATCATCCACAAATAACAAGCTCAGGGCCACCCAAACGCCACAGCCCTGCAGCCAGGCTCCTTGAGATCACCTGTTTTGAAAGGCTGTGTATGTGTGCGTGTGTGTGTGTGTGTGTGTGTGTGTGTGTGTGTGTGTGTGTGTGTGTGTGTGTGTGAGAGAGAGAGAGAGAGAGAGTGGGCGAGGGTTAGAAAGAAAGTGAATAGTGTAAAGAAAGGTAAGGAGAAAGAGAGAAGTGCCTGTATTGAAGCCTCTATTGAACCTCACTGTGAAGGTAGAAAGGCTTTGGAGTGGGCTGTGGCAGAAAGTGCAGGGTGATTACACCTGGAGAGGCTTTTCCAGCGTGAGCACGGGAGGAGAGGAGAGGTGGGAGCCCACAGAGAGCCCTTGCCCACAGAGAGCCGTGGGGTGGCCTGGGTCCCGTTTGGTCAGTTAGCGCTCCAGGCTCTTGGGTGGACTCGAGCAGCTTGTCGTCCCCCAGGCACAGACACACAGCTGCAGGGAGGGAGGAGGTTAGGAGTGGCCAGCGGAGAGAGCAAAGCTCCGGTGCTTAAAAGTGTGCCTCTGCTCCTGGTGCCACATCGCAGGATTCCAGCTCAAGTTGGACATGCACTTCAGGCAGCCAAACACACACACACACACACACACACACACACACACACACACACACACACACACACACACACACACACACACACACACACATATACAGTATACACACGTACACACGTGCGCACACACACACACACTTCTCTGTTCTTACCAGCGCTCATGCTCTCTCGTCAACCCTGGTTAACGAACCTAATAGACAGCCGCTAAATTGGATCCACGCAGAGCTGGGAAGAGACAGGCCGTGATCTTTTGAGTGCGCTATCATATAATGGAAAGGGGTGCAGTCAGATCAGTGCTGATTCGGTGTTAATTCCCTGCTCCGCTCATGAAACTTTAACATGGAGGCTGGGGCCTCTGTAATTGATCCCTGTGGCAAGCGCTTGACTGTGCCCTAATTCCCCGGCATTTTACGGCAGCAGTAAAGGCCCGGAGCTTGCCTAGCCCTGGAGCTGTGATGAAGCAGACTTGAGAGAGAGCTACCGAGGCAGTGGGAGAGACGCAGAGCAGATCGCTCACGTCAACTCGCGCACCTGCGCGAATTAGCTTCTTTTGTTCTGCCGCTATGCTCCGTGGCCTACTGGAATGCCTCGGCGTAATGAGTCGGCGCGTCAGTCTCCTTCAGTAATCTGTTTGACCCAGATGTTCGTACAATTAACAGACTTTTGGATAAAAAGTGACTTAATTACAGCGGCGCACTCAGCTGCAAAACAATTTGGATTGTTGCTCTTAGTTTCAAGTTGAGACAGAATATGAAATGCCAAATAAATGTCAAATTAATGCCATCAATTTAACACAACCTTAGTTCAGAGAGCCTATGGGTTCTTCTTCTCTGGCAAAATCGCACACCTCTCCTTAGTTACAAAGACAAGTGGTTCAAAGACAGTTTGAGGGTATATGAACATTTGCTTTTTCTTAAAATAACATCCATTTCAAAATGATCTTTCCGTTAAGTGAGTCTGGCAAGTCCCTGTAAAAACACGGCAGACGGCAAGCCTGTAATGAAAGTAACTTTGTTACAAAGAAGGCATAATATCTCATATAGCAGGGAAAACTTTGCCATTAAATGTCATGGGGTTTGAATTCCTCCTGTAAACAGAGATCAAACAATAAGCTGCCCCTGAGTAGAGAGCGTTATGCTAGAGGCGCTTTCAAGAATAAATGTGAACCACTGTTGAAAGAGCTCTCAAAACATAATTTATTCCAAATAATATAGTGTGCCACTAATGTTCGTCTGTTTTATGCATTCAAATCGTGACATAGGTTAATATTGTTTGTGTATTGAAATAAAATCTCAAATTAAAAATGTGTATTAAGATAAATAAAATCGACTGACTTAATATTTTATTTTGCAATACTGTACCAATTTTCAAAAACATGATACTGATTTTTAATTAATAAGTATAATTTATGCAGTCTATCACAATATATTACATTCAATTATTATCTGATCATATCAGATTCTTGTCAATACACAGCCTTAATTAAAACATTTAAACTATTTATCTGCTACAGTAGGTGGAAGGAAAACAGGTAGTTAGCAAAGATGTCTTATATAGTTCAAAGACACAGGAGAGACAGGACCTGGCTGATCAACAACAGTAGAACTCTACTGTTTCTGCTCAAAGAGACAGAAATAATTTGACAGTACACAGCCTTCTTTTGCTGATATTAGCCGTCAGAAGGGAGAGACATTGTGGTGAGCCTCAAAGACGTGGGAAGGAGCATACGATTAGTGCTTTTTAGGCATGTTTTTTTGCTGTACCTCTGTACAGAATGAGCTATACAGTGAGTTCAGATATTACGTTGTACAATTAGCCAGACATCAAAAAGCTGTTTTTGTAGAGAACATTGTGCTTGCAGCATGTTGTGGGTTTTCACGTGGGCACATACTGTTGCCAGAATGTACTATGAACCTGCCAGTTGCCATCTGTTGCGTTATATTATTAATGTGACAAACGGCACATGGAGAAACGACTGCAGTAATTTACAATCCATCAGAGCCTGTCCATCAATCACTCGCGGAGTCCCTGTTCATAAAAGGTGTTTGTTTGCGTGCCACTGTGCCACGGTAGCACATTGCATTAGAGAGCCATTATGACTGAGACGTTATTGGACAGGATGTTGTTGGGAGTGTCGCAGGGCATTCATCCCTTCTGTCGATAACAGTCAGCTGAGGCAACTCATCTCCCTCTTTTTTTCTCCTCTCTTTTCTCTCTCTCTCTCTCTCTCTCTTCTGCAGGCGGATTTCGAACTCGTGGCTGAGCACTGGCTGGTTCACCATGACCATAGCTCTGGAGCTGTGTGACAGAATCAATGTTTATGGAATGGTGCCTCCAGACTTCTGCAGGTGAGCCCAAGTCTGTCACACAGGCAGTCATTAACACAGGATGTGGCGCGCGCGCACTGCACAGTGTGACAGCGCTGGGCCCTTTTTTTGAACAGAAATGTTATTAAAAGCAACCGTGTGTGAGTGTGTGTGTGTGAGTGTATGCCTTTTTAATAATGACGTGTCTCACAGGGTCAGACATGACCTCCGGGCTGTGTTACAGTAATGGACATCGGGGGACAATTTGCTGACAATTTGGGTATTGGAATCTGATGAAATTCAGTGGAAACAAGGATGGCTGTCGGTCTCAAATCGGCCCACAACTTTGTTATTGCTTTTTTTTTCTCTCCTGTAGTTTGGAACAGGGGATTAGTTTGTGCTGTGCCTTCAAATTGGATTAGTTCAGAGATTTCCAGTGTGACATTTAATATGCTAATCATTCTCACCCACGGTTTGTCTCTACCTCCTCCTCGGTTGTCTCCAGATGTTTATTGCGACATGCCTCATCTGCATCTGTGGGACTGAAGAGTGACAATGACAGTGATGTGACTTGGTTTCGATGTTTGGATGAAACGCATTTACATTTTTTTGCAATTAGAAAACAATAAATGGCTACGCTTTTATTTTTTCTGGACGTCATCAATTCAAAGTGAAATTTTTCACTTATACCCCCTAGGACATATCTTGCCAACTGCCTTACCCTGGCTGGCGCCAGTGTGAAATTGTTCATTTTATTCCCATTTGGCCTCAGTGGCCTCCTAATAGGTTATTAGCTTCTCACTACAACAGCTGTAATGTCCTCCAGATCCCCTGAACCAACGCAGGTTAAACACATCACCCAAGGCCATCCGTCAGTATCTTCTCCATGCGTGGGCATAATAAACCAGCATCCTCGTCACTCTGAGATCTCTCTGCCCTTTCTTTCTCTCTGTCACATACACATACTGTACACACACCACACACACACACACACACACACACACACACACACACACACAAATTCCCTGTAACCCCTCACTACTACTACTACATTCACTACATTCACCCCTCTCAATGTCATCCATTTCCTTCCCTCTTTGTCACACACACACACACACACATTCACTCGAACCCGTCTCATTCTTCTCCGTGTCCCTCTCTCTCTCTGTGTCTGTGTTCCAGAGAGGCGGAGCATCCCTCGGTGCCCTACCACTACTACGAGCCCCTGGGGCCAGACGAGTGCGCCATGTACATCTCCCACGAGCGCGGCCGCCGCGGCAGCCACCACCGCTTCATCACCGAGAAGCGCGTGTTCGCCAAGTGGGCCCAGACCTTCGACATCCACTTCTACCAGCCCGACTGGAGCCCTCCGCCCCTGCCCCAGAACCAGAACCAGACAGCGCCGGACACGCCGGCCACTCCCACCGTCCTCTCTGGAGCCCAGGAGACGTGACCTGACCGGAGGCTCTCGGCCCCTCGTCTGACAGGCTCTGGGTGGGGCGGGCGGGCGGGCAGGTTGGGGGGGGGAGGTTGGGGGCGGTCAAGCCTCATGAACAGCACACTGCAGACAGACACGAGGGGGAACTGGTCATCTGGTGTCTGTCTGCAGCAATCCCATCGGCTATCGCTTTGTCTCAGTTTGAATGCCTAAAACTGGACGAATGTGTCCAGGCTATAGTTCGGATATCCCATCAGGCCTCCCATCTTGGCTTGGGACATGCTGACGGTGGGCCGCACTGTGACCTCTGCACTGCGTTTTGTACTTGACTTTGTGCCATCCTATCGTTTGAAGACGGGAGGGGAGAGGGGGGGGGGGCTTCACTGTGCAACCTGTGTGCTTGCACTTTGGCCACAAAAGGTGGTGAGATAGAGCGGGTTACCCCTACTGAAGCACAAAGGTAGAGGCAGAAGCACTGAAGAATGGGCCAGCCTTTGGGTTCACGCCTCTGTACTGTATGTATTCCTTTGTCAGTGAAGCCTTTGCACCTCACAGCACTGGGGGGGGGGGGGGTTCTTGAGCTGCTCTACGGGCACCTCTGTCAACATGAGTTAGGGGAGAGAGTGCATTAACACAGAGGACAAATGCCAACATTCTCTAAATGTTTACTCTGGGTTTTCAAGTAATCCCCTGAAACAACATGACATTAACTCCAAAGTTCGGGAAATGTTGCACTCAAATGTCTGCGTGTTCAGGATTAGGCGAGAATATCTGTATGGGATTAATGTAGAGTAAAGAAAAGCCTTAAATATTCTGTGTTTCTCATAATGAAGGATGTATCTTCTAGTCAGCATCATCCCAAAGAGTGAGTCATTACATTGGAGGATGATATTTAGACCTGATATGGGAGCCTTGTTCCATAAATATACTGCTGAATTATGTGATATTCATGAGAACCAAGAATATTAACTTTCTGTTTGCTTTGACATTATTTTCAGTATTGCTTGCATTTCTGTTTTTCTTTTCATTGTAGTACTGTGAATATTAACAGATAAAAGTGGCAATGAACGGACACTAAGCCTGAGTCCTCACCACAGGCTACAGAGGCCGAAGTGCAAACGCTCCAAGTAAAGAGATTTAACTTATTTAACACATTCCCAAAAGCAGCTGAAAGGTGTTAGCTGTGAAATGCCTACACACCATGCTTGTTCTGTTGTAATAAAAAAAAAATAATCCAAATGTTTTCTCGTCTCCTCTCAGCGCTTACAAGTATTGTTCAAGCATGAACAATACACCACTGGGTTTCACAGCACTGTTAAATGTCACATTCTCCTCTTAGTCTCTGACTATCCTTTATAGGGAGGACCTTTCCATGTTTGCAATACGCAGCGGTTCTTCGCCTGCAGAGGCAGCGGAAGGCGTTCATCATACACGATGGCCTCATTCCTCCTGTCAGTCATGCTTGTGCACGCGCGTGTCAGGAATGTCAAACACATTTTCGGGATTAATGCAGTGGCCTCGGGTTAAATGAAAGGCAGGTGTGTGTCAACCTCTCAGACGACGGAGCCGCGTTTACCGACTCCTGCCGGCCCGAGCCCAGCCCGCGATGCGTGGCCAGGCAGGCATCTGTCACCAGCTAATGGGGCGAGTTATTGGAGGAGATAGGAAATTGTCACACGAATGCTGGAGCATGTCACTGAAGACGAGCAAGGAGATTAGGATCAACAGGCATTCATCCAGCTGTGGCTTTGCAGCAGTCAGACAGCAGGCTTGGAACAGCAATGCGCAGAATCAACACATGTTGTCTTCGCTTAGATGTGTAGTCTATGATCTGCAGACTAAACATGGTTTACTCTAGTCTAGTGGAATAACCTTAAAATGTTGCTTTTAAAAAATGACATCATTACCTTAATAGATCCCCTGGGTTTGAATCGATCTCCTTAATGTGCCTATTACTGAGCAACGCAAGGTTAAATATATTTGGTCAGGGACTTAAATGGCGAGAAACAGGGATATATTTCATGTTATTCTGCTTTCAGCGTAACTGCTCCTGCGAGGTTCCGTAAGAGATAATAGCCTTCTTCTCGAAGGACCGAGATGATCCACAGTTTTCCTCAGAGCTCCTACATGGAGCCACGCCATCCAGGGTTTGTTTTCATTGAGACTTCAGTAAGCTTGCTGTTACCGTCTGTAGGCTCATATCAGATTTGAAAAGCTTTTTTAACAATTTTGTTCGGACAAATAATAGTGGTCATTTGGAAATCAGTGGAGAGATGAAATGAGTGTGAGGAATAAGAGACATTTTTCCTTTCATGGGAGATTTCTAGTCAAGTCATGTCAAGTCAAGTCAAGTTTATTTATATAGCGCATTTCATACACAGACGTCATTCAATGTGCTTTACTGTACATAAACAAAAGTAAACAGTAAGGGAAAATCAAAACATGGAAGGCCAATAGCTTAGTTTAAAGGGTAAGGATCACAATACAATTTAAAAAAAAAATGCACAAGGTAAAATAATTTAAAGATAAAGAAAATGTAAGAGACAATAAAAGACCAGGTAGAATAATTTGCTAGGCTGATTCAGAATTTGTAACTCAGTGCAGTTAGCAGAAGGCATCTGAGAACATGACTTTAGTCTGAAGTCTAGATTTAAAGCTGGCTACAGTTGGAGCCTTTTTGATGTCATCCGAAAGTTTGTTCCAGAGCTGAACCACATTACAGCTAAAAGCTGCTTCACCGTGTTTAGTTCTAACATGGTTTACCAACAGGTCGAGAAGGTGTGTTCTACTTCAGCATGTCTGAGAGGTATTTATAAGTCCTGCTTCATTTACTGATTTATACACTAGCAGTAGTGCTTTCAAATAAATTCTGTGACTTACTGGAAGCCAGTGCAGGTTGCTGAATTTTGTATCACCTGAGGCTGTCTTTAGGAAGGCCTGTGAAAAGCCCATTGCAGTAATCAACCCTCTGGATATAAATGTATGAATACATTTTTCTGTTTTGACAAACATCATGTGTTGACATCAGTCCCCTGAGTTTGGCAATGTTTTTGAGGTGGTAAAAAGTTATTGGTTTCATGTGGCTGTTCAAATGTTGATCACTGTCAAGTGATACACCAAGATTTTTAACAGTCCTAACAGTTTTAACAGTCCTTTGCTTTCAATCCTTTTGCATCAAGGAGAGATCTCCTGTTTGCCAAATATAATTACTTCAGTTTTTTCTGTGTTCAGCTGACAAACATTTTGAGACATGGTGTTGATTTGTTCAATAGGCAAAATACAATATGGGACTAATAGTAATTTTGCAACAGAGCTAAGTACATTTGTGTGTCAGCTGCATAGTTATGACATGAAATCAAATTATTTTGATGTGTCCCAGTGAGCGCATATAGAGGTTGAATAATAATGGTCCCAAGATCAATCCCTAGGGAACACCACAGGTCAAGGACACTGGTGTTGAGGCAAAGTTGCTGATGGCAATAAAGAAACTCCTTTTTTGTAGATATGATTTGAGCCAGTTGATAACTATGCCTGTAAATCCAACCCAGTGTTCTAGTCTGTGTAGTAAAATATTATGATCAACAGTGTAACATGCTGAACTAAAGTCCAGTAACACCAGGACTGATATTCTACCTGAATCTGTATTGAGGCATATGTCATTGTCATTTCTAATGCGAGGAAGTGGAGTGCCCCAGCCTTGCGGTCCCATGCCTTGTTAGGAGTCATCACTCGCATGACAGAGCAGCACCCTCTGCTCTGCATGATGTAAGAGGCAGGCCAGTGGTCATACTACTAAAATAGGGCTGGATCTGGCTATTCATATTTAATGACCACTGGCCTGTCTCAGCGCCTCTGGGGCACCTTTTTCCCAAAGACCACTTACAGTCGAGGTGTGTGGCTGCATTCAATAGTCAACACTCAGTATGTATGCTGGCAAACCACTGCCTACAGCATTTAACGGCTTATGTAACTGTATCTCTTCTGGCATCAAACATCAAACAGCATCAATCACTCCGAGGAATTACCACAAGAAACATATTGCTTCTCTTCAACATTCTGCTACTTTAATCGCCATATGGGATGTGAATTCTGTGAGAGCTGTGAGCAGTGTTTTCTCTTCCATATCTACTGATCCTCTCTATACTAAGGAGCCATGTATAATTCTGTGCTCTTGGTGCAAAAACCATAGGCTTAGACTTATCTCAAATGATAATTCCATTTTCCAAAAATAGCTGGGGGTGCGGAGGGGGGGAGAGGGGGGTATCTGGGGTCTCCACTACATGTTATCTGTCAGCTAGATGACATGGCCACAGCATCCATGCATCTTCCTCATCTTCACACCAGCTGTATCCCAGAACCTGGGGTTGTGTCCATGACAGATCCCTCATCTGAGCAATATTCTAACCTGCTGTCATTTTTCTCCGTTGAGCATAAAAAACACTGTGTCAGCAGTCAGCATTCGATCATCTATGAGAGAAAAAGGTTATTTTTTAGGTTCTGCACTTCCCTGTTAGTCTGTGTCCTTCAAAGCCAAGAGCTGGCACAAAAGATTATGTTGACAAGAAATGGCAACCATTTCAGTTAGCTTTTTCCACCAGTCATTCAATCAGTTTAGATATATTGTTGACATACTTCAGGATTGAAGTCAAACCCTTCAAACATTTACACACTGAACTCCATATTGACTGCTGGTCAGAAATTCAGTTTCCCTTTTCCAAAACATTGGCCATTGATCAAGTAGACACCACCCATGAATACTTATTGTAGTGTTAGAACATTGACCTTCAACAAAGTGCACCAAACTGACAATGGTTGCCTTGAATACCTAACAACTGAATGGGATCCAGAATTTGCAGAAAAATGTGCATAGTCTGAAATGTTACATTCTAGCCAAATTACTTCAGTTTATCGCATAAGAAAAATGACAGGCTTTTCTTGGTCTATTAATCCTTCAAGAACGAAAAAGCTGGTACAAAAGGAGCCTCAACAAAAGCTAGCAGAATTCTTTCTTGTGAATAGTTTTGCCTCTTTACGCTGACATTTAGTGAGTATGCCATATTTCAGGAACTCGGTCATTAATGCTTACATTTAAGTCTTCTACTAAACCTCCTTTTATGTTGGCAAAAATCAATTAAAAACGGTACGCCCAAAGCGTCGGTAAGTGATGAGTTGGGAGTGAGATGGTTGTCAGAGGCAGGACTGATAAGCTCTGTAAGTACTAACAGAGCCCCTTTAGGGAGAGCCGGTCCACTTCCTATTAACTCCATTGTACCGGATTGTTCATGCAATCTGTTGAAATTCCGCTAGGGGCGTTGCCGAGCAAGTGATACATGAATTGTGGTCTATGGGGCTAAGCGGCTAGAATTCGTTTTTTTCACAGTTGACAACTTCATTTCTTAATGTACATTGTCGTAGTAGCTACCTGAGTATAGGTTTTCCACTGGAAATGAAATGAAAAGTCACTCATGTCCTTTCTGCTTTTCATAGGATGGGCCGTTTTCCCTGTAACATGCTAGCATTTAGCTCATGGATGCTCGCGACAATCGCGACCGATTACGACCGTCGTGAAGCTGAACCTTCTTTTAGGTGTATGGCCGTAAAGTGGTTCGCTTGTGTCACGTGACATGAAAACTTTGAAAGGGTTTTTAGGAATAACAACACATATTGAAAATTGTATTGGTCAGCTGATTGTCAAGTCAAGTTATCCTGCATCGCACGCATTAATGCAATTTCAGGAGAAAAAATTATATAACGAGAAATGTGGTACTGGGGGGTTCAGCTCCATTGCTACCCATTCATTCATCACTTGCTCGCGATCGCCCTCTAGTTGCAGTACCATGCGGAAGTATTTCGCTAGTGGTCCTTCTCCCCTTATTAGACATTCTCTGGTACTAATTAAGGGCAAAGGTGTTGTGGTAGAGCAAAACCATCTTAAGGCCATGAAGGGATTTGTTCATTGGGTTAGGGTGAAGAGTCAACCAATTGACCGATCGCAAAACCACGCCCTCGAGCGGCCATTGTCCAATCGTAGCTCAGCAACGGTAACTAAGTAGAAGGACGCCCGTCAAACATTGCGAATTCTGCAAGACGGCGCAATGATGCGCCTATGGCACGAGAAAGTCATACACCAGGTACCCCAAAAGTTTAGAGGGAGGGGGCGTTTTTTCGCCTTTCCAAAGCCCAAAATCCAAGTGGAAAGATGCCTACAATGGATTAAGCGGTGTGGGAGACCTCAATCGCAACTAAAAGTCTCAAAGAATTAAAAAAATTACTAAAATGAGACTTGACCATTAATGACAGGTCTAGCGTAACAGTGTATGTCATAATAAACATGACAAACTAACCACAATGAATGAATGGGGTTCTGAATGATGATGAATGTGTGAAATATCTAAAAACTGACATCCAATTATGGTTTAATGACTAGCCAATAATTGTAATGATGTTCAAACTCACGCTAATGTTGGTAGACAAGGTTTACCAACAGACTTGCAGAATCCCTCTCCTTATTGCAATCAATCCAAACGGACAGATGACCACAGCAGACCTGCGGCTTCTCCTCAGCGTCCCACACCTTATAGGGCCTCAGGGCATGTTGACATCTTTCTACAAGACACGGACATACAATAGCAAGCCCAGTCTTCTGCCATGTAACAGGACAAACATGACATAGTTATATAATGTTGAGCTTTCCATTCTTCTATTGCCATGTTTTCATTATTCCTTTTATTATGAAGCCCACACGATCCAAAAGAGCTCTCCAAGTGAATTTTCTTTCATTTTTTATTTGAAGTGACACTTGAGAATGTCACTCAACAGAGAAATAATAAAACATCACCTTCAGCAAGAGCATGGACGAGAAAAAAAAAAAAAAAAAGAAAAACATGCAACACAAGATTCACACATTGTTCTGAAACCGTTCCCAACGGCCGAGAAGCTGACACAGCACTAGAAACCACTCTTTCACACCCCCCGGAGATATTGCAGCCCTTCAGAGATAAACAAAAAACAGTGCTGGGGGACAAACAAAAAGTCTCAAGCATATCAGTTTCATTCCTTAATTTTAGATGTTGTGTTCAAAGTTTTGGTAGTCCATCCAGAGCTCAAATGCCTCCCATCTGGTGTAGGAACATTTACATTCCCCAAGCCGTTACAGGCTGTCTGAACTGCATAAATAATACATATTTTCAACGTTGAACAGAAGTAGATTTTTTTTTTAGACATACAGTGCAAAAGTCTCTGTAGGCTGCAGCAGTATTACATAGCAGGACTCAACCCCATTCCAGTGTCTTCCCCAGGAGCTATGACATTTCTATATGGCAAGAATAACATTAAAAAAAGGGTCAGCAACCACATTACCGTATACGGTCGCAGGTTCTGAAAAAGGGAGAGAAAAGCGTACAGTACACACAAAAGAGTGTTCTTTGATGCCAGGCGCTGATTTGCAAGACAGAGCTCCCATTACTGAATTATTAATTGAGTAAATATGCAGCAACACCGCGGGCCAGTGATTCATTTCCTCGGCGCTCGAACGGCATTTAAAAATCCCGCAGCAAAAGGCTACGCTCCCTGCGGTTCACTAAGGCATGAAAGAACACCGTTTCAGAGGGGCAAAGTCAATTTATCAGCTGACACACAGGTATTAAGATAACTACAGTTTAGTGGGACTCAGAACAACAGGCAGGAGAGATGTAGTCGAAAGAGTAAAAACAAAGTTGAACAGTTCCCGAAGGGTATTCAAGTATTTCCATGAGAGACCGGACTCTCTTTGTGCTCGCCACCTCACACGGCAGCAGCCAGGGTGAAGAGAAGTGCTTCTCCACTTCTCCAGCCCATGAACTTGTTCTCCACTCAGTATCTTCTCCTCTCTTTCTCTTCCTCTCTCTCTCTCTCTTTCTCTCTCTCTCTCTCTCTCTCTCAGAAGATGTGCTTGAGGTGTTTGACGCCGTAGGTCTTGAAGAAGACGAGCAGGATGAGGGTCCAGAGGCCCAGGATGAAGCCGTCGGGCGGGTGCCAGTCCTTCTGCTTGGGTTTCTGGGGGGAGGGAGGGGACAGGTGATCAGCATTCAGGGCCTGTGGTGCCAACGCCTGGACAAGACCGCACACAGAGCTCACATGGACTATCCTTAGCATTAGCATACACACACACACACTCACAGGGGCACACATACTGACAGCTACACACCTACATGTAGCTGCACACCTAAACACTCTCTTGCTCTCCTACACAGACGCATACGTACAGTATGTGCGTACACACACACACACACACACACACACACACACACACACACACACACACACACACACACACACACACACACACACACACACACACACACACACACACACACACACACACACACACACACACACACACACACACACACACACACACACACACACACACACACACAGGCATGTGTGCATCCATCCAGCTCCTGTGTCCTCCTCATGGTCCTGTGTATGATTATTATACTTTTAAATTCGCCTCTGCATTAAACAAGCAGTGGCAGGAGAGCATTTACATTCTAATGCACCCAGAATATTCCACTGAAAGGAAAAGACTTCACCTCTAAAAGGAAAGTCCTCATAACTTTTCCAATTACATTACCAGAGAATGGAACCAGTGCACGTGGGAGAGGGAGGGAGGGAGGGAGGGAGTAGAGAAAGCAAGAAAAAAGGAAGGAGGGAAGAAACAAGACAAAAAAAAGGAAGAGTGTGATTAGCCGCGGTGAGATGTAAGAGGGGCGAGCCGATAAGGGAGGACACCGGGAGCTGGCCGGCATGGGAGACGCAGATAACGCCAGGGGGTGGACATGCTGGAGCGCTGTAGTACAGACGGCCCCGCCATCACCAGCATGCACACACTGACACACACACACACACACACACACACACTGACACACACACCACCTATGTCCCCATGAGGAGAGGCCAGTGAGTATGACCAGAAGAGAGCCTCCCACACACACCCACACACACAAACCAGAGTATCCCCCTCTAGTCATGACATGACAAAGAGGTTGAGAGAAAAGTGAGAGAGAGAGAGAGAGAGAAAGAAACAGAGAGAGGTAGGGGTGAACAGAGAAGAGAAGATGTGAGGAGAGGAGATTATCAGGGGAGAGATGGAGTGGAGAGAAATCAACACGAAAAATAACTGAGTCTGTCTGAGACAAGAGAGAGCCATAGACTTGTTCCACTAAGGTTGTTTTTCCACCACCGAGAACTCTCACTGTAAACACACACACACACAGCGCCCACAACTGACCGGTATAATTCAATCACAAGCGCAGTTGAAAAAGGAACCAAAAGTTTAGAAATTATTAGGGGGGGGGGGGGCGCGCTGTGGCTCAACAGGCTAATGCGCTCGTGCCATGAACGGGTCCGAGTGCCCATGGGGACTCGGTTTGAGTCCGACCTGCGGCCATTTCCCAATCCCACCCCACCTCATCTCTCTCTCCCACTTAAAGGCCCAAAAATATATACTTTTAAAAAGTTTAGAGATCATCAAGTAACACAGTACAATAGGTGATAATAAGAATGTCAACAAGCACAGAGAGAATGCAGAGCTGAAGTTCCACTCCACTTCGGAAAAAGATCAAACTATCTGAGCACGTAGGTTATGACAGATTTAATCGCCTAGCCTAGTCTAGCTGGTACGAAAGTGGGTGACGTGAAAGTAAGAGCATAGAAAGGCAAACAAAAGTTAAGGTTGCTTTTGACAGTACAAAGAAGCCTTACCGGTGCCCTGAATACTGATTCTTTTGTCTCGGAAAGTTGATGCATTTAACCGCAAACTGGATTACTCCTTGCTCTTAAAGTAGAAAATGTTCACTGGAAAACAAACATGTGCCGTTTCCATACAAATGCTGGAGCACCAACTGAATGGCTATTTAACACTTCTCTTATGCTTTTACACCATACTCACACTTTTCCCTCGACTATACCATAAATGCATGTGGCAAGCAAAACACACTTTCATCCATGTGACGTCCGTTCATACATGCGTTGCCATGTTTTAAGATGTATATTACTGAAAATGGTGGTAATTTCTTCGTACGTTGCCCTGAGGTGTGTGTGTGTGTGTGTGTGTGTGTGTGTGTGTGTGTGTGTGTGTGTGTGTGTGTGTGTGTGTGTGTGTGCATCCAGTATAGCCCCCAACAAGGCTTTGTGCATAGACAGAGAGAGTGCAAATTCACCAGCCACTTATAGCCACATAATCACAGGCTCTTACTGTTATATAAAAGTTTATATAGGTGTCCAAGGAGATGCCTGTATAATTTGAAATTATTAGCAAATGTCAGGTGGTGCAACCACATCGTCAGGTGATGCAACCTGGTAAAATACTTTAAAAAAAAATGTAAACCATGAAATAGCAAATTAAAGTTAACAAATGGCTGAAAAATGTGTTGTACTGTACCTAATGATTCCATTATACTTTTTAATTGTAAAGTATTTATTCACATTTTAAATGTACAATCTAAAAATGTATTACGACCCCTGCAAATGGTGCACAGCCATTAAGAATTCTCTTAAAACAGTCCCCCCCCCCCCCTCCAAAACACACACACACACACACACACACGATGACTAGTGTGAGGGGTGAGAGAGCATGTTGACCTTCTCTGCGTGTGAGCGTAAGTGTGTGTGACTATAAGTGGGTGTGAGTATGAGGGAGTGTAGACCATCAGGAGCACCACAGGCAGCGGAGAGAGGTCTGACTGATGCCTCATGACAGGGAGCAGTGGCTACGGTCGACAGGAGCAGCTTCACAAACTCAAGACACACACACATCAAAATCACCACACACACACGCACACGCACACACACACACACACACGCACACACACACACACACACAATAGAGGACACATACTGAGAGGCAGAAAAGCACCTCACTCAGAGCCTGCTCGTACACCTCACTCATAGTGCTAACAAGAAGCAGACGGATCAGCACACAATACAGAATAGCATACACTCAATTTTTTATCATGACACACACACACACACACGCACACACACACACACACACACACACACACACTGAGTCACTCATATATAGTTCATGGCATATATTTAAATGCGGTCGCACACAAACAAATCACAAATGCATGACAGCACAGTTATATCTACTCATAATGTAGAGTGGCAGATGCTCCCATTTTCATTGCAGGCTACTGACGGTGCACGCACACACACACGCACACGCACACACACACACACACACACACACACACACACACACACACACACACACACACACGCACACACACAGGTGCAGGGCAGCTACTCCAATTGGCAGCCTCATTCCCCACACACCTCAGCCTCCCACGAGCTGTGAGCAAATGAGGACCAGAGGCCTGTGGCCTGTGAGGATGGACACACACACACACACACACACACACACACACACACACACACACACTCCCCCCACTGCTGTCCTGCCGACCTGACATTTCAGCGCCACTCAACACGTACCCGCACACCAGGACAGCCGACCCAATCAAACCTGGGTGAGACAGCTGCAGTGGGAGGGATTGCGCAACTCCATGACAACCACCTGATCAATACAGACCCTGTGTGTAGGCCTTCACAAGCTGTCATCTTAGATAATCACTCAATCACACACCGCTCTTCGGTGTGGACCTGTGCATGACTGTGTGTGTGTGTGTGTGTGTGTGATTACTGGTGAGAATACATTGTATTCTATACTAAAGAGATAATAGAAAGCTTTTGTAGTTGCCACAGTCTACCTCTGACAACACCACCTCCACTGTTCTTGTCAGAATCATAACAAACCCCTACACAAATACTAAATAAATATACGCTACAGATCCATTAGGACATGAATGGCTAGAATGCTTTGATGTTCAGCCATACTTGTTTGATATGCAAGTAGTAAACTCCATTTTTCCTCACACACACACACACACAGAAAATTGAAAATGTCAAGCAATTATAATTCCTACCAGGCATGACACAACGAGTGGCAACTATCCATTTTCTACCTTCCCTCCTGATTTCCTGTGGCCCTATGCTAAAAACAACAAGCTGCCGCTGTGTCCGCGTAACAAAGCCTGGCTGATGGGACCTCCCAAGCACCCCATCACCATCAGGCCAGACACGGACTACGTCAGCCCCACCTGTCCACCATCAGGACCCGAAGAGCCGCAACAAGGTACAGAAGTGCCCAGTCACCACCATCCTGGGAATCCGGGAGGTTTCTCAACACGCTCGCTCAGAGAGATGGAGAGAGGAGCAGGTTGGATTCCGGGCTGATTCACAGAACAGTGGAGTGGAGCTGGGACACTTGAGATGGAGAGCACCTGGCATACCGTACCACAGCCAAGAGACAGCCCTAGAGGTGTGTGTGTGTGGGTGTGGGCGTGTGCGTGTGCGTGTGCGTGTGCGTGTGCGTGTGCGTGTGCGTGTGCGTGTGTGTGTGTGTGTGTGCGTGCAAAATTATCATCAGTGTGAATGTGTGTGTATGTGTATGTGCATGTGTATGTGTGTGTGTGTGTATGCGTATATGTGTGTGTACAGTATGTGCGAGAGAGGTAGAGGTTCGCTTCGGAGCCACCGCGGTCAATAAGTATGACATTCAGCGCAGCGTGAGCAGCTCAGCGAGGGGGCCATTGTATGGAGAGAGAGAACAGAGAGAGAGAACAGAGAGAGAGAGCGGATGACTGGAGCCCCGGACGTTCCACGGGTGGAGGGCTGCAGCAGGAGACAGCAGGAGACGCAGGAGACGCAGGAGACGCAGGAGGCGCAGGAGCGGCTGTTTACAAATGGGCCTGATGCGCTCACATTGATTTACACGCTTACAGAACGCCTCCAAAGCCACTTGGAACACAACGATTTCCTCCATTTACATAAAATATCTATTCTTCCCAAAAGCACAGAACTCACAACTTGCCATTTCTAGCTTTTCATCTTAGCAGTCGAACTGAAATCATGTAAGTCGTGTTTTTTTCCTCCAGTATGTTCCATTTTTGTTGATTTCTTTTTAAGAGGATACAGTTTTTTAAATGTTGCCGTTAGCAATTTTCAGGCACTATTTAATTACACTTATGAAGCATCGAAATCCAACTTCCAAAATCACATGGATAGCTGCAGACAGTAGATAGAGTAGATGGACGCTTTACATCAGAGGACCATTCAGAATTCACCTCAGCACATAATACAGCTCTCACTTACTACAAGGTCTTAGGCTCTGGTCAGAGGAAATCCCATCCAAATTCACAGAAATGACACAAAAGACTGTGATGGAGGCTTAGAATGTGAAAAGAGATGGACATCACCATTTGAACGGAGGACTGTTAGATCATAACTGAAATTACACAGTCATTGCATCAGGGGTCCAATCATCCCGTGTGCTACCTTTTGGCTCATCTGTGGCACCCGCATGATTATTCAGTCTAGTTTCGCATTCCCTTTTATGAGACTTCCACTTGCACCTTTGCTTATGAATATCAAACGGAAGTCATTTCCTCCTCCATCCTTTTCATGAGCTAATGAAGGCAACTCGAAGAATGTTCTGTGTGATGCCTTCAATGATGATGGAAAAAAGAAAAACCCTCTCTCTAGTGATGCTACTTCTGCACGTCTCTACAGACCCTGGCGAACATAAGTGATGAACAACCACTGACCCGGTGAAGGACAGCCAGGGAGCGGGCCTGGAGAGTCAAGGGCTTGCATGATACCACATACCATGACGCAGAACAGCATCTGGATCACTCAGTGTTAGGATAGGTTAGGTCACATTGTAGGGAAACTGGCTGACAGACGGGGGCTTCAGTAATGTCACTACCTCAGGTAATCAGGTGAAATCACACCTTTTCGATTAGTTTCGGCAGGAGCAAGCCTTTAGTCTGCCTTGTGTTTATTATGTGTGTCTGAAGTAACGACGTGGCATTCGAGCAGCCAACCAAGCCAACAGCTAAGTGACCACTTTCTAGGGCAGACACACAGTAGGTCCCACTACCACATAGTTCACATCTTTAAAATGTTCAAATGTAATTTACCAGGGATACTACACTGTATTCAGCCATGGTGATAAAAACTGTGTTGATAATGAAAAGTAATACCTTCTCCACACAGAACAATGATAAAAAATGTATTAAGAATCGTACCAATAAGGAGAATCGACAATGGCATCAACACTGATAAAAATCCTACCCATTCCCGTCCCTATTTATCCTATCATGCAGGGATAGTGTGTAGGAGTTTCAGTTCAGCAGTTTTGGGATCTTACAAACTCTGGGCCTCCCCTCACATCACACACACACACACGAGGCAAATAAACGCGAGTCAGACTAAACAGACTAAACTCTACAGCGGGTCGAAATGGGACACCAGTGTCTGCTAAATGAATGAAAGTAAAGGTAATGGCAGGTGCGATTTTACCAGATAACCTGAGGTAGTGGCACTACTGAAGCCAGCCCTTGGGGCTAAATAACCATGTGAGTGCCACAGATGATCCAAAATCCTTACAGTGAGCCAGTCCATTTCTCACATCCTCAAACCAATTTTGTGTCCAGAAAGAGCAGGGTGAGTATGGGGTTGGGGTTGGGGTTGGTGAAGGGGATCCAATCAGTTGGGACTCTGGGTAAGAGCTGAGTCATGTCTCAGAAATCTCACCAAATAAGCCTCTTCTGCTCTCTCTCATTCACTCCCTGGGCTGCTGTTCTCATTACAAGGAGATGTGGGCTTTCTTCTTCTTTTTTTTTTTTTTTTCAACCCACAGCCTACAATGCCTGAACCACACAGTGACCCTGAAATGTTCGGTGCTTCAAGAGCAACGATCCTGCCGTGCCCCACCCTGTGATGGTCTGTTGCAGATGTCAACTCTTTGACATGTAGATGCTCAAGATGTCATGTCGCCATGAAAAGGAAAATAACAGCCCTTCATCTACATACATTAGACGGCACGTCAGTAGGCAGCATTAAAAAGGATCACTGGTCCATTAGATACATCATGTTGGATTAGGCACAGGCCACAAGCAGCACTTTTCATAGGACTTCAGTCACATTTGCATTCAGTTATGCATTAAAGGCTTTTATCCAAAGCAAAACTGTAGCACATTAAAGGCACACAATATCAGTCCCATCAGCAGCACATGTTCATAGCAGTAATTGGACTGGTGACCTTGGGCCCTTGCTAATGCTAGGCTCTGAGAGCTGCAGACTGGGTGACTGAAACAGACTGTAGTCTAGGTGTGTGTGTGTGTGTGTGTGTGTGTGTGTGTGTGTGTACAATTCATACAAGACGCAAACTAAATAGCTCAAAAACGTACTTACAGTATAGCAAAGTAAGTAAAACAAAAATATTTAATATTTAGTTGTAATTTCTGGATTTGAGAGGATGACAATTAGCAGCTTCAAAGGTGAGAATTGGCGGCAGAGGCTCGGGAGGTAGAGGGGTCGTCCAGCAACTGGAAGGTTGCTGGTTCGTGTCCAACTCCTCCTGACCCTGTCGAAGTGTCCTTGAGCAAGACGCCTAACCCAAGTAATCCCCATGAGCAGGTTGACACCTTGCATGGCAGCCTTCTCCATCGGTGGGTGAATGTGAGGCATGATAATGTAAAGCGCTTCGGGTGCTCGCAGAAGCCAAAATTTACCATTTACCAATTGGATCCATACTCTTGGCAGCAACATTTTTGGTATCTTAGCAACCAGGAAGACTAAGACTGCAGCTAACATCATCAACAGTCCTTGGTGTTGCATCGCCAGAAAAGGTGAAGTATGCTGGCCCTCAGTCAAGGCTAAAACTCACCCTCAGCTGCAACAGGAGCAGAAATCAGTGGAGAGAATGGACCGCTCTCAGAGCTACACATAAACCAGTCAATCAAAATGTGCAGCCTTTCTGTATGTCGGAACACGTGAAGCAAGATACTCCATACACTTCACTACATGTCTAAATATCTGAGCAGGTTAGTATAAGCATCATGAGGTATCTGTGAGTAGACCAGACTATGGTGAAAGTGTGTGTGTGTGTGTGTGTGTGTGTGTGTGTATTGGGATAGTAAGACAAGCGGGATAGGCCAGCGCGGGAGGTCATCTCCACATCTCCCGCAGCAGGTGAACTGCCCGCTGGCGTGGACACAGTGAGGGCTTGTGGGAGCGGTGCTCTGCATCTGATGAAACCCAGCTGGGGGGCAGCGGATGGAGCCAGCCCCCCACAGACAGCTGTAAAGGTGCCCCGAGAGTCATGACCACTGGCCAAAGCCCTAACTCTGACCTCCACCACCAGCACCACCAGCACCTCCACCACCAGCAGCACCAGCACCACCAGCACCAGCACCACCAGCACCAGCACCACCAGCAGCAGCACCAGCACCACCAGCACCAGCACCACCAGCACCAGCACCACCACCACCACCACCAGCACCACCACCACCAGCAGCACCAGCAGCACCACCAGCACCAGCACCACCAGCACCAGCAGCACCAGCAGCACCACCAGCACCAGCAGCACCAGCAGCACCACCAGCACCAGCACCACCACCAGCACCACCAGCAGCACCAGCACCAGCAGCACCAGCAGCACCAGCACCAGCACCATCAGCACCAGCACCACCACCACCACCACCAGCACCACCACCACCAGCAGCACCAGCAGCACCACCAGCACCAGCACCAGCACCATCAGCACCAGCAGCACCAGCAGCACCACCACCACCAGCACCACCACCACCAGCAGCACCAGCAGCACCAGCAGCACCACCACCACCAGCACCACCACCACCAGCAGCACCAGCAGCACCAGCAGCACCACCAGCACCAGCACCAGCACCATCAGCACCATCAGCACCAGCAGCACCAGCAGCACCACCACCACCAGCACCACCAGCAGCACCACCAGCACCATCAGCACCACCCTGCTGCGTCCCTCTCATGCAGCCCACGCTGCCCAATGGGCTCCATCCCGCAGCTGTACTGACTCAGGGCCATGATGGCGCACTGTCCAGAGTGACGGAGCGAGGGTCGCGCTGACCTGCACAGATGAATCTTCAAGTGCACTCATAATAAGCTAAACATGACTGGCGCTGGCTGCCGGCTGCTGGCGCCGCTGCAGTCATTCATTACATTGTTAGCGCCTTTAATTGAACCGTGCAACAACAACCAGGGAGCCCTGCTGTTAGCACAAATGAGAAAATGACAAAAATCAGGAAAGTGGAATGAGAAAAGAGGGAAAGAGAAAAGGAGAAGGAGAAGAGAAAGAATGGAGAGAACGCTCTCGCTCTCTATGATTCACATCAACCTACCCTGCTGGAGTGAATTAATGTCCTCGAACTGGAACAGAAAAATATACAACCGATGGCGAGCGCAAATGCCCCCCCCATCTCGTCAGCTCTCGCTTCACCTTCTGTTTCTCTCCTCCTTTCATTTCTCTCTCTCACGCCCCGCTGTACTCTCTCCTTCTATCCTCTTCCCCTCATCTCTCTTGTACTCGCAATCTTACATCTTTTTCCTCTCTCTCTTCCTTATTAGTCTCTCTCTCTCTCTCTCTTTCTCTGTCTCTGTCTCTGTCTCTGTCTCTGTCTCTTTCTCTGTCTGTCGCTCACTCTCTCTCTCTCTACCTCTCTCTCCGTTAATCCCAGCTGCTTTGGGCAGACAAACTAGACTGGAGGTCTTTTCATAAGGAGTGGGGGGCAAGCGGGGCAGACAGACGCTGATCTGCCTGACCTTGGCGGAGATGGACCAGAACTTTCCACACACCTGCTGCCACCACAAAAAAAATCTCCCAGACTCATCCCCCCCTCCCCTCTCTCCCACAGTCAACTCGCATGGCCCCATCTGGATACACCTGGAGATGCTGTTAGGGTACAAATATCTATCAGACTTAGGTAGTGTACGTGTCTTAGATTCCATTCAACTGAATTAATTTGATATAGGAAATCCTCTTATTGTCAGTTTCCAAAACAGTGGGTACCCATTTAGCACCCAAGGGCGACTCAGTTCATCTTACACCGACAAAAAAAGGACACGCTCATACATTACACAGTACACAGACCACTAGTGTCACAGACTCTGTTCTCCATATTTAAGTCAGTGTGGCACCAAAATAATTTTGCAGACGTTATTTTAAGATTAACTGAACTACATTATTACTTCAATACTTTTTTCAAAGTACTGTGCAGAGGACTGCTTTCATTAGTTGTATTTTGGGGTAATGACCACTGCAAAAAGTGATAGACTGAGCAAGAATCAGGTGTAATAAGATGATGATATACTTAGTGTCAAGAAAAGAAGGGTGTTACCTTGAATAATTATATTTCTGACAAACAATGGATTAAAAAGTGTTCTTATTCTGTGTGGAAATGTTAGGAACTGTAGTTTGGGCTTATGGCATCTGTACACCAAGATGTAAAGTAGGGAGGTGACCTTTTCAGTCCCAGTACTGAGATTGATATTGTTGGGTATCAGCTAATGCAGTGCAACAACGCCTTTCTTTATTTGCGCCCTTCTAGCAAAATAGTCAGGTCTACAAACTTACTCCAAAAGCATGACGCAACATGCACATACAAATAGAGCTCTGTAGAATTAAATTTAATAATTTGGCCATATAGGTTGGCCACACTGTCACCTATACCTGATCCTGCTATTTGGGTTATCCAAGCTAACCTTAACCTGAACAGAACTGATGAACTGTTCAAAGACTATGATCAATTGGTTTTGAATCTGTTTGGTTGAAAAGAATACTTGAACTGGCATCTGTGTTTCCGCTGTCAATTTCTTAATAAAACAAATGTGCACAATGTAGACTGACTGAATCCTTTCCTAAATTCATATGAGGTCTACCAACATCCCAACAAACACCCACATGTTGGCAAGCTCAGACGAGAGCCTTCTGGAGATGAAAACAAAAGCTCACCTGGTGAATGATCTCAGCCACAGGAAGCTGGTCCACATAGGAGAAGGTCTGGCTGGGACGCTCGTCTGTGTAGAGCCTGGAGAAGAAAGCACACACAAGACAGGCAGTCAGTTAGATGGATCTGCGACCGAGAGCTCATTGTGCCAACACAAGCCTCGGCTGGCTCCCAAGTACAGTTTAATGAGCAGGAACACAACAGCGCTTTCTTCACTGAAATGGGCCTGTGCTGGCTTTTGTCAACACACACACAGACACACACGCACACACACACGCACACACACACCAGCAGCAGCAGCGAAAAATCGATACAATAGGAGACAGAAGTGGAGGTGTTGTTCTGATTCACACATAATGAAGGCTTGTATCGATTATTCATGCAAGAAACACAGAGCAGAGACTGGGTTAAATGTTCACCTGCAGCAACTCTGCCTGAAAGTGAAAGAGCAGATGCTAGACAATGCAGGAGTCCTTTGAAGGCAAGAGACCAACAATCAAGGGCATGGCACGGCACTTGGTGTTCAGCAGGCAGCACCAAAGCCCCATTCAGCTTACAGTGCAGAGACAGGGGACGGACAGCATGAGACCAGACAGACAGACAAACAGACAGACAGATGCACGCACAGGCAGACAGGGGCCCTGCAGAAGGATTTAAGATAGATGGGGAGAGACACAAAAACAGCCCTAATAATGTCCTTCGAGATGCTAGAGGGGCGGGTGGGGATTGGTGGGGCTGTGGAGCACAGAACAAGAAAAATGTAGAGTGACTTTAAGGTGAGAAAGTAAGCAGGGAAGTAGAGAAAAAGTAAAGAGTGAGAAAGAGTGAGTGAGAGAGAGAGAGAGAGAGAGAGAAGGGAGAAGGGAGAGAGAAAGATGGTGGAGTGCTAGAGAGATGAGGAGCATGAGTCATGTTCTCCATACAGACCACAACCCTGTCAATTCCCACCAGGTCAGATTAGCTTCTGTCTATCGCTCCAATGCAATAACTGTCCCTATTCTTGCTCCATTCCTCCAATATAATCGTCTCCCCCCTCAGACATGCTTCAGGGTATACTGAAAACACCCTGAAACAGAGAATAAAGGCAAGTTTAATTAGAAACAAAGAAGAAAAAAACACCCTTCATAAAATTTCACCAGGCCTGGCATCAGGTGATTGACAGGTAATTTCAGAGGTGTCTGGTGGAAAGCCAGGATATCTTCCTGCCACACAGCACAAGCCCTTTCAAGAATAGGTTGGCAGCCTACTGGGTAACAAAGCAGAGGCCAGAACAGCAGGGCAGCCAACACATCTCAGTCACAGCATTGTGTACACCAGGGGAAAGAATACATCACGGGGGAAAGCCTGAATTTAATGTCTGAATTTAATGAGTGTTTGAATTGAATGAATTGAATGAATTGAACAAATTGAATGAATTGAACGAATTGAATGAATTGAAAGAATGAATGAATGAATGAATGAATGAATGAATGAATGAATATGTGTATGTTTAAATGCCACACCCATGTTAACACGTCTCCCATGTGAGAGCTTTCCATCAAACAGTGGACAGAGAGGGCAGCCACGTGAGGCCAGCAGCACTGCTGTGGTGGTCCACTGCACCTCATCACAGCGCCTCACCCCTGCCTGCCAACTCTCTCCTCTCCTCTCCTCTCCACTCCACTCCACTCCAGTCGAGAGCCCAGACCATGGCACTCATCACTATATTCTCTCCCTCCCTGGCTCTCCCGTGTCCACTATCAGTAACCATCCGAGCTCTCACCTGCTCAGAATGCAGAGTGCTGAACCGCTGGCCATAGACAAGGTGAACTTTTGTGATGGGGTTTGTGATTCTCCATGCATTTTTGTGTGCATCCTGTCCTACAGTAAGTGCAGTGCCACAACAGGTTCTAAAATTTCCGAATTTAGCCACGATAGAGTTAAAATGAAATATTTACCAGCATTTTTCCAAACGCCGCCCCCATCGGGATGCTGTGCTTTGAAGCCTCAGGCGGATCAATAAGTGTGTTCACTCGGACATCAGTATTGCTGAGCACCTATTAGCAAAACAGCCTTACGAACCGGGCATGGCAGATCACTAGCCTTGTGTAACTCAAACATCGCCTGTTGGAGCCTTTTAAAATAGCTCTCTATACTCTCATGGAGCCCTCTCTGCTGAGAGAAAAAAAAGTTGCAAAGGCTGTTTACAAAGGCTGTTGATATTTGAGTTCAACAGCCAATCAAATGATAGAACTCTCTGTCCTCCTGTTTCCCATGCTGACTGGTGGGATTGCTTATGGCTTGGTCTGAGCCATCAGGTATGCGCTGATTTACAGAGCCAGGACTACGGACAAATACTGTACCTTTGAGAGATAAAATATGTCATGAGCACAAACACTGAGAGGGGCTGACGAGAGTAGAGAGTAATTCACTGAAAAGTGTCTGGAAATACAGTCATTGAATTTGACAAATGCGTTATCGTCATCATCAAATGCACTTATGCCAGCAATGTATTTCTTTATAAGGGAAAGTACATTTGTGATTTGGCTGCACAGATAAATACACGTCCAATCGTGAACACAGCCAGTCGTCTGTCTCAACCAAAGCATCTCGCTACAGATCGGTTTTCCATCGTTCATTTCAGTCATACAGGACAAAGATGCTTGGAGAAGAAGCACTAAATGTGCAAAGGTGCAATTGAAAGACAAATGGGGAGAGAAACTAAACAATACAGTGCATATCAAGCACAAAGGGGAGAAAGAACATTGTAAGAACACATTGGGTGCGTGGGAGATTGCATGAAGAATTTCGATTCAATTTCTTGACGACGGTTATTCAAGTTGGAGAGGTTAGCAGTCAACAATAGACTCACAGCAGAAAATGTCTACTCCACAGTATAATTACTGGTCTAAACCCTATAAGGTGCTTGGTGGGATAGCATTAAGAGGCCTGTGTGATTGCTTTTATCAGATCAGTTGTATGGTCTGCAGACTCTGCACCTATCTCCAGTAAAGTATGCAGGGGGAAACTAGCAGCCATTGAGATTGCCCTCAGTGTGTGTAGTGAGGAGTGATTTATTCTCCATTTGGTTACAGCTACAGACATTTCATTAGAGCCGCGCAGCAATCTTCGATGCATAGTCAACATCATCACCCTCAGCAAACTGGCGCTACAATGCAATCTCATAAAAGTCTTAGACCCGCACATAATAAAGTGAAGAGGGGGAGTCTATTAAAATGTCCTCCACATAAAATGCAATTTACTTAATGGAGGCCCTGCAAAGGCTGCTGGGGGAGAAAAAATGGCCGCCCTGAGAACTGGACGTGTGTGTGCGTGTGCTTGCGTGTGTGTATGTGTGTGTGTGTGTGTGTGTGTGTGTGTGTGGTTAGGGGGGGTGGGGACAAAGTAAAGCATTGCAGGCATTTCAGTTGCAAGCATACAGGGAAATGCATGATCTGTATGAAATATTAAGAGACATCTGAAAACACCAGGTAAAGGTGCAAATTATAATAGTAAAAGCTACTTCTCTTCACATGTTTTAGTGAGAGAAGTGTTCGGCTTTCTGTTGGAAAACAAACGTCTTGATTTAGGGGTCAAGCTACCACAAGCACTTTTGCATTTCTTAGCTGCTGAGTAAATAAAATATACAGCACGCTAAAGATGGCATTTTCAAACTTTAATTAACAGCCAGCTATTTTTAGCGACTGCTATTGCACTTTAAATTATGCACACCGGCGAGTAACACAAAGCCTGCTATATAAAACATTTCTATTGCACTTGCACTGTGTATATGTTAACCTATTTTCGCACAGTCTATTTTTAACAGAACATTTCCTCAGCCAAATCCTGATAAGAATGTGATCCATCAGCAGCACCAGAGGTATGCACAGTGGACTGGAGGCTTCCAGCGATAGAAGCAGACAGAATCACAAACGGGAACGACTCCAGAAATAAACGGGTGCCCTTGACCTCTCCCGTAGTCCGAGACAGGGCACGCGCCATTAACGCAGCGCCGCTCCCTCGCTCTGCCGCCTAGTTCTGTCACACACACACACACACACACACACACACACACACATGAAGGCACATTCGCATGCCCACATAAACACACTGGTGGGCAGCTTGCCCAGGGCACAAGTGGATGCAAAGCAGCCTTTCTGCATTATCTTGAACGGGAGAATCCAGGTCAGCGCAGGCAATATAGATGGCATTCCGTGGTTCACAAATCTGGATGACAACAGCCAGTGGCCACAATGACGAAACAGATGTAATAGATTCTGCGCAGCACAATGATTTAAACAACCACAACAGGTCAGAGAGAGTTTGTCTCATTTTTTTTGTTCCTGTTTTGCACTTCTGCAAGACATTTTTATTGCTCCAAGTTATTTTCTTTTTCCATTTTTTTTTTTTTTTAAAAAAACAAATGTCTTGAAGCAGCCTTTTTAAAACAAATGTCTTGAAGCAGCCGGTGTTTGCGCAAGCATCTGTGTGGAAGGCTCCCAGAGAAAGGGTACACAAGGTCCCTCCGGTACACTGGCGTAGGCAGCGCGGTGCCAGCAGCACAGGCAGTAGTGGCCTGACTGAGCCTGGTCTCCATCCCAGAGGCCGTCATCCTGGAGCTGGCCCGCTCGCTCGTCAGCCGCCACATCGGCGGGGACATCTCCCTGTGGGAGTCCTCCAGATGGCTCCAGCCTGGGCCGCTCGTGTCTCTCCGGCCGAGCCTCCCTATCACTCCTGGGCCTGTGGGGCGCACGTCTAGGCAGCTGGCTCCACAGAAATATAAACGTGGATACGTGGGAAAATGCCCGCCCTGAGGACTGGGAATGTGTGTGTGTGTGTGTGTGTGTGTGTGTGGTTAGGGGGTGAGGGCAAAGTAAAGCATTGCAGGCATTTCAGTTGCAAGCATACAGAGAAATGCATGATCTGTATGAAACATAAAGAGACATCTGAAAACACCAGGTAAAGGTGTAAATTACCGCAATTGGCTCTCGAGAACACACTTCTGCAGTGAAGTCTCCATTTGCGGTGTCAGAACTGAGCGGCCAACCTCTGTTGATTGCTGGCTTCAGGAAAGCATCGCTGTTCCTATCCGCACTGACTTTCACCATTTCGTCTGCTAGTGAGAAGCCAGTTGAGAAGTGGCCTCCCAACCAAACAAATTGGACTGCAAATGATTGGGAAGTGTTTGCAACCCCGTGGCCAGGTGACAATACCACCAAGCATAAATCTACATTTTACGGTCTAATAAATTGCCGACCATCTCCAGAGCTCGGTACATTGGAAAACTTGCATTACTTGTACACATAAATAAATGAAATAATACTGCAGTGCCATCATGATAGTAAAACACACATTTGTATTGACATACCAACTGTCAATTACTCCTCCAAATGGGCCCCGGGAGATTGTTAACGCGCATGGCGAACTTCACGGGGGTAGGGGACAGCACTGCGATGTGTTTGTTTGTTAGCTAGTTTGGAATTAATGACGCGTCTGTGACCTTGAGAATCCTGGAGGAATGAATTATGAGAGGCGAAAAAGAACAAACAAGCCAGCGAGCGAGCGAGCAAAGATGCCCTCTGAGCCCCCTCAGAGAAATGAGGTGTAAATGGATTCCTAGGGAGGGAGTGTGCTTAGCATCTCAGCTTCCCATCGCAGATGTTCAAATGTTTGCTTAGCTCCACCCGCGGAGGGCCACAGTGAATGGTGCCCCGGGCGTCATTCCACCACTGATAGATGGAGAGCTGCATCTCACACTGACAACAGACAATGAGCACTGTGCCCTGATCACACAAAATCCTGAATAAGAATTATACTTCATATCACTTGTGCCATCTGTCTGTCTGTGTGTGTGTGTGTGTGTGTGTGTGTGTGTGTGTGTGTGAGGGATCATACATCTCTAATAGAACATAATGGCCCAGCTCAACAGGGGGCCTCGTTGAAAGACACTGACCGTCCTACCAGACAAAACAAGATCTGTTTACTCCATCTAGTGGTCAGGCACTGAAATCGCCTCAAGGATATATTTCACTGTTCTCTGCCTTGATTACGGATGCATTCAATCCTTTCAACCATTCAAAGGCTTAACATCAACTCAAATTATGTTTAGAAGACTGAGCCAAGATTGTGAATTCAATATTGTGAAAATGAAATGTTTAAGCAGCCTAAAACCCCAAAGCGGTGTGACTAAGGAAGACTTGTTCTGCACTTTACGATGCCCGGCTGGTTACCTGCTAGGAGTTAAATCTCAAGGGCATTTAAAACCATGTATGATAAAAAAAAAAAAATCTATGAGAAATGTCTTGGTGTCACAAAGAAAGTCTCTGGCTATAAGCAAATTCTCACTTAAGATCAATCAGAGAAATTCACACCCGCCATTCTCCCACTGACTGCAACTTCACTCCAGCTTTTTCCTCCCCACACACAAGGCTACTTAGTCCTTTTCTTCTCCAGACTGCCAATTTCAGACACAAAGGCTCCAATTTTCCAGTAGATACTCAGATTTAGCGTTGGAATGGTGGCCTGCCATTGCTTGCGTCAGAGTCAGACTGCAGATGTTAACACTGATTGGCCCTCTAAGCAGGCCTTCAATGTTGAGTTCCACAAATCAACATTCCTTATGTCGCGTCATCAGTACAACCTATTGCTTTAGCCTACCGTACATTCTTATTACAGAGATCATTACACGAAGGAAACAAAGGTGAAAAATCCAACTTTAAAGGGGAGCACATATTATTCAATAATACCTACCTTATTGACACTCACACTGACTCTCACAAGACCATCTAAAAACAAAGTGCAACTAAAGATTTTATCCATTTAGCCAGAGTGCCTATACATTTTCATGCAGTAACTCATTCCTGTTTCACAAAGGTATAAAAATAAAGTGACATTCTTCAACGTGGGAAATTCTAGCCAATACACAATTCAGAGGTGCCCCACATGCTCGCAGATTATTCAGAAGACATGACTATACAGAAAAGAACCCCATGCCTACTGACAAGTGTGATGGAAAGTCTACGATGATGTGGGCCTGTTTTTATTCCAAAGGCCCTGGGAAACTTATTAGGGTGCATAGCATCATGGTCTCCATAAAACACCAGGCCATTAAATCAGGATATGTCTGTCTGAAACTGAGAGTGGGTCATGACTGGAGCATGTAGCAGATCAAGCAATCGAACCACATGTCTAGCGCAACACATAAACGGTAGCCTGGGGGAACACAGAGGAACCTGATGGCAAGTTTGAGTTTGCTATGCAAGTCGCTCTGGAGAGGGTCCCATTGATGCCAATTTCTGGATCACCAAAAACCCAGGAGCCACTCACAATTGCTTATCCGGCATGGGGCAGGAGTACAGTTTCCAATCTGGAAAGATTCTGGAAAGATGATGATGCTCTCAAATCCCAACTTTATGGCATGTCATAAGAGCTACAGTATGTTATTGTTAAAGAGAGGCTTTAAAAACATTGAATATAGGCATGGCAATAAGTTGTTTAATTCATTATATTGCTCCCTTCACGGTTGTATGTTTACTAATTGCTTTCATTATGAGACTAAGATACATTTTTACTCGACTCCACCAGGGGTGCCATTTGGCGGATGCTGTGCTGTACATTCGGCTGGTAATATTATACAGAATATCCAAACAACAATGCACTGAGCATCACAATAAATTACATGGTTCCTAAGTAAAAGCAGATAGCATTCAGATTCAGACAGCATTCCGCAAACTACTCCTAACTATATATGAAAAAAGGAGGACGAGAGGCACTGCAAGGTTCCTTTAGTGTTAAAAATAAAACGGGTGCTCTTTAGTTGTTGTAGGTTCATCAAGAATCAAAAAAGAGACTAAGGCACTCTAAAACAGAGTGCCTTAGTCTCGTCTCTTTTTTCACTCCTAACTATAATTTGCTTTGTTTCAGAAAGTATTCACATCTGGAGAGTTCAGATACCGTTCCATGTTGACACTGAGAAATCTCAGGGATTTGTTTTTAGGATATCATGAGATTTGGTTCTCCGCAGTCCTGTTAAAGTAAGCCAAACATTTCTCAGACTTTCACTAAATACCATTTCCCTTCATACACTTACCAAACAGGCAGAAAAGTAAAACTCCTTAGTGTGAGAAAAATAGCATACCTTGCTTCCTTCTCCTCCGGAACAGGGGCTGCAGGAGCTGTCAAATTAATAGTTGCTGTAGTGATCTCCACCTTGCGGACACTGCCGAAAAAGTCAGTGATAAGCACGCTGCCCGGGTCCCTTTGGAACAGGTCAGTGCGATGACCTGGAGTGGACACACACTGGCTCTTGGGACACACTTTGAACTGTGAAGACAAGCACAAAGAGAAACACCAGATCACATCACCTAAAAAATGAAAGGCATTCATTGTGAAATGTGAATGAAACAGAGGGACATTCTACTCATTAGACTAGACCTGCAGCCTCTCTACTTTATATTAATCACCTCCCTCTGCTAATTAAGGGACATTCTTTAGATGGCATCTACCTCTGTGTTCTGTTGAAATAAAAGTGAACACATTTCTGGTACTATAAACGGTCACGTTACCACGAAGAGGCGAAAGAGATATGCTGAGGCCGAATTTAGCGCAGATGCACCCACCCACCCGCCCACCCACACCCATCCTGCCCCGAACCCCTCCGCAGGTAGCATCAGCAGCTGCCAGTCTTCTACACACCAGTAATGATGCTAATGAAGGGGACGCATTAGCAATTAAAATGTCATCTTCACAATTCAATTTGGACTATTAACATTCTCCTCGTGTTGACTGAGTAAGACAAAGGAGTTGCTTGGCATTCGTGTTCCGGGACAAATGAACAGAAAGCCACAGAAGCCACAGAACTCTGATCACATCCTATCCATGAGTGGACACATTACATTGGCACTTCAACATAATCAACAACATCATCGCACTTCTGCTAGGGATGGGCGACATGGACAAAATATGATATGGTATTTGACAACACGATATGTCACCTCTCTCTTTCAGACACAATCATTTTCAAGATGAAACCATTAGTCACGGTCAGAAATTATGATGACCACAGGTTTGTTAGTATCGTGTTAGTAAACGAGAGTACATAAGTACACACTTTCTAAAAAAGATTTTTTTTAAGTCCGAAGTCACTGCTAAAATAACACAGATTTCTATGCCTAATGGCATGCGCTGTAACTGCAGGGTTTGTATAGACTTCAGGCCTCTGCACACAGGCTCCGACTTGAGTGTGGCGCACTCCACTTCCGACACTTGATTACATTAGATTCCACTGTTCCAGCCCGCACACCAGCGCTGAACTCTGCCACTGCCGCCATGTCCATCACCAATTCAGTTCTACTTTTGTCTGTGTCGCTCAAGAAAATCCATTGTTTACCTAATGCTGATCAGTTAAACATTTCAGCACCGATGTATGTGGCAAGTGCTGGTGCCCTTGAGAGTGCAGTTTCTATTAGTGACTAAGGATCAGTATTTGGCTTTCCTTTACTTAATTTTGAAATAATTATCGGCCGTTATAAACGTTGATACTGACAGATCAACAACGATTCTAACACCGGCCGAAAATATCGGCACACCGGGCTCTAGTTTCCATCCAAAATGAATAAATTAGAAGTATCCATCAACAGGCAGACAAGCAGTATCAGTCAACAGACTGCCTTGGCAAACAACAGCACAGTTGTCACTGATAAAATCAAGTCAGCTTTCTAAAAGATGCATTACAGCGACAGATTTGGCCACAGCATGGATAAAAAAGCTACGGGGAATTCGATAGCCACGCTGCACTCTTCCACTGCCTTGCATTGGAGTACAGCAGCCACACAAGGTACAGCACTGCCTGAGTATCACAAAAGAGTTGTGAGTCTGGCGCGAGTGTTTGTACACTAACTTCAGTGGATATCTGGACAACACAGAGCAGAGTTTCATCCTATTGTGTTGCTATTTCTAAGCAATTTTTGGATGCTTTAAACTGAAACAAAACAAACAGTATCTTCAAAACAATGTTTTCCTATTTTGAATCCCAAAACTTTATAGTGAATAGGTTGTGCACCGTGTGGTAAAAAAGTTGAGCTCATTGGTCCTCCAAATGAAATATGCCATCAACCTTAATTTGAGAATGTTATTAAAATCTAGCTAACCACAAAAGATGCTTCAGAAAATGGGGACGAATCGGAAAAAAACAACATATTGTGCCTTTAAAGTGGACTTTTAAAAGGAGTCCTTGGAGCTCCTAGAAGTACTAGTCCTCAAAATCCTCAAAACAATCCATGAGTGGCTGGCCCGCCGGGACTGATGCCAAGCTGCTCGGCTCAATAGCAATTAATGCCGCCTTTAACAAGGAAGTGATGAAAGGATACTTAAAAGTGACATCCCAAAACACAAATGTGGGAACAAAGCAGGAAGATTCTCTTGATATGACTGTCTGAACACAAATCTCTTCTGTCTCAGGAGGAAATCCATAATATCGACGCTCATCCACACAGAGTGGATAGAGGTAGTGGGGCCTGCGTGCAGCAATCTGCCAAAAAGCAGCCAGGCACTGGGTGTCTGATGTTCCCCCTGTGGATATGCACGGCACACACAATAGGCTAAGGGGGGTGGTGGGTGGACAGATGGTCTAAATCCCACAGCCAATATATTGACAGGGGTGAGTCGTACTCTCTCAGAGGGCTCACACACACACACACACACACACACACACACACACACACACACACACACACACACACACACACACACACACACACACACACACACACACACACACACACACACACACACACACACACACACACACACACACACACACACACACACACACACACACACACACACACACACACACACACACGTCCGCCAAAGACACGCCTCCCTTGCGCTTCAAAGGCCTGTGACCTTATAACGAGATCAGCCATTCTCTTTCAAGTGACATGTCCAGAGAGGTGGCCGTCGCAAGTCCTTGGACTTTCATCTTTCATTTCATCCATGTATGTAGGAGACCTACAGCTACGTCAAGAGGAAGGGGAAGAGGAAAACTAGGACAGTCATAGAACTCATAAAACATCCCCATTTTTCTTCTGACCTCCACAGGATCCTGTCAATGGAAGCAGTTATTACACACAGACCCACACCTGATATAAAAACTCTCACAGAGAGAGAGAGAGAGAGAGAGAGAGAGAGAGAGAGAGAGAGAGAGAACTGCCTTACCAGGTCATTCATGTTGGACTGACTGGATGGGTGTATGTCCTCCAGGAACTCCAGCAGGTAAAAGGTGTACCTGTCCATCAGGTGAACTCCAATAGCCAGGTCAGGCTGGTGCTACACAGAACAGGACGAAAGTGAAGGAAAGTACAAAATGATTGTTATCATTCTAATAGTCACTTCATTACCATCTTACAATGCAAACATTTATCACCTTCAGCCAGATCTGCACAGCACTGCATGATGTTGAAGGAGGCCACTGATTTGTACCTACGTTAAAGGGCTCTGGTCTGTACTAAATCATTCCGTTAGGATCACAAAAGTGGCTTGGCAACATCCTGATGCCATAGAACATAAAGGATAAACTGGATTTTTTTGTTCCCTTTTGCTTGAGTTTGTGTAGAAGTTGGCTGGTTTAAGATTTTTTGATAATCTAAGTTAAGTTCGAACTGTGATTTCTGGCAATCTGATTTGAATGTGGTTCTGCTGGTTCTTAGCCTGCTGCCTGGCAGCACCGTAGGATGAAGGCAAAACAATTAAGAGACACGTCAAAAAATACGGACTGGAGGAACTAAAAAGAGAACTGGAGGCTTTGGGAGTTAACATTGATGAGGATGTGGATAAGACTAAAAAGAAAAACGAAAAAAAGACCAAAAAGAAACTACAAAAGCTCCTAATAAAGGAGCTGAAACAGGTAAATCACAGCAAAACTGAACTGTACAACAAAGTTTACGAAGAGGAATTCATTAAGCCCATGGAGATCCCTCAAGATGTCTTAAATGTCCTGGATGATCTGGGCACATTGTTGTACAAAGAGTTGGAAGTATCAGAGAGAAATGAACGAGAACATGATGTAAAAGCTGAAAACAGTCTCCTGTATAAAGTGGACTTGGTTGAGTAGGATACATCTACTCACACTGAGTGAAAGAAGCAGCCTTGCATCACCAAAACCCAACTTGAGCAATGAGCTTTGTAAAAAGTGAGCTCACATTAAAACATCAAAATGGTTCAGCAGTTCATTTTAATGAAATGCTCCCCCAATTTGTTTAGCTTCAGAGGGATGAATTAAAAGGAAGAGAACGAGACAGCGTTGAGGCCAGAGGCTGGAAACAGGAAGGAGGAGGCTGAGCGGGAGGCCTGTTTCTGGAGTGCTAGAGAGAACCACAAAGGCTCTGTCCTCAGGAGGAGGTTTCGGGTGGGAAGACACAGCAGCAGACATGGCTGACAACAACAAGGACCATCCAAACCATCAATAAAATCAATACCAGAAGTCAGACTGATCTTCACTATTTCTCCCCGATTTATCTCTCACGAATCACTATGCTCTATCTATAATTCTCACTTGTCACTATTTCTTATTCTCTCGACCTCCCATGAAGTAGATCTGCGGGAGATTCTAATTCACATGCTCCAGGGAGCTTTCCGAAGAAGTTGAATGTTTGCTAGTTTTTGCGTAGTTTCAAGTAAAAAATTGTACCCGCGTACTTTGGAGTGAAAATGCATGGTTGGCAGCTGATTCTTAAATTTGAGAAGTGTGTTTCCACCAATTAGTTCATTAGAATCTCAGTTAATAAGAATCGGAAGTTTCAGGAAAAGGCTGGCATTCTGTGGTAGGACAATAATGAGGTGTGGCTTCAGCATTCACAGTTAGAGAACAGAATATTCAAGCCAAAGTTCCATGACTGATTTAACATACTTGTCAATGCTTTCATTCATTCTTATTTTTCTAAATGGTTAATGACTCTGTGTTCTTCTGTGATCTCAAATGATATTTATTTCTGGTTTACAAGGACTTTAAAGGTTTTGGCCAAACTAAAACTAGGTTCTTACCGAGAGAGAGTCCTCTCCGACCTGGCTGCTGGCCAGGGCCATGATATTGGGGGAGTAAAACCGCTCATACATGGAGGCCCCCTGGCAGGTGTCTATGATGAAGAGCAGCTCGTGATACCTAAAGAGGAAACACACACACACACACACAAACAAAAACACACTTCCTCGATGAATGACCAGAAAAGCCGAACTGAAACACCATCATACCACTAAAACATCTTTCTATTCCTGATCAAAGAGTATTATGACACCCTTTGAGAACATTACATGGCTATAAATACATTTCAGTCATACAACAGGCTGGTTATTGGTAAGTGCATTCAGGTGATCTACATGCTTCCAATGAATATTAAAAAGTAAAATCTCCATTCTGTCATCTGCTCAGACTCTACCATAAGCAACCTGCCATGAACAATAAAAAGGTAACTGTCAAGACACTTGGGTGACAAATTACTTGGTTACAAAATTGGTATCAAATTAGCCAAAATGTCAACACACACAGCACACAGAACTAGCCAAGTCCACTTCATAGCCACAGATAATTATTCCTTTGCAGCTATGTAGGTGTGAGTCTAAAAGGGATGATGGATGACATTTCATTTGAATTAAATTTGCATTCAGCTTGAATTCAAATGAAAATGAATAGCAGAGAGAGAGAAAAGAAAAAGGTTGACAATTGTACCGTCGTTTTTGCCACATCTGCTCAAAAGCATCAGCCAGTTCCACATTACTGATCTCCTCAGAGTCCTGAAACTTCAAAAATCCATTTCCCCCATGACCTTAAAAAGAATAAGATCACAACAAAGGCAAGGTTAGTGACTAACTTCAAAGTCTGTTTTATTGTCACTTTCTGCGATACAGAGAATGAATTTTCATGCTCCTTGTTCTCCCTTCAACATAATTAAGAAAGCACAATTTAGGGTATAAAAAACATATAAAAACTATAATATACACAATATACATACATATGCATATACAGTGAGGAGCACATGTATTTGATACCCTGCTAAAACAGGAATATAAAATCATCATTTGACAATTGATCTTAATGCCTTAACTCAAAAAATTAGTACAAATCAAACCGCCAAGGACACCAATTTTCTTTGTGATTGAAGAATGTATCGTAAATAGATAAATGTTTTCCTTAAATGCTAGGGGAAGGAAGTATTTGACCCCCTATGTAACCCTATGGGAATTTAACACATAGGGTTAACATAGGGGCAGGCAGATTTTTATTTTTAAAGGCCAGCTATTTCATGGATCTAGGATATTATGCATCCCGATAAATTTCCCTTGGCCTTTGAAATTAAAATAGCCCCACATCATCACATACCCTTCACCATAGCTAGAGATTGGCATGGTGCTTTTTCCAGTAGGCCTATTAGCCTGTTTGATTTGCATTGAGCTCAATGAGCATCAAACAGGCTAATAGGCCTACTGGAAAAAGCACCATGCCAATCTCTAGCTATGGTAAAGGGTATGTAATGATGTGGGGCTATCTTAATTCCAACGGCCAAGGGAACTTTATCAGGATGCATAATATCCTGAATCCATAAAATAGCTGGCCTTAAAAAATAAAAATCTGCCCGCCCCTATGTTAACCCTATGTGTTGAATTCCCATAGGGTTACATTGGGGGTCAAATACTTACTTCCCCCTAGCATTTAGGAAGAACATTTATTTATTTACGAAACATTCTTCCATCACAAAGAAAATTGGCGTACTTAGCGGTTTTATTTTTACTCAATTTTTGAAATTAAGACATTAAGATCAATTGTCAAATGACGATTTTATATTCCTCTTTTTAGGCAACTTTAGCATGGTATCAAATACATTTTCTCCTCACTGTATATACACATACATATGCATATATATACACATACATACTGTACACAATCCCACACTCACACACACACACACACACACAAACACATAGAAACATCTAAGACATACAATAAACATGAAATATTGCGCAAATAAAGGGACAACGGCCAGCTATATAGGTGCTATCTGTATTAGTCGGCTGTGATTATTACCAGTCAAATATATCAGGATGTTGCTGTGGTCATCTGACAGCAGACGCTTCGACCGAGGAGTGCTTGGGGGCAGCCTTCCTGTCAAAACTCTCAGGAAATTTTCTACAGTCACCTGAAAAAATGACCAAATACATGAATGACTACCATATGATTTACAATATTGAGAGGCACCAACGACTGCATTACCATACTTCTACCTTCCATTCAAATATGGCACTTCATTTATTATATAGGCCTACATATTCATTCAAAGTGTATTACATTAGAATTGCAAGACTTGGAGACGGTTGGAGACAGCTGCATTAACAAGAAATTATGTTTGCAAATTGCAGAAACTTACTGTACTTGTAAACATAAATCTACAAACAATATGCTTAAAAATGCTACAGTGTTGTCAGTGATGACAACAATAAAAAGGAGAACACAGCCACACTTGCTCCCTCTACAGGAAAAATAAACCTACAGGGTGTGAGTGTCTTTAGATTAACTTTTCACCTACAATGACCCAACAACACACACACACACACACACACACACACACACACACACACACACACACACACACACACACACACACACACACACACACACACACACACACACACACACACACACACACACACACACACACACACACACACACACACACACACACACACACACACACACACACACACACACACGTCTTACCTCATATCCTCGATAATCCACCTCCACGTCGTCACCATACACATTCAATTCCATGTTTTTGTGGCTGAACACAGTCGCTGGTTTGGGGTTTCTATGGTTACAGGCCATGTCATCCGCCAGCATCAGAACAATGTGACTGAGGAAACAGTGGCAAGAATAGCTTCAAACTAGACTCATCATGCAGGAGGAGTCATTTTAAGATGCCTGTGATGTGGTCAAAACATCTCCAACAACTTGATATGACTTAATGACTTGTGTCATATGGCATGTGGAATGGATAAAGCAGGAGATACATTAATATTCAACCGGTTACAGGATGGAACGGAAATGTCAAGTGGATTTTATTTAAAACACCTTGTGATTAATTGCCTCCTAGTGCATAAAAGAAATATCGGTGTGATGGCATGACACTAGATGCCTGCTCTCAGTTCAGGTTCTAGTGTTGATTAAAAGTACACTATACAGCTTTAAGTATTTGCTTTTGTTGTGGAGGTGAAGGATTAACAACAGGAGAAGGATTAACAAAAACATCTCCAAAGAGCTATATCTACGGACAATGCAATGTTTCACGATTCTCACGAGATATGTCAGGCCGCCATTCTTGAGGTTGCATGGCTGGTTTTCTCAGTAGCGATTTGCTACGTCTATGCCGTAAAGCAACGCTACGTAAACAATTCGCCTATTACAAATTCGTATACCATCAAATTGGCTTCGTAAAAGGTGAAAATCTTGCATAGTGCACCTTCAAATGAAATGTATGGTCTAGTTACTACATCTCTAATTTCAGTTGCTCAACTATTAAGTTGATGCTAGGAGCTAGGCAATACAATAAACTACTAATAATACAAATAATAATATGTTCATTTATTTCATAATTTCTATTGAGAAGCAGTCATTCTGGTAACTACAGGTTTTATCACAGGCAACAGGAATAGGGATGAATTGTATGTTATATATTTCTTGTGCTAAATCTTTAACATACTTCCAATCAAACTGCCTGAAAATCTCAATATAAGATACGTGGCTTTACCTGTCTGGGATTCCAAGCCTTTTCACACTTCTGTAGACGGAAAGAGTGTTGGCGACATGTCTGTAGTTAAACCAGAACCTGGACGTGCACACCTAGAGGAGAGAACACAACAAATGATACTCACTACTCATTAACATCAAACATACAAATAATCAGACAATCTCACACAATTTCTTTATTTTATTTTTTAAAGGTGAAAACAAAACTTTTTCTGTATTTGTACTCACCAGCACTGCCCAATTATTAGTGTGGCCACTGCTGAAGAACTGACGGGCTCTTCCCTGAGTAAGAACAAAGGAAAAGGTTGACTTTACATACGGTAGCTATAATAATCCTACACAATTTCAGCTGCAAAAGTTATACAACATATTTATTTGTGGGAAAACTGTGCTGAAAGTCCCCATAATCTCCACTTAATATGAATATTACATTTATATATTGTGTGTAATAATGCATTACATGTAAGGACAGCTGTGGCATCTCAATAATGTTTACCACTGGCTTCTGTTCTTTTATTAAGGCATGCTATTATCAGTGAAAGACTTGGTGCATATTCTGACAGAGAAATTATGGTTTGATAATTGAAAATAGGCTAGTGCTTGTGAAACGCAGAGCTATAGAAGAGTACAATAATTATGTGATCTCTTCGAGTATGCAAGTGACACACACAAATATATTGCCTTAGCATGTGTCCTTCAAGTCATGGACTACCACTGGCTTAAATTATGGATCATTATGGCTAGGCTACTACAGTTTTGTTGACATTCATTATTTGACCGCTTGTAGAAATACCTGAACATGAGTTCACAGTTTAAAGGAATGAATGTGAAAACAAAACAAGGTAAAAATGAGAACAAGAACAAAGTTTTAGACATGCCACTCCTAAAATTTAAGCATATGCAAACCTGTAATTGGATGTGTGTGTGTGTGTTATGTGTGTGTGTGTGTGTGTGTGTGTGTGTGCGCGTGTGTGTACACACCTGTAAATGTGTGGAATGGTCAAAATTGCAAAGTATTATGAAAAGTAATAGCTAAGTGGGAGGGGTCACAGGATCATTTAGACGTGCATATTTCTTTGTGACAATCTTATTGGTGCAGCACTGAATAGGCCTAGTTTGTAAATGTCTACAGAACATCCTAAATGAATCTCATCTGACCGCACTATGTATTTTCGCTTCCGTGGGTGATTTCAGTTAGGCTACTTATAATCCATGGGATCCGACGCTATTTCAAGATTGTTTGAATTTCATGAATAAGATCGATATCATATGCTAACGCCCAAAAGAACAGGCAGGTGCTGTCTTTCACAGATGCTGTCAGCACTCTTACCAAACAAACACGGTTGCTAAATGAGTTTATGAAAATCACATAGATGAATCTCTGGACTTGAACTTAACTCCGCATTACAAACTGACCGGTCATCCAATATGTCTGATCAAATTTGATGAACATTTATCAAAAACAGTCAGTCGAGCTGACATTAGTTAACCAGGAAGACAACTGGCTAATGTAAGTTAGCTACATTGTGCCACTGTCCATAGACCCTAGGTAAGGAATGCATGCAATGTCACACTACTCCGGAAAAGAAAAATAAATCATACCTCCACATCGTTACTTTGGGCGGTTGACAGATAAAGTAACAAGACAAAAACTGCAAATATTCCTAATGTATTTTGACTGCCCATCTTCTGTTCTCCAAGCAGATGAGCACACATGCGCATTCATGCACTTCCGGATTTTCGGCTTTTCAGATTTCAAAATAAAAGTACACTGGCTAAGAGATTATTTGTCGTTATATTTTAACTATAAAATAACTTTATCTCACTAAAACTAGTCAACATTCGCCTCGGTTTAAAACGTAACGAGTTAACAGAACAAATAGTCTGCTTGTTGGTAGGCCTATACTTTGACAGGTGAGTGATCCATAAAGACTTCTTGGCCGTGATGAGAAAATTCTGAGCTGAGCACACACAGACTTTCACTGCAGAGAGCAGGGATTTAGTGAGCCTATAAGTGGAAAGGAGATAATGGGCAACACAGACAAAAACAACTAAATGAGAAAATAGCTCAAATAAGGGGTAAAGGATTAAATTAATATGTGATATGAAATAGCCTAAATCAGAGTTTATGTGTTTTTTTGTGATTTTTTTTATTTTTGTGTTGCATTATGTTGCATTATTCCATAAATAAAGCAGTATAGTGACCATCCCTAAACTGTTTCCACCATAGAATTGTCCAAAATCTCTTGATTAATGCTGAAGCATTCAGAGTTCCTTTCACTGGAACTAAGGGGCCAGCAGAGAGGGTTAAAGCGGAGTAATGAAGGATCTTTGGGGCCAGCCCAGTTCAGGGATGACCCCTTCCTGTTCCAACATGACTGTGCACCAGTGCACAAAGCAAGGTCCATTAAGACATGGAGGACAGAGTTTGGTGTGGGTGAACTTGACTGGCCTGTACAGAGTCCTGACCTCAACCCAACAGAACACCTTTGGGATGAATTCTCACTATCCTTGTCCAACATCAGTGTGTGACCTCACAAATGCGCTTCTGGAAGAATGGCCGAAAATTCCCATGAACACACTCCGAAACCTTGAGGAAAGCCTTCCTAGAGGAGATGAAGCTGTTATAGCTGTAAAGAGTGGACTGACATCATATTAAACCATATGGATTAAGAATGGGATGTCACTTGAATTCATATGTGAGTCAAGGCAGGTGACCCAATACTTTTGGCAATAGTGTATTACTAGGCTGGGTGAACCCTGCCTGAACTTCCGGGGAATTTGAATTTCACCCGGCAGCTCAGGCTGGAAACCAGATCTATCTCTGCTGTTTACTGCCAGAACCTTTGTCTCCAATCAGAAACGAACATTCTCTAGTCCTGGCACGCTATTGGCCGGTGACTGACGATAACGAAACTTAAGCGAAGTGCAGTAGAAACAAAGCGCAGCCTCCCCAGACTAATGTTCAATCTTAAAAGATTGAGTTTAGTATGGGGAAGACCAGACTAGTGTATTACTTCATCATATTGAAACTTGCTGACCCAAATATGAATCTAAAATGTTTCCCATTATGAATATTGACCCATATCATGAATCGTAGATACAACCTCTCAAAATCCAGAAGCAATATATTCAGTCATAGCAAGAGGGTCATTCAAAAAGCTGCTAAGTGTAGGCTACTCAATCTACAGTATGTGTTGATGAAGGTAAGGTAAAGTGGGTCTATTTCAGGAATTTTAATTCATTCAGTATTGTTGGACCCATGTGCACAGCAGCATGAGGATAGGCGGGCAAGTGTCCACCCAGAGTTTTTAATATCTGGATATTTTTTACGTTTTGAGGAAGCCCAGAAAAAGAGGTAATTTTGTCTTTTTCTGAGGAAGGACCTCATAATCTCGACCAATTAAAACATTTCTCATTCAACAGTTTCCAATTGCCAACGTTGTTGTGTAGAGAGACAATATCTCAGAGGTAAGTTTAGGGAGGTATTCATTACTTTTTGCAATACACTGAGTTGCCAAATAGGGAAACAATCTAAGAATAATGTTCACCAATGTAAAAAAGCAAAAGCATTTTGAGATCTTATCATCTCCAGCACACAATATTATGAAGAGATTCAGAGAATCCAAAGAAGGCTCTGTGCACAGAGGAGAGGGTGGAAAAAACATCAAGTGGCCTCAAGCGGACCTACAACAATAAAATAATAATAATAATAAAATATTGTTATTATTAATAATAATAATAATAATAATAATAATAAGTGCTTCATTTTAAAACCATAGAAGATTAAGTTCTGTTTAAAATAATTTATGGCTGTTGTTGTAGCCATTTTTGTCTTTTTCTCAAGTTTATGTTCTTGTTTTATCTTGACTTATGTTATTTACATCTCATCACGTTTACTTAATTTATTGTTATTTTGATTGCTTATGTATATTTCTTTAAGTTCATTTGCACGTGTAATGGTAATTGGTGATTGGGTAATAGATTGCAATTAGGCAGATTGGCTGCACTTTCGTCATTTTTTGTATATATGTCACGGGTGCAACTCATCACGTGGTGCTTGAATTGGTTGGCAAATGTTGGGTTGTAGTCGAGGTGGCAAAATACAATTTTTTGACCATTTCTGATAGCGAACTGTGGATATCTTGGAACGTTGGAATTAAGTTGGACTTTAAAATAAATGGAACACTTTTGGAATAGATTTGCGTTGTCAGAGTGCGTGCAAAACGGGTCACCTTTCCACTACACCCACGGCCTGGTCTTGAGCGTCTTTGGAAAGCTCAGAAAAGGCCGCGACGTTTAAGTCAAAAAATTGTATGGACTGCATGAAAGCACGTTTGGATTTTGGACTACTTTGGATTACGGAACTCTATTTTTGTTTGGATTCGCATGCATCCCGCAAAGCTTGTGAGTACACGCGGTGAACTGAATTGTTTGTGAATGACCCGAAGTGTCGGGAAGACGCCAAAGCTTGGACTTTGAGTATTTTGTTTAAGATCTTTTGACGCAGATAAAGCGATACTTTTCAGTTGGATATTTTGGCATTTGAAGATTGGATTTACTTTGAGTTTACAATGTCAGACAAAGAGGAAGAAGACTCAGTCATCTTTTGCAAGAAGGAAAGAGAGCTGTGTAAGTTGATTAACACGCGCCGAGGAAAGCTTGGCTTTCTAACTCGCAAACAGAATGAAATCCAAAAGTTTATTGATGACCGTGAACAAAAGGACACGGTCCGTGAACATATGACAATTTATAACGATCATTTGGCACAATTTATGGAACTACAAGTTTCTGTTCAAAGCATGTTAAATGACGATGAACAGGAAGCGGACCATAATGACTGGTACGAGCCGAAATTGTTGCGTATGAAGGACTTTATTGAGATGACTGAATTCTGGATTAATAAAGAGGAGGAAGAGTTAAATGGAACTCTACAGCCGCATGACCGCATTTCTCAAGTAGGCCGAGATCCCCCTGGCGAACCCCCTGATGGCGTCGATGAATCAGGCAACAGGGCGCCTATCAAAGCAGCATCGGTTGCCGCTAGTAGGAAGAGCGCAGCCTCCAGAGTCACCGCCGCGCACGTACAGGCCGAAGTGGATCGCGCTGCTTTGGTCGCCAAGGCACAGTCCCTGCAAGAGAAACATGCGCTCGAATTCGAAGAGCTTCAGCTAAGGGCACGGAAAGAAGCGCTCGAGTTAAAGACTGAATTGGCTGTTGCAGATGCAAAAGTGAAAGTTTACACAACAATGCAAGATCGGTCTGTGGTTGTGTCTGCTAGCTTGGCGAATTCTACCGAATTCATTCCTCCTGCGACTGTTCGGAAACCTATGAAATCAGCAGAAAGACAGAAAGTGTCTCCTGTTAGTTTTAAAGCCTCTGCTTTGTCAATGCCTACAGGTAATGTGCATAAATCATCACCAAGCTTTAAGACTGAACAGACAAGTCTAGTGCATCCTCACAAAGATCATCCGGATTTGGGAAACAATGCTCTAATAGAGATGTTGAGAAAACAAAATGAGATCACTGAGGTGCTCATAAAGCAGCAGAGAACGTCTTCTCTTCCAGCTGTGAAAATCCCCATTTTTGATGGTGATCCTTTGCATTTTAGATCTTTTATTAAAGCATTTGAGCAAGGAATTGAAGCTAAAACTGATAACTTGCAAGACAGACTCTATTACTTGGAGCAGTTCACAAATGGTGAGCCCAAGAATTTGGTGCAAAGTTGCATGCACATGCATCCGCAAACTGCATATGATGAAGCCAAGAAACAACTGGAATGGAACTTTGGAAACCGAGTAACCATCACCTCTGCATTTGTTGATAAAGCACTGAACTGGTCAGTCATTAAGCCAGATGATTCTCTGGGATTAAGATCCTATGCATTGTTCTTAAGAAACTGTTCCAACACCATGAGTGAAGCTGGTTTTATTGATGAACTGGAAAATGCTACAAATATGAGAATAATTGTGTCCAAGTTGCCCTTCAGGTTGCGAGAGAAATGGAGAGTGACAGTCTTCAACATTGGAGAAAAATGTGATCGCAGACCAAAGCTGAAGGACTTGTTAGAATTTTTGCAAAAGCTGCATTGGATCCTGTCTTTGGAGAAGCCCAGAAATCAAAAGAACAGGTAACTGTCAAAACAACAAATCCAATATACAAATCTAAAGCCAACTTTGCTACTTCTGTTGTACCTGCGCCAGACCAGATCAACAGACCTCAGCCAAGTTACAGCCGGTCAATGCCTGGAAAAGGTAATGCAACACAAATTCGTTGTCTCTTTTGTGACAAGCCCCATTCTATTGAACTGTGTGATTCATTCAAGCAGAAGCCAAACAAGGAAAGGGTAGAGTTTGTGAAGACCAAAGGTTTGTGTTTTGGATGCTTAGAACAAGGACACATGAGTAAGAGCTGTACCAAACGTTTGTCATGTGAGACCTGTCATAATAACCATCCAACTGTTCTCCACATAGAACCAAAAGGACCCTCAGAGCCGTCCCAAAGTATACAGAATGCTTTAGTGTCTGTAGCTGCTGGAAAGTACACTGGGGCCGGAGAAAGAGAATGTGCCCTGTCCATCGTTCCTGTGAAAGTGAAGTTGGATAAAGGAACCAAAATCGTGGAAACCTACGCCTTTCTCGACCCGGGCAGCACTGCAACATTTTGCACTGAGGAGTTGATGCATCAGCTTAATGGAACCGGGAAAGATGTGGAAATTCTGCTTAAGACCATGGGACAGGAAAAGCCTGTAAGTTGTTTTAAGCTTTCTGGACTAGAAATATCTGCCTTAAACAAAGATGATTACATGAAATTGCCTGACGTTTACACACAAAAGTCAATCCCCGTCACCCATGAAAACATTCCTAAAGAAGAGCATATAAGAAAATGGCCTTACTTAAGGAATGTAGAATTGACACCAATCAACGCAAGTATTGGGCTTCTTATTGGTGTGAATGCCCCTAGGGCACTGGAACCTTGGACAATTGTTAACAGTGAGGGTAGTGGGCCCTAAGCTGTTCAAACTCGCCTTGGGTGGGTCCTAAACGGTCCACTCAGCCATAGTTTAGAGGGTGATGCACTTGGGGTTGCTTCTGTTACAGTGAACCGCACTTCAATTAGTGACTTGGAGGAAATGTTAGTCATGCAATGTAATCAAGATTTTGTGGAGCATCATTGTGATGAACAAACTGAAATGTCTGTGGAAGATAAACAGTTTATGGAAATAATGTCAAAATCTGCTGTGCTGAAAGATGGACATTATCATTTGGAGTTGCCTTTTCGTAAGCCTGATGTTAGAATGCCCAACAAGCAGGTGGCCCAGCAGAGGGCACAATACCCGCCGAAAAGGTTTTATAAAGACCAATTATTTTTCAAGGAATATAGAGTTCATGAGAAACATCAGTAAAGAAAACCATTCAGAAATCCTCCCGCATGACCAGCTGGAACAGGAGGTGGGAAAAGTGTGGCATCTACCACATCATGGTGTCTACCACCCCCAAGAGAAAACATTGCGTGTTGTGTTTGATTGTGCTGCTACATTTGCTGGAACTCCTTTGAATAAAGAACTCTTACAAGGTCCAGACTTGACTAACACCTTGCGCGGTGTCCTCAATCGCTTTTGCCAAGGTCCCATTGCCCTGATGACCGACATAAAAGGTATGTTCCATCAGGTAAGAGTAGCTGAGGGACAAGTCAACTATCTGCGCTTCCTTTGGTGGCCTGGTGGTGACGTCACCAAAGATCTTGTTAAGCACAGAATGTTGGTGGTCCACATCAGTGGGGCAGTGTCCTCTCCCAGCTGTGCCACATATGCTCTCTTAAAATCTGCTGAGGACAATCAGAGTCTGTATTCAGAAGAAGTGATTAATACAATCAGGCATAATTTTTATGTTTATGACTGTCTTGAGTCCCTTTGTTCTGTACAGCAGGCCATCTCTCTTTACCAGCAGCTCACAGAGGTGTGTGCCAAAGCAGGATTCAGACTCGATAAGTGGGTCTGCAATGAACGCACTGTCCTATCTCAGATCCCTAAAGAAATTCACGGCAAAAGGGTAAAGACACTGGACCTCAGCCGTGACCAGCTCCCTATGGAAAGAGCTCTGGGAGTCCAGTGGGATGTGGACAGAGACGTCTTCACATACAGCATCACCAAGAAACACAAGCCACTAACCAGTCGTGGTATCCTGTTTACTTGTGTGTTGCTTGTGTTTTGGAAAGGCAAGAGTGGCAACACTGAAACAACTCGCCATACCACGCATGGAACTCGCAGCTGCAGTCTTAGCTGTGCGTGTGGACAATATGCTCTTGGCTCAAACAGAATAAGACTCACCGGAACTTCGCTGTTGGGGACATGGTCCTCATCATTGAATCGGCACCGAGGAATTCTTGGCCCATCGGACGCATCACTGAGGTGATAGCAGAGACTGTCAAGGATTTGTTCGTCGAGTTCGTGTCAAGACACAAACAAATGAACTAGAAAAGCCCATCAGCAAACTGTTTCCTCCTGGAAGCAGTGTAAAAGGCAACAGTAAAAGTTGACCTTCAACTGAGTCATGTGCTTGAACCTCTGACTCTGCATGTAAACTGAATCACTTACTTACTTGCTCTACATCTCATTACGCAACATACACCCTTTTTGAACAAACATACAGTACATACATTGGCATATTTTTGGAACTTTCGTCACCTTTTTTATGAAGATTTGAAGATTTCTATGGACTATTTTTCTATAAAACAAAAAAACTAGCAAAAAAAATGCATGTAATTAATGTGTAGACTTGATTGTTGAATGGCTACTAATACGGTAATTGCTTGTATGACAAGAATTAGGGGCCGGAATGTTGTAGCCATTTTTGTCTTTTTCTCAAGTTTATGTTCTTGTTTTATCTTGACTTATGTTATTTACATCTCATCACGTTTACTTAATTTATTGTTATTTTGATTGCTTATGTATATTTCTTTAAGTTCATTTGCACGTGTAATGGTAATTGGTGATTGGGTAATAGATTGCAATTAGGCAGATTGGCTGCACTTTCGTCATTTTTTGTATATATGTCACGGGTGCAACTCATCACGTGGTGCTTGAATTGGTTGGCAAATGTTGGGTTGTAGTCGAGGTGGCAAAATACAATTTTTTGACCATTTCTGATAGCGAACTGTGGATATCTTGGAACGTTGGAATTAAGTTGGACTTTAAAATAAATGGAACACTTTTGGAATAGATTTGCGTTGTCAGAGTGCGTGCAAAACGGGTCACCTTTCCACTACACCCACGGCCTGGTCTTGAGCGTCTTTGGAAAGCTCAGAAAAGGCCGCGACAGCAGTAGTGCAATAGCACAAGCCACAAGACACTAGCCACATTTTGTTGTTGTTGATGACAGCTATTGAGAGCTTTGTAGGCGAGGAGAAGTATTTTGAATAGAACATGGAATACGTACAGTATATCTTGTCATTGTACGTGTACAGTACAATGACATTTGAAAGTTTAAGGAAAAAGTTAAACATACTGTACAACCACACAATACAATACATTCCACATTCTGCTGACGTTCCGACTGAACTTGATCCTGTGATTGATTGAGAGCCAGTGGAGGTTGTGGAGGACTGGGGTGATGTGGAGGCAAGGGCAGCCGAAGGCCACATTATGGCAAGAATAGACTACAATATAGCACAGCCAAGTACTACTGTACCTGAAACACGTCTATCTTTGAGGTGGCCTTTGGTGAAGCATGCGACCACAACACCATTCATATCATAAGCACAAAGGCTTGCCTAGGCCTTAGGAAGGTGACGGTCACATTCACAGCACTGGTCTATGAAATATCAATCACTATTGATAAAAAAAAATTGCACAGCCATTCAAGTCTATCCAGGGGCAAGATTTCCATCTGCAGCTTCATATAAAAGTGACACTGTCCACTGCAAATAAGTCTATAATTTATCTCCACTTCAGGTGTGTAATATGAATGGCATATCCTTAGACCTTGATTAAGATCGACATCACTCTGTTGAGGTATAGTTGCAGATATTACATAAGCCTAGGCTTCTTTCAGTGTTGATGTCGTCTTGTCTTCATGACATTGAACTTGCCAGTCAGACACTTACTTTCATATATAGATTATCAGTAAATTGATTTCATTTATCATAATGATTATAAAAGGATTAATGTAAATATGCCTAATATATATCAACCAAAATAACGTGAGAGCCGGAGAGTGGCGCGCACTCATTTAAATTGCGTAAAGTCCGTGCATTAATTAACTTTACCAGCTGCACTGTACTGACTGGATAGGTCGCAGTGGAATTGGTCTAGATCGACTAGGCTACTGTGAAACAATCAGCATGAGGGGACGTATTTAGGTTAAAAGAGAGGATTAAAATATGGGGTCTGCATTTTGTGGTGTATGCAACCAATGATGTGATATCTCATCTGTTTTAGAGAAGCTTGTCTGTGGACTCAAAGACGAAGTGGAAAAAAAACATGACATGAAATTATAGAACTTCAGTGTCTCCCTCTTGTGAAATGCCACTTTAGCCTACAAGCTTGTGGACTATCGGAGACTTGAGCTCGGCGGACTTAAGCGTACGTGCTTCGAAACAAACCTCTAGGCTCGTCTAGGCACGACTGAACACATCATTCTGTGCATCGCAGCGATTGACATGATATGACATCACGCGTAGTTTTCCCTTTTGCAGCAGAATGAGACCTATGATACAGTCATTGAATTTTTAAACAAGAACGAATTGAGGGGCTGGTTGGAAAGCAGCATGTCACATGGACATCCACCGGTTCCGCGCTAGGGAGAGAAGCGCCGCTTTCTGGAATCCAGTAGTCAAAGGGAATTTGAATAGAAGGTCTTACTAAGCGGAGTTCCAACCGCAGATCAAGAGAGACCAAAACGCAAAGTAGGCTATTGTAATCTGAGCGAAATAGGGATTTTATCAAAAGGCATTTGTTGTCAAGACTGCAATGAATACGAACGATGCAAAGGAATATCTCTCAAGAAGGGAGATACCTCAACTGTTTGAGGTGAGATTTATGCGATGCACTGTTTGAAGGATGTCACTTCTCCCAAGAGTTAGCCTACAATTATTTTTGTTTTTATGAATACTGAAGTGCAAGGAAACTAGATATGACATTGAGTATTGCATTTGAAATGGATACAGATTAGAAACATTTTATTTAATGCATTTTAAATATTTGTGTATTTTCTTCAAAATGCTCAAGATGACGATTCATACTATGTCGTGCGTAATTGTGGCTAGTCTATATTCAGTTATATTGTCAATCTCAGATGACCACCATAATTGTATTGTTGGCATGTCACTGATCCAGTTGTCTTTTGTGTTTAGTCTAATTAGGCTATCCGATTTATGGCCATACTCACTCTCTGTGGGCTATTCCAGACTTGACTCTGAGACAGATTGTCTGCAAGACATTGCTTATTGGCAACATTGTTCACTGTTAATATAATACATTAAGTTACATGAAAAGGACACTCTTGAGGAAGTATAGGTTGTAAGTCGTATAAAAAATGTAAAAACATTTGTGACGAGAAATGTTATGCGATTCGTAATAGGCTATAGGTTCAGAGTTGTTTAACCTGTAAACATGTCAGCAGATTGAATTAAGGTAAAGTAGCCTATGCTACATTTCAACACCGTTGCATGTGTTGTTGTTAATTGTCTGTGTTGGTCAAGGCTATGTCTGCAAGGATAGATATTGTATAACATCACAGTCTTGGCAGTGATCCCTTTCCATTGTTATTGTTATTGTAGCAGAGAGACGTTTGTGGGAACAGGTTAAAGAGGGAGGGGACCAACTTGGACGGATGCATGTGCGTACTGAAACACCTCAGGGTCAAGAAAATCAAAACAACAAGGGATTTATTTTGAGCTTTAAGAATTCCAGCATGAAGAAGCTGAACATGAGGCAACACCATCTCTCTCTGTGTAGGCTACTACAAAACAAAATCAATGCAATCATTTAAGTTTTAATGATCAGTTTCACTCAATCTTTGTTGGGTGCTCAGAGCCTGCTGACAGGTTTGATGTATTACCGACCAGAAGACCCTATCGATTACCTGGAGACTTGCCTGAAGAAAGTTAGAGATCTTGGAGGCACCGATAAAGTCAGATGGGACACCTTTGTGGGGCAAGAGAAGAAGTCTTTGCCACCTCTCAACGGAGGCCAGTCACGGAGGTCTTTTTTTCGTAATGGTATGTAGAACAGGAAGGGGGAACCTAGTCCTGCAGTCAAATTAAATAATGGTTCTAATATACATGCAAATGACCGGTATCTCCTCAGAGTACAGTGCACTAATGTCACTTTGATCACTTGCGGAAATATGGCCAAGCATGAAATCTGAACTGAGACTCCAGGCCAAAAGATAGGGAAATGAAGACACAGGGGCTCTACAAAGAAACCTATTGAGTTGCATTTGCATGGCAAATCTGTTATAGCTTCAGTCAGAAACTGTTTTTTGTCCATGTAGATGGCCTGGTCAACAGCAGCTAACTTTAGTTTCAATCTATATTGCACAATGCATATGTTTTAAGCCTTGTCCTTTTATGCACTATTTATGTCTTGTCCTTTAACAAGTCGTTGTGGTGCTGTGCTCCCCATTCCAGTTCTGCCCGACAGCCCCAACTTCCCCTACAGGAGGTACGAGCGCCTCCCCCCAATCCACCAGTTCTCCATCGAGAGTGACTCAGACCTGTCAGAGACAGCGGAGCTCATCGAGGAGTACGAGGTCTTTGATCCATCCAGGCCCCGCCCCAAAGTGATCCTTGTCATTGGTGAATACGCTGTCATCTCGCTTTCCCTCCATTAACAAGCTGCCACTGTGTTGCAGGGTGATTAGAGTGATTGATAAGGCCCTTAGGCGTGAATACGCTCTTAGAGGATATATCTTATTGAAGATAGTGAAACAGAGCACAGCGACAAAGAAGAAAGTTGTGGAAGTTCATTTGTGTTCATGCCTGAGGGATTGTCTGTGTGTGTGTGTGTGTGTGTGTGTGTGTGTGTGTGTGTGTGTGTGTGTGTGTGTGTGTGTGTGTGTGTGTGTGTGTGTGTGTGTGTGTGTGTGTGTGTGTGTGTGTTTTAATATTTATTCCATTCTATGAAGTGTTGATGTTTTTTTAGCAAGGGTATCTAAATGAGCCTTTATGGAGGTCACTCTTATGAATGTGAGTTCATAATACATCATTTGAGAGACGTACATTGCTGTTCAAAAGTTTGGGGTCACTTCGATATTTCCATTTCACTTCATTATAGACAGAATACCAGCTGAGATCAGTTTTTTTTAAATCAGGGCAGCAGTTTTCATATGACATGATGTGCTTACATAATTGCAAAGGGGTTCTCCGATGTTTTCTTAGTAAATCTTTTAAGATTATATCAGATTAGTAAACAAAATGTGCCTATGGAAAATTGGATGAATGGTTGCTGATCGTGGGCATCTTACGTAGATATTGCGTCAAAGATCAGCCATTTCTTTCTACAACAGTCATTTACAACTTTAATGATGAAAACAAACAAGTTCTTAGTAATTCCAAACTTTTGAATGGTAGAGTGTCTGTCTCTCATCATTTTTAATTGTGGATAAAAAGAAATTGTGTCTGGCTCTGCCATGACTAATTAATGACATTTTTATGAGTGTGTAAACAAAGTAATTTGCTTAATTTAAATCTATATGCATATGTAGTCATTATCTTCAATTATTCGCCATTTATTTTTGTAACAGTTAATAGCCATTTTTATTAGCCGTTAATGGACATGGCTGTGAAAAGTGGACAGGAAATGAGTGGGAGAGAAAGATGGGATGTGGGTTTGAGAAATGACATCAAGCCAGATTCAAACCGAGGACTAACTAACGGTTAGTGTCTTGTCCAGTATCCTCGGTTTGAATCTGGCTTGATATCATTTCTCAAACCCACAGTTATGGGGTGACGGGTTAGGGAGGAGAGGTAACCTCTCCTCCCTAACCCGTCACCCCATAACTGTTAATAATCTCGATTATACAGACGGCTAATTTTGTAACATGTGTATAAATGAGTTGGCGAGGCATGCCAAGGTGAGTGGCACCATGCGTGAATTGGCACTGAGTGTCATCTCATCCACTCTTCACAGGTGGTCCTGGCAGTGGCAAAGGCACGCAGTGTCTGAAGATCGCCGAGCGCTACGGCTTTGAGTACGTCTCTGTGGGGGAGCTGCTGAGGAAGAAGATGATCCACAACGCCAACGGCAACAGGAAATGGAGCCTGATTGCAAAGATCATCACCAACGGGGAACTGGCTCCACAGGTATGGAGCGGTGCGAGCGGGCCGAGGAGAGATGGAGGCAGGTCGTGTGGTATAACCGATACAGATCTCGGCTTGCTGAGAGATGAGACATAAAAAAATGTCAAAACAGAGTGATTGATCGTGTCGGTTTGTAGACGCCGTTCCTGCGAGTGTAGGGCAGAGAGACAGACAGTGTGGCACACCATTTTAATTTGTCAGCATGTCAAACAGAATAATGTATTGCCTGCTGTCACAGTGTGCTTTAAGCTCCATGAAACATTCTGGAGCAAAAAGCTACTTGAACAGCAAAAAGCTACTTTTACCTACAGTACAGCAGAATACAGCATGAGCAAAACAGGTTTTCCAGCAAGCTAAAATTAAAATATTCAGCTATGAAGATCACACATCTACGTTTTTGGAGTATATCATAAAAGCCCAGTAATAGGTCTAGGCGTAGGCATGGTACTGTACAGTGTGTCATTGCCTAGGCATTGATGTTTTTGAAAGTATAGCCTACATGAAAGCATAGCCTGCATCATATCCAACACATCCTTAGTCTCATTTTTATGACAGGTGACACTTTGATTCTTTACAAGACTATTGGATTTTTTTTACAAGTGCTTGTGCTGAGGATCAAACAAATATCCGCTGTGTGAGCTAAAAATGTCAAATTAATATTTTAGCCATTGTTCAGCAATGTTGACTGAATAAACCTCAACAACAAATCTGTAAACACACACACAAAACAAACACAATCATGTAGAGTTAACTGAAGAGTGGGGTGTGTCTGAGGGGTGAGGGATGTGTGTGTGTGAGAGAGAGAGAGGGGTGTGTGAGAGAGCTAGAGGAGCCAGAGAGGAATTGGGAGTTGGGAATCAGATCATTCCGACTCATAAACAGTAACTTGTTGGTGGTTTCTCACTGTGCTTGCGGTTCAGTCTCTTAGTGGCTCCCTGCCTCCCTGAGACAGACATGGCTTCTGGTTCTGAGTCCCCTCAGCTGAGTCTACACTTCTAAAATGCAGAGATTATGCATGAAAGGATAGTCCAGATCTCCCTCGAGACTTTAATATGACGTGGGATTAGAGGGGACTGTCGCAGGAGGCAAGAAGTGCTGCTGGCTGGCAATAGCAGCGAAATTCGGCGACTGTTTATGCACGATTAGGTGATTAGCAGCCAAGATGGGGACAAATAAGGATACACTGATTCAGCTTCCAGCATTTCACCTAACGTGATCTTAGAACTTATCCCCAGTGTTACATCGCAGAGATTCAAAGCTTCAAAGTGAATTTTTGAACATTTCCTTTTAAAACTGTGCTTAGTGCGTAAATGCAAAGGCCGATCAGACTGAAGCATCACAATGTTGATTCAGGCTCTTGTGAGTGGTTGTTGCAAGAAGGATGCCCTGATCTAGCCATCTGTCTTGCAGAGGAAGAGGACATTTGGCTAAGGGGAGTTGCTTTCCTGTGTTTGTTACAGTGCAGAAAATTATGATTGATTGCATTAGATATTTTTAGATGGATCCTTAACTTATTGCTCTTCTAGTTCATTAAACAAAGTTTACAGTGCTGTATCTGCATATTCGGTTATTTTTTCAGTTGTATTTAGAACACAGTTCTTATATCTTATCATGATACATGAATACTGTCAATTGCAATTAATCCACATTTTGGCAAGAGACAGTTTAGTATAGTACAGTTCCTTAAGGGTTTGGAGTTGAAAGAGCACACTTTTCCATATTGACATATTGACATGGACACCTTTCATATGTTCTTCAAATGTCAGAGAGCCAAATGAGAATGCCATTCTAAACAATTAGCGCAGTTATTAGGCCTTTCCACACTCAAGTTGGAGGAAATTTGACAGATTTGAGATAATTTGAGTGTTATAACAGTTGTTGACTGTTGGCTGAGTGTTCATAACAGATAGTCCACACATCTTGTTTGTTTTTGGTTGGGGGTCAACCTGAACTTGTGCAGGTTTAAAGTCATATGAGTTATTGATTAATAATGTTTTATTTCTGAAGTTATTAATCAGAGCAATTTCTCTTCCCCTTACAGGAGACAACTATTACGGAAATAAAACAGAAAATTATGAAGATACCGGATGCTACCGGAATTGTAATCGACGGCTTCCCGCGTGATGTTGGACAGGCACTATCCTTTGAAGATCAAGTATGCTGCTTACTACGTAGAATACTGAGTTTATTTAAGCTGTTATTTAAGTTGCAAAATTCAGTCTATGCCTTGGCTTGAACATTTAAATCTGCCGGCCTAGCAAAGTGTCCCAATACCTTGAAGTGCATGTAAGGTTGATCCTTCAGTCCTTAGGCCATAGGCCATAGGCACAGGTGACCCCAGAGCGTGCACACACACACACACACACACACACACACACACACACACACACACACACACACACACATGCACATACACACACACACACACACACAAACACACATGCACATACACACACACACACACACAAACACACACATTCTTTTGAGTGTCATTTTGAGTCTGACTGCTGACAGTAGTGAGCTGCCCGCCCTAACTCTCCCTGCCAGTGAGCCCTGTATGGCCTGCAGACTAATGGCCATGTGCTCTGAGTCTGACCACACTGTATTTCCCAAAGGGTCACGTGTGGCGGTTAAGTCAGTCAGAGCACCTACTTAATGTCTTCTGTTGCACAGAAACACCCACATCTGATTTGTTGAGAGAGCATTAACAAAGGGATGTGATTTCACGGTGAGTAAGGCTCGGGAGAGATCATTCAAGTGCCAAGTGTGGCTTTCTATCTCTCGGTTCACAGTCCAACCCACACAGCTTAGTGTACTGTTCTCGCTGTGCATCAGAGGACGAGTACAAGTCATGGGTTCTGAGGGGGTAATGTGGGGTGTTTGGTTGGAAGTGGAGTGGATAATCACCTCAGTGAATGATCAGAGTAACAGGTAATGGCTGCTCGTTATTTAGCTTTGTGCTTTATCAGCCCAGAGGAGCCTTGAAAAGGCTCTAATTAGAACATGGCTGTCGAACATATCCAATCTGAACATATTCTTTTGGCAAAGAAATGCGTTTAGATTTGAAATTCCCTTTTTGCCCCTCAGTTGTTTTCTTCATGGTGTTCCCTCGATGGTAAGCACGCATGCATGAATGATAATCAGGTCTTCATCGAAGATGACATGGAATGGATGAACAGAGTATTTTACCTTGTTCTCTGACGTTTACAAAGAGGGTATGCAACTTTGGTCTGTGAAAAACATGCTGTTATGATGTTATTTTACAAGGCATCTACATTTTACAAATCTATAATTAGGCTGGGGAATAAAATGGCCCATTTTAGCAGACATTTAGTGCCCCCTCAAGGTTATCTGGCACCCGCATGCATAAATAAGTGCGCTTTACACTGATTGGCTGCCTTGCAGGCAAAGACCTCTAAAAATAGGCTACAGCAACTTCTACCTGAATCTCCAGCTCCAAATGGTAAAATAACATTTGGAGGGGGACAATGATCTGAGGGAGGGTTCGCATCACAGTGTACAGTATGTTTGTTGTTTTTAGTGGTCATTTCAAGAGTCCAAGATTTGCATTTGAAGGAGGAAATAACCATGTTTGCGGTAGCTTTGTGGCCATGTACCAAACTCTCCTTATTGAACAAAGCCAACGAAAAAACAGTGTCATTTTATGTCATTTTTAAGGTCAGTGAAGTCCAGTATAAGAAATCTAGGATTCCCTAGAGTTGTGATGTCTGCTGCACTGAGGGAACCCACACCTGCTAATATTGTTCCACTAATGGAGACTGTTGATGCAAAGGGAGAGTCCAGGTTTTTACTTTCCCGTTCGATAACTGGACGTTGTTGTTTTCTGTTCTTCATGTGAAATGCCTACTGCAATGGCTGGGTTTCTCAGGATTCACAGTCTTCGAGCAGGTTGAGCAACACATTGAATATGTGGCACAGTGGATAGCAGGTTTGTCCTCCCCTGTCCATATGTCTGAAAAATGGAACTCACTCTTTAAGCTGTCTATTTTTATACAGATGGAAGGATTGATGTATACGGCACAAGGCATATTAACGGGGCTTTAATCATTTTCTAGAGCCCAATGACTGACAGCCCCTCAGGAGTGACTGGAGGTGATTTTATTGGTGTTTGCCAAAGACCTGCTGCTGCGTGCCAGTGTCCCGGAAACGTCAGTATGAGATTTGATTGGCCCTTTATCTCACCGGCGTCGCCGGTCGTCACAAGCAAATGTCTCCATAAAGAGGCAGGCCACGTGTGGCAGAAGTGTGTGCATGCGTCTGAATGCTGTCTGGCTGCAGTGGTTAAAGTTAACGAGTGGTACCGATGGCAATCTCTCTACCTCCACTCTTCCCTTCCTTGTGTCACACCAATTACTGCTGAGGTTGTCTGACACAGCCAGGCATCTATATGCAAGGACTGAGAGAAAGGAGAAAGAGAGAGAGAGAGAGAGAGAGAGAGAGAGAGAGAATCTAAAAAATAAAAATCCTAGAAGTAGAACACCTTTACCATCGTACCGTGTTTTGTGTCAGGTGTGTCGATCGTTTTTTTCTGCATGTGAGGTGACATTGCGCCGTGTTTATTTCCTGTTTCCTCCCGTCATGGGAGTTCTGCGTCTGCTCTCCAGAAGCTGTTAGCACTCTGTCTGTGTCAGTGCTGCTCTGCCTTAATGAGGGCTCCACGTTAGGTGAGAGCCCCCCTGAGTGTGTGTGTGTGTGTGTGTGTGTGTGTGTGTGTGTGTGTGTGTTTCCTGCCCCTTAATATGCATTTCAGATACGGATGAACCTTTTCCAGTATATTAAACAGAGCCCTGTTTGACGGAGCAAAGACGTTCATGCTTCACAGTGTCTTCATATTGGCGCCAGTGAGCGTTGAAAATCATCACTTCTGTTGAAAGTCATCACTTCCACAAATCTGAATCTGACACTGTAGGAGCACTGTGACTTCCACTCAGAGAAGCTCACTGGCATTCAGATATCTCTGTAGCCTACACATTAGGCAGCTATGAGAACCTCAGAAGTCGGTTTCTCGGAACTGATCTGCCAAACCCAAACATTTTACATTTGCTTTTGAAACAGAGCAGACACAAGTTTACATCTATACATAGGACTTTCATCAAACTGTATTGTGAGACAATACAGTTTGATGAAAGTCCTATGTACTGTACTATCTCAATATTTGAGAAGTGGGGGAGGAACTGAGAGAGAGAGAGAGAGAGAGAGAGAGAGAGAGAGAGAGAGAGAGAGATGCCTAAGCAGTTGTACAAACTAGCTGCTCTAGAGGCTGGATGAGGAAAAACTAATCTCTATGGACACAAATTCAACAAAATTACCTGAAATGAATCCTGTGAAATTGCTTTTTGCCATGGCAGCCACAGGCCAAAAACAATGAGTAACCTATTACAGCTGTGATGTTAGACACAGCACGTTAGGCTACTGGGGTATAACTACAAATATAAACATAGCTGCACAGATTCTGTTGTCCCAGTGCTAAATGGAACAACAGGCTTTATTTGGAATGTCAGTATGATGCCACTTACTGATACCAAGAGAAGTGGCTTGAATGTTCAATGTTTTGTTTAGTTGGAACATATTTCAACCTTGGCTGAAACAAAGCTGAAGTACAGTTTTTTTTTTTTCTCCAAGTCTCTTCATAGTGTCTTTTAACCCGATGCCCCTTCATTTTTGGGACATTGTGTTGAAAATATGTTGGTTTTGTTCAGTTTGTCTTTATAGTTGCAACTTGTGCTGTGTGGATAATCATCTTTGGAGGAGAAAATAATTTGTACAGTAGCATTCCATTGTAGTAGTATTGCCCTTCACTGCAATCCCAGATTATGAAAACAGATCAGTGTGTGGGCTGTAATATCCTGTGCCTCCTCTGAATGTGCCACTGATGCAATCATTGGTTATGGTCAATACATCAGCATGTCACTGCATCGCTAAGGGGGAGTTCCAGTTATATTACGTGTGACGTCCTTCTGCATTGCTGATTCTCAATGATAATAATAATTAACGTAAAACATATCTTTAGGTGACGAGGTTATTGTTTGTTTCCGCAAAAGATGGGATTTTTCAAATGTCCTCACCTCAACATTTCAACAAAAGAGAGTGAGCAAAATAGATAGAGAGTGGGATTTGTAGAGTTCTGGAGAGTTCTGGAAGTGTCTTTCCATGCAACTCTGTCCTTAGATGTTACGTGTAGACAGGCCTGAGTGAAGTTCTGCATGTTCAATGCAACTTTGCCCTTACATGTTACATGTAGACAGGCCTGAGCAATGTTCTAGACATAATCTTGTGTCATCATTTAGGATGTTGGGCATTGAAGGTACACTATGCAGGTTAAGGTATTTTTGGTGACTGTACTGTAGCTCTCCTTTTAAAGCCGCAATATATTTACATTTTATTCTGCTGTTGTAAATGGCAAACTTCTCATGACTTGAGAACCTGGCTGGTTTTCCCGTTAGCGACTTGCTACGTCTGTGCTGTTTAGCCATGCTATGTGAACGATTCACTTATTACGTAACGTTCGTTTACCATCAAATTGGCTTCTTAAGGTTATATTAAGGTAAAAATCTTGGATAGTGTACCTTTAAGGGCAACAGACAGCGGGGGAAAAGTCAAGCTTCGGAAAGTAAAAATCCAACCATGTATTCATGGGTTTCATCAGGTCCCTTTCCACAGGTGTACAGTATAAAATCAAGCACCTTGATTATCAATGCAGACTACATGTTGCTTGACCTGTGGAAAGGGACCTGATGAAACTCATTAATTGGTTTTACCTGTGTAATTAACACAGGTGATCTCACTAATTAGCTGCTCTCCATTGCTGAAGAGTTATGCTGATTATAATCAGCCTGTTTAAATGAATGTTTGGCACAGATACAGTATGTGGGAGGACTTTTACTTTCTGAAGCTTTACTTTTCCACCTCTGGCACTAGATATACTGTATGGCAGAAACACTCCACTGTTTCATCTCCTTTTGCATGATTTAGCCAGATTCACAAGGGCAGCCTGAATAAAAGAATCATGAGAGATGAGACTCAAGAGACAGACAGACAGAGAGGAAGAGAGAGAGATAGACAGACAGGGAGTGAGAGAGAGGTAGAGAGAAAGACAGAGAGGAAGAGAAAGAGAGAGTGAGAGAGACAGAGAGAGAGAGAGAGAGAGACAGACAGACAGACAGAGAGGAAGAGAGAGAGAGGTGCTTTGAGGATACAGAAGCGAAACTCATGCCTAAAAATATCTCTGTTAATTGAGCCGTCTCCTGTCCCGTCCCCCCTCTTCCTCCTCAGGCGTCCTCAGCGGAGGATGGGAGAGTGGCAGTGTTTTTCTGGAGGCAGTGTGGGTGCTGTTTGGGGAGGAAGGGAGGTGGAAGAGGGGTAGACAGGGCTCTTTCAACCACCCCGCCCGGCTCCTGACAGCGTTACCCTTTTCTTCAGCAGCATGCGAGGGCAACACTTTTCACAGGGAAGCCCTCTGAGGCTACACTCTACTTTTAATGTAGCTCCGGGCGGACCTCCGTTTAGGACGCTTGCTCATCTCAGCTCCCCTTGTCTCAGCCGTTCCTTGCCCTCGATATATCTCTCCCAGCCTGTCAGGTCCGCTGTACCCCCCCCCCCCCCCCCCATACACACACGCGCGCACAAACACGCACGCACACACACACACACACACACACACACACACCTCCCAATTCGAGAAGCCGCACAGATGGGACGCGCCTTGTGCCTTGTGGCTGTGCCCTATATAGAGCTGGACCAGGGCGCTGGGAAGCATCACTTGATGTCATCATGAGTGTCTCTGCGGGCCTCTGCTGCTGCCACACAAACATGTGACTTCACCTCGTGTCATTTGTGATGCGATTAAGCCTTGCATAGATGTTATGCTGCTCATACTTGCAGTGTCCCAGTTTTTGTCTCAATGAAGGTGAACGTGTCATGACTAAGAAAGAGCTCAGTGGCGTGTGTTGTTGTTGTTGACATGTGAGGATGAGCATGTACTGTAGGCGACACGGTTTACTCCGAGGCTGTCGGAGTTGGAATCTGTTATCGCCAGTCGTGCATTCTTACTGCACTTAACTGAAACGGTTCAGGGGGTTCAGAGAGGATAATTTTAGTCGTGGTAATGCTCTTTGTTTGTTCTTACATACTGTTATCTCACGTTGAACTGATCTCCTTGTTCATTCATACATAGCCTACCCTTTTCTCATGTTGCACTGCTAAACTCCTTGTTCATTCACACATACCCTTTTCTCATGTCAGACTGCTAAACTCCTGAAGCATCTCTAGAAAAGGAGCTATGTGTTACCTTCGAAGTGTATTGCAAGCGTACACGATCCGCATAAACAAGGTCAGAGGTTTCATAAGTATGCTAATGTGCCTCTCACATAAACACCAGTGACTGGGTCTTAGGGGACCTCATTCATTTGTTTGTTTGTAGAAAGGAATGCAGCTCCGACTGCCGTCTCCACAGTCTCCTCAGCGAGGAGTCTGATGCGGAGTATATTTTGGGCTTTGGTCCTCAACACAGCGGTAGAAGAAATGAGAACAGCATGAAAGATGTCTTCCTGGGAGAATGCAAAAATGACTCAACAACAATGTGTCTGTGATGTTCGTGCCACGTCGAGATGTTGAATCCTACTGATGTGTTGCTTTTTATAGTGCGTAGACCTCAGTGATTATGTAGGTACAGGGAAAGGAAGTGTGTGTTTTTATTGAAAGGCTTTAGATCATGCCTTCTTTCATGAACTTCATTATATTAATTAAATCATAATTCCACAGTGTGAATACGTAACCATAGTGACCGGTGCTCGTTTCCCTCTGTGGTAGATGGCTGTACCACCAGACACCAGTTTTCTCACATGTGAAACCAAGAAAACACATCTCACACACATTGTGTCCTCTTCATTATTATCCAGTTAAAGGGGTTTTAACACCTATTATGTGCCAACAGAATCACAGATAAGGTGTTAGTGCTGGAGGAATTTGTTTATCTAACTTCATAGGCTTTGAGACTAAGAACCTGAGCAAGATTGGTTTTAAAATGAAAATAATCTTCAAAGAACTATTTGATTATTACCGTGCGCATTACCAATTGCACGTCTATCTATAGACTAGGTGCACAAAAGGCTCTTCCTGTACACTCATTTATTTCCGGTGGAAATTAAACTGTTGTAACGGCATCTTCTGTTATGTTATGCTCATTAAATCTTCCACTCTGACACTGAATATCTTGTTCAACTAATAATAACAATTTCAACACATATAAATCTTTCTTTGTCGTAACGTACTGATTCCCAGGTGCAGCATCCAACCGGGTCCTATTAGTCCTATTAGTAGACACTAATTGCATTACCAATAGCGGCAGGCTCAAACACACCTGTCTCCATCGGAAACAAATGAGCGTACAGAGAGCCTTTCCTGCATGTAGCCTATTGTAGGAATTATTCTGGTTGATTTTAACAGAATTTATTACATTTGTTTACATCTACATTTTGTAACATGGTTTTGAGTTGGGATTCATGGTCCCACTATAAGATTCAGTTCATGTAACGTCTAACACAAGGTCATAGATCTTAAATGTTAGGAATAAAAATTGCCTTCTGTTTATTAAATACTCTTTGTAGTGAAATGTATTTAACGTTTCTTAATGCGGGTAATAATGGTGGTACTTGGAGAGACAAATGTTCTGAGGTGGTAGTCATTGTGAACAGTTTGAGAACCAGTTCCTCTGTAACCTCTACCACAAGGTCGTAGATCTATTTGATTTGAACCCTTCTCCAGTGTGAACTGTACCCACTGGTGTGTATGAGGTGTAGTGATGTGTGTGTGTCCCTGCTGTCCCTGTGCTGTCTGATCCAGATCTGCACCCCAGACCTGGTGGTGTTCCTGGCCTGCACCAACCACCGCCTGAAGGAGCGGCTGAAGAGGCGGGCGGAGCAGCAGGGTCGCCCGGACGACAACCCCAAGGCCACCGAGCGCCGCCTCACCAACTTCAAGCAGAACGCCATCCCTCTGGTCAAATACTTCCAGGAGAAAGCGTTAATCGTCACAGTAAGTGTTAAAAAAAGAGACAAGTATAAATGGATGGATGGGTGGTGATGGATTGGTGGATGGGTGAATGGATGGATGGATGGATGGATGGATTTTACTGATTCTTCATTCTTCTGAGTTCAATATGTAGTTGCAATTAAAATTGCATGGGAGAATCAGGTTTTTTGGCAAAATAAGCAAACTTTCAGCTGTCTGCAGGTGGACTTTGAGGTATGCTTGGGATCATTGTCCTATTGGAAGGTCCAATGATGCCCAAGCTTCAGCTTCAGATGATATGCAACTCGCGCGAATAATAATGCTGCTGAGGACACCAACTCATATCTCCTATGAGATTGCGGTGATGGCTATCTTTGGCCATACATCTGGCCATATTCAGACAAAGCCAAATAGAGCGCTGAGAGATTCTCATATTCCATCGTGGTCTACAACTGTGCCTGACAGGCCTGTGCTTGTCCTGTGTGATGCCGTGTAGTTATGGATTACTGGACTGTTGTATCCAATAATGCCAAAATTGTTGAGTGTAGATATCAAGGTGTTTATCACTGTTGCATCATCATAATAAATAGATAAATAAGACTGTCAAGTTTTATTATTAAGTGTCAGTTAACAACCTTCTCCAAATGCACTCTGAGATCACTTGAATACAATGGTGTTGTGGTGGTCTTAGTATAAAGCATATGCGTGCTAGCAGAACAAGGAGAGGATGGTGTAATTAGATAATTTCCTAGATTAACTATATATCTCGTCTAAATCCTCTGGATTTGAGTGGTGGAACCTAAGCAAACACCGTGAGAGGAAAAAAAGGCCTCCGAGCCGCGAAGATGAAAGAATCTGTAAATGTCATGCTCTTGCTAATGTTTGATGCACAGCTTTGCATGGGCAAGCGCACATATAATGTCAGTCGGTCTATGACTAAGGATGACTAAGACGATAAGGCTCCATCAGAAATAGACTGCGTGGCACATCCGTGTTTCTTGGAATCCGCAGCAGAAATGGAGTGTTTTTGATAGGCCTGGGGAGCAGGGTGTTCTCTCCATCTCCCTCTCTCTTGGGTTGTAAATCGCAGTGTTATTGTGGATTGGAGATTTGGAAAGCTTGATCATGCCCCCGTGTAGACTTAATTTAAGGTGTAATGTTCCGTGTCAGATGGAAGTAGTAAACACTTTTCTGCAAACAAGGCTCATGCCAGTCACAACCTTTCACTGAGATTATGATGCTCTGGTACAAACCACCATGCTATGAACTGCAAACGATCAATCTTTCTCTTAATCTGCCAGTGTGTGTGTACAGTATGTGTGTTAGTGTGTGTGTGTGTGTGAGGAGAACTTTAAAAACCTTGATTGATGTACTGTATGTGTACACACGTGTGTGAGAAATGCTGTTTCTCTGGAGAGGCAAAGTGACCTCTGCTATCCTGATGTTGTGGAGCGACTTGTTGCACTAACTCTTCTTTTACAGTGAACTGGATAACCTATTGACTTTTGGTTTGGTTTGTTATTTTATGTCTGTGTGTGAGAGAGAGTGATGCAGGTGTGTGCATTTCATCAGAGAAGGGAACTCAGAGAATGGTGCAGGCCTGCACTTTGGTGATTTGAAGAAAGCTGATTTTATTTCTTTTTTTCCCTACATGGGTGCTTGGAACATAACATAATATGACTAACAATGTGCAAATCACCATAGAAATGGAGAAACACTACAGGAACCAGCTTATGACCTGTCTTCATTGTTATGATAAAACTGGGAATCATCAGCATAATAGTTTTGTTCTGTGAGATAGATTCTAAGATTGATTCTAAGATAGATTGTAATGTTATGACTGCAAGCCAAATAGAGTATAACTACTGCAGCTGGGAAAAGGGTGCATGTGTCTGGCTAATGTTTCAGTCTAAACAAGAAAGTAAGTAAGATTCTGTTGAGTCGGTCTAGACAGGAGACACTGAAAATCGCCTAATTCAGACATTTCGATCAGAAAATATCTCCTATTAAACAAGCTAGCGTCTTACATTTGCCAATGCTTTCAGTGCACGAAGCATGCAACATTAATGACAAGTAGATGAGATGCTCAAGGTGAAGGCAGTATTGTCCTCCTCATTATATTTCAAGTATTACAAGATTCTTCCCGGCATAATGAGCTTGAACGGGTGATATACTATGATATTTACAATTACAGATAATTACAATATTTACAATTACAGATTTCAAACCCCAAGAACTGTTATTTCCCTGAGCCCTGTAATTCAGACTACAGACTACTCAATCAACTGTCAATGTAGTCACTGAAAGTCTCATTGTCTGTAGAGGAGGTTGTTTTATCTCACCATGACATAGCCATTAGGTAAATGGACTTCTAATAAGAAAGTAACACTCGATTTGGGGTGTCCTTCAATCTCACTGACTGAGTCAGGGTGTTTGAACAATCCTCCTTTGAGATCTTATTAATGATGCTGGGGGATTGCAGCTGATACTGCTACTGCCTCTGTATGTGAAGTGTTGGTGCACGGACTGATGGAAGATCAGTAGGCCTACGACGTGCCATCTGCAGTGTAAACAAGGCTGTGCAGTGAGGGATCTGCCTTGGCAGGATGTCAGAATGCGTGCCCATGCCCTTGCCTGGTCATCAGAGCCCATCAGCACAGATGACAGTGTGGTGGCGAGCGGGGCATTCTTATAGGACACACCCCAGAACAGCATACTGTATAGGAGATGTGTGCAGTAAGGAGATTTCACTCTCTGGTGCCGCATGAGCAACAGACGATAATGCTGCAGTAATTGCACAAACTTAACTCAGCCCGTTAAAGTGAACTGCATCATTTGAGGTACACTAACAGACAAATCGCTACCGTATATGCCTGTCTGTCAGTGGAACCAATTATGCTCTTTATTTGGATAATGTATTGTGGGTGATGGCCATATAAGTGATTATTACCTCCGCCAAGGAGGTTATGTTTTGGGGACCGGCATCTGTCTGTTTGTTTGTCTGTCTGTCTGTTTGTCTGTCTGTCTGTTTGTGAGCAAGATAACTCAAAAAGTAATGGATGGATTTCGATGAAATCAGGGAATTGCAGACATGACACAAGGAAGAGACAATTACATTTTGGGAGTGATCTGTACCACCGTCGGGACTCCGGAGGCGTTTATGTATTTCGTTTAGTGGTGTAAGGGCATGGTATGGCCACGTGGTGGCTATCTACAGTATATAGTTTAGGTTCAAATGTGTGACAACCTAGGAAGAACAATGCAGGTGGAGGTCTGCAATCTCTGAGTACTTTTCTAGTAATTGTATTGTATTTTTCTGACTGCAAAACTTTTCCACTTATCAGTATGTTTCGTTGCAAACTCGGAGGACAGGCACAACACTATCTATATAATATGTAGCATTTAACTCAACACCACATATGGCATATATTCCCCAGCCCAGCCTAGAGACAAATGGAAGAACATCACATCACATACAAAACACAGTAGTCACGTCTCAGCCCGTATTAGTATAGGCATTTAAAGGGATATTCCGCCATTTTTGGAAATACGCTCATTTTCCACCTCCCCTCGAGCAAAACAATCGATATTTACCTTGTTCCCGTTCATCCAGCCATTCTGTGAGTCTGGCGATACAACTTTTAGCTTCAGCCTAGCATAGATCACTGAATCGGATTAGACCATTAGCTTCTCGCCTGCTAGCTTCATGTTTAAAAGTGACTAAGATTTCTGATAATTTTCCCATTTAAAACGTGTCTCCTCTCAAGTTAGAAAGTGCAATAAGACCAACTGAAAATGAAACCTGCCGTTTTTCTAGGCTGATTTGACATGGAACTACACTCTCATCTGGCGTAATAATCAAGGCAACTTGCAAACGTACCATAGGCGCAGTGATATCTTACGCAGCATCTGAAAATAGTCCCCATAGACAACAAGCAGTAGTAGTGCCAGTAGCTGCCGCTAAATGCTCGCTGTTAGTGTTTGCCCTAAATGCCCTAAATGCTCGCTGTTAGTGTTTGCCCTCCAGAAATTCACCTAGCGTACTAGCACACAAAGCCACAGTCAATGCCTCAGTTCCACGAATGCGGGCTCGCGTTCACAAACAGCCAGTTCCACAGTCTGCTCTCAACAACCCATTTCAATCTAGGGCATGGAGAACAATACTCATGACCTCACCCCTCCAAAATAAACAGTGAGGTTTGTACTCCAAACTGGGACAGGTTTATTCAGCCTACCGAAAAGAACGAGACCCTGGCAAGTAAGGTAATCGGATCTCATCTGATCTGATCATATCAGTGCCCTGAAGGGCTGCCTAGATAAATGTGTCTGCTACAGTAGGGCATTTAAAACCCTCAATGTCTTCAGGAATGTGTTGATATCCATGGGCGTGTGTTGATAGTGCCCCATTTAAACAGGCAGGGATGGGAAGTGGGGGGGCTGGTCAGTAAGTCATTGCATGTTCTCTGTCATTCCCTATGTCAGTCACGCTCAGCTGTCAGCTGCCCTTCACTTGGTATTAAGATGAGCTTGTCTAAAACGTCTTGCCACTCAAGAGGCAGAAAAAAAAGCGAAAGGAACTGGAGCAGGGACTCTAAATATACTGCAGCTATTTACCTGTGGACTTAGTGAACCTCGCTTTCCTTTTTCAAAATACCTGGAGAGAAAGGGGGGATAGAGGAAGCGTGTCAGGCTTTGCCTTGTCAGTGTGATCAGCCCCTGGTGAGACAAAAGAGAACTGGGACACTCTCTGCTCTCTGTCTCTCGCTAGATGTCTGTGCTTGTACCGGATCTCTCTCATTCTGTCATTGCATCGCAGGCTCACATCCTCTTGCTCTCTCTCGCCGTCATCATCTGAAACTTCCCCTTTACTCACGTTCCGCTCGTTCTGTCTTGGTCTCATATGTGTCATCATCCCTGTGACTGGAAGGGGGGGGCGGTGTGTGTGTGTGTGTGTGTGTGTGTGTGTGTGTGTGTGTGTGTGTGTGTGTGTTGAGGGTGGGGGAGTTGGTTGAAGGTAAGTTCAAGGGCGGCGCCTGTTGGATGGATGGATGGATAGATAGTCGGTCCCAGTGCGAGGAAGGCAGGCACTGCAGGGGCTGTTTACTGTTTGTTGTCTCTTTCCCCAGTGCAGTGCTCTGAGCACAGAGGACCTATCAGATCAGCTGTCACACGGCCCCATGAGCACAGCCTCCGCCACACAGCAGTCTGGCCTCAGCCTCTCTCTCCCTCTCTCTCCCTCTCTCTACCTCTCTCTACCTCTCTCTCCCTCTCCTCTTGTTCTCTCTCTCTCTCTCTCTCTCTCTCAGACAATTTTAGTCCAAACGCCACCTCCACACCTCCCCTCCTCAGAGGCTTCTTCACTGCCGCCACTCTCTGCCCACCCATTTATTATCACTGTCAGATGTTTGTAGCACTTGTGTTATCTTGCATGTCTGGGCTGTGCTTTGTGTCTCGAATTATTAGGCACAGCAAGCAATATTGTTGTTGTTATTGTTTGTTTGCTGTTTATTTATTTTTTTCTGTTTCATTAATGAAAAAAAGTTGAGGACTGACTATCCGATTCTCCTATGGTGCACCATTAAGGTCTGATCATACTAATTCTCATTCACTCCAGGAAAAGTCTCTTCTCATGTTGATGAATGTGATGTCTGAAAATGGATAGATTCTGATTGGGCTGTTAGCTTTTATCATTCTCAAAAATAGCTTGAAACTGATTTCTGACTATATAGTATTGACGTCATTGTTGTTAAGTGCACTGTACATGTATGTGTGGACGTTGCATTCATATTAGCCAGAGTGATCCTTTTTTTGCATTTTGAAATTAGCTACAGTTAGGGAGATGGGGGGGGGGGCATGTAGCTCTCTAGATCTTTGGGCAGAGATGGGTGGCGGAGCTAAGAAATCCCTGCTTCAGGGATGAGGAAGAAGGTGCAGAGATACTGTACATACTAGCTGCTACTTCACCATGAAAGCATTTATGAATTAGCATCACCGAGGAACAATTAAATGATAAGGTTTAGCCAAATGGCCGCAGTGGGTCTTTAAAATCTATTTTTAATCCATCCAATTTAGCATCCGATTGAGTGTGTCTGTGTGGATATCTAAGAAGATCTGACTGAGGGAACCTCAGACTCTCTTTCTTTCTCTCTCTCTCTCTCTCTCTCTCTCTCTCTCTCTCTCTCTCTCTCTCTGTCTGTCTTTGTGTTTTTAACCCACGATCACGTCATATGTGAGTGGGAAGCTTCCCGGTGCTAATTGGTTGCCTGTGTGTGTGAGAGTGCTCAGCCTCAATCTCACATTCTGTCTGACAGTTCACACATGCTGCTACACAGACTCCCACGCTCTCCCTCCCCTTTCTCTAGTGGAACAGAGACACAGGTTGCTGTGAACAGACAGAGGCTCTGGAGAAAGAGGCAGGAAGAACATTTTGTGACGTTTTAAACTAGGAAATCAAAGCCTTCTGGAGCTCAGGGTTTGTTGTTCATTTGCCTCATAAGGAAAGATGGTTGATTATAAAAATGGCACCCCTCCTCTTTCCCAGACATCTGACCAAAAAGGTGTAATGCTGACAGCGTTTCATAGACAGCAACATGTCAGTACCGCTGGCTTTTGGAGAGTCACATTTCTCTGGGTCCTCATGAAAGGGGTTACTGAGAGGGGCTAATAAAGCCTGTGCTGCTCATAAGCATTTCATTGGGATCACTGCTGGGATTACCTGCTGGAATTACCTGCTGGGGTTACCTGCTTCCTGACTTATTGGGAGTATAGGCTACAGTACGGAGATACATGTTTTTGAATCTGGGAAAGTCTTTCAGCTAAAGTACTGTATGTGTATCACACCATCCTGGATGTGATTTTGTATTCCTTTGTGACTGTCTGTTAAAGGCAATCTTTGTAACATGTCTGAGTGTGGTTTGTGGTAAGATCCTCATTGCTCAGTTCACAGAGCCCTCCTCAGGCTGGGTACTATTTTTATTGCTGTCCTTAGTTGGGCAAAGGGGGATCCTGTGAAGTACACACACCCTTTGGGACATGCTTTGGGACTACTTCAAGAATCTCCATAGACTGCCTCTAACCACTGGGTGCTTGACTAGTATAATCATTCTATGTTTGTTATTTGTTTTAATTGTTACTTTCTAAACTATGCTTTGACTATTGCCCTTTTATGCTTGTATTAGCTCTTCCTGTTTGCTTCTGGAAAGCACATTGAATGGCCGCTGTGTATGAAAAGTGCCACATACTGTACATAAAGTTGATTTGACTTGGCTATTATTAACAAGGCTGAAACATCTCAATAGGATTGTGTTTCATATTCATGGCTCAGTATTCAAACACAGTCGCCTTTATGTCTTAAACAGGCTAAACAGGCTCTGCTAAATGTGCAATTCTGAAGAAAGATTTTGAACAAATGTTCAAATTCACCACATGCTGTACCACAGTATTCTCGATTAGAACATGAGATAGGGCCATTCTTCATCGGTGTCCTTGAGGATGTTCTCATCCTAGCGGCCTTTTACATGATTACAGCCTCTGCAGCTTCAGAATGTGCTGTGTCATGCCATCCATCAAACTGTAAGTGGTAAATATAATGTATGACATTAGTGCCAGCTCTCACATCTGATAAATGACTCAGCAGGTTTGCAGCCCCGTCTCATTGAACCTCTGCAGCATCTGTGCCAAGTCAGTTGGGTGAAACAGTATGGCTAGATTTTTGTTCTAAATCTTAGTTGTCTAACATTATCGTACAGATTGACTGTTGAATCGGCAGTTGATCTGAGTTGTATTCTTCTGTTCAGTCTATGAGTAAGTATTTTACTTTGTAATCTTTTTGTCTAGCCATTGTTGACATATCTAAATGTCATATTTCCTTTTGAGTCATTTCTCATTCTCAGAAAGACAACTTGCAAAAGCTGTTGTTGTGTTGTTTTAAATGTTGTCTGTTAAAGGTTAGACTTCTGGGAGTTGAAGATTGAATGTAACATTTTATATCAGGATAGGCCATCCTTGTCACCATGGTGTATAAAAAAAGATCCATTGAATCCTTGCTCAACTAGTCATCCAAAATCCATCTACAGTAAATGCTACTGAGGATGTCATTGCTCCTTACCCTGAAAGTGGCATTTACATTTGAAATAAGATAGTGGCTTCTGCTTTCACACTTTCTTCAAGGGACTTACTACTTTGAACACAGCCAGTTTGATTTTCTCATGACTGTCAAGAAGTCAAGAGAGAATTCTGCTGTCAGTGTACAGTGAGCGCTGACCCCGATTAACGGCAAGCTGTCATGACACAGTAGGCTGACTGACTCCCTGTTGTCTGGGAATTATATGTCATCTGTTTGCAGTTACAGGTGATAGCATATAGGTTATACCCATGGCCTGAACCTACTGTACATATTTGGCATATTATCATGCCTGTATCCATGTAGCCTGTATTGTCTGCAGAGGGATATATGTGTTTTTCAAACACAAGGTCAGTGTGCTGATGTGTTATTAAGTCAGTCTGCTCTAGTGAAGAAATGCTCTTATGCTTGGGAAAAGATGCTTCTAATATTATAGTGTTTTTCCTTCATAGTCAGTGATCCTTCTTTGCCCTAAAGGGGACTGTTATCCACATAATGATAATAGTTTAACATGTTTGAAGCCAGCCTTTCCTCTTCCTATTTCATTTTGTCAACCTGTACCCTTTATACTATACAGTAAGATTGTTACTGTTAGTGTGATTGCAGATGACACCCACCCCCCCCCCCCCCCCCCCCCGGCCACCCTCCCCCTTTAATATTGTAATCAAAACTGAGATGATATTATGATGATGTTATTTTTTTATCTTATTTTATAATGAAATGATGACCACTGATAATGTATTACCTATTCCACTGTCAAAACATCAGTTGTAAGACACACACAGTGGTGTTGAAGTCAGTGCTAGAAACATTTTCATTTTCATGGGAGCGCCGAAATTAAAGTTTGTCCTTCAGAGCTATTCTTGAGCGTGTCTGTAACTAATAGGTGTAATAACATCTCGCAATTACATTATGCATTGGCCCTAGAGAGAAAGTAATCTATTCATTAACTTGGTGTTTTAGGTAAAATAGAACAGATAGCTAAAATGAATAGTCATGCAGAGAAGAGAGTTGTCACAGCTATTTATCACAGCTATTTATTTTCTTGGTTACTTAATCTGTTGTTGGAAAAGGCATCCCACATCCTTGTGTGGTAATTATGAAATTGCTCTAAGCTATCTTAATTATATGGTATTTTTTTAATCAGACAGAGTCGTAGATGCGCCCCTTTAATCACATTGTAATATCAATGTAGAGAGACATCAGTCATACTTATCTGTTCACTTACTCTGTACAAGTGAGTTTCTGGGAGTTATGTTACAATAACGAGCAAGGGCTTGTCCAAAGTTAACAGGGAGGCCATATTTGACCTTCGACTTCACATTTCACAGCATATTTATCTCAATATGTGTATACAGTATGTGCATTAGCCTTCAGCAAGACAAACATTAACCGATTTGAGTGACATGAATTCAGTCAGATTCTAAAGTTTGTCAAGGCCAATTGAATCAGAGCTAGAATGAGGCCAAATATATTGTTAAACCCAGTCATTTTGGTGAGAAGTGAAGTTGTGTCGACCGAATTAGCCTCCAGACTTGGAACTCTTTATATATAAATAACCTTCCTGCTAAGCTGAGCAACCCTCTGAGGTCTTTAGGTTGGTCAGGGCCATCTCTCATGTTTAAAACATCCCCTTCCCTCAAGTGTGTCCCAGAGAGGTAATGAGTGTCTGACTGAGCTGAAAAGGTCTGTGTTGATAGTGTGAACACACACGCACGCATACACGCACACACACACACACACACACACACACACACACACACACACAGGGTGGCTACTGACAGCGGAAAACACTATTATGGAGGAGAACTCAAACTGCAAAGGGCTTGTTTGATAGGTTATAATGGAATGTGTCGATAGATTGGAGCATACAGTTCATAGCACTCACCAGATATAGCGATGTTAAAGCAACACTCTATGCAATTATTTGTGAAGTATATACAAATGGGATCTGGGAACTCTTTTTAGTGTCATCTTCAAGCTAATTGGGATACAGTCATGTAAAGGACAGAGAAACATATGTGTCATTCCCCCCGGCGATCCAGGATTCACACTGTTAGTGGAGGAAGGCGTGCAGTGAAGACTCTGTGTGGTGTTAAAGCATGCCTTTTGGGTAGCTAGCTGGTTAGTTTTAGACCAAAACTCCATTGTGCTGCTTAAAGTACCTTAGCACTTTTAAAGTGCTTAAGTGGCTCTCAGAGTAGTTTCCCCTGTGGTGCCACTTCTCGAAGACCGACAATTTAATTGGCATATAGTGATCATGACAGTTTTTCAAGTTACCGTAAGTTGTATGCACCATAGTATGTAAACAATAAAGGGATGTTGGATCCAAAATCATCCAACATGTCAACATGGCATGTCTGAAGAACTATGCAGTTTGTAGTTTGAATGTATCTGTTTCTGATCGCTTTAGTATACCCCTACTTCATCTCAGTCTGTTTCCATTAGGCCTACTTGTCAGGAATGGAAGGACTCAAAGGAACACTGGAGCACCAGTACATTTGGTCTGAACCGTGAACTTGTCCCTGTGTGTCAGACTTCAATTACAGTGTGCGTCACACATGAACAAGACATGATTTCTTATTTCTAGCTGCTTAATCCATTTTTGCCCTCTCCACTTTGGCACAGTGGGGAATGTAGCAGTGGGGGAGCTCAGGTGCTTTAATGGTAAACACTTACACCACTGAGTCCCTGAGATCCTGTTGAAGATGGAAGCATTAGTATACAGTACCTCCTTATCAGTGAAATAGCTTACCCTGGGACACTAGCTTCTACTCAGCATGTAGAGATCTGGGAAGGATGTGATAGCGGATTTTACTCCAGCACTGCAGTATACGCAGTTTGGAGAGGTGGATGTAAAGGTCATATGGGTACACTTGACACTTTTCATAAGATTACTGTGTGCAAATGAAATGGACTGGCTATTAAAAGACCACATAATGGTGTACATACTGTAAGGTAGGCTACTGCAGAGGAGAGATTGGAGGTGTAAATGTCAGGTGAAAGATCATGACCTTTGACATCATAACATTAAACTAATTAAAATGGCCTTACCCAGGTACTGGAATGTTTATAGTTGGAGTTCAGCCTTCCTGGAGCACAGGAAGCATGAAAAAGTGCGGTCTCGTTTAGCCGAGGACATGTCGGCAAACTTCAGACACCTTCCCTGGTGCTTGACGTTGATGTCGCCTTGAATATTTGGTATGTGTGTGTGTGTGTGTTTGTGTGTGTGTGTGTGTCTTGGGGGGAGGGGGTTCAATTTTAATTGACTCTCTCATTCCTCTGACGGCCAGACCCAGACGCTTTCAAGCTTCAGCCGGGATTGCAGCAGCCAGCCACAGAGATAACAGTCTAGTTTTTTTCCCCCTACTTTGTTGTGAGGCTTGATTGAAGTCACCCTTTCTTTCCCTGGCAAGAAAGACCGTCTTCATTAACCACCACCTGGGCCTTCCACAGCATTGGCTCCCCGTCACCACCACCACAAGGGACTGTGTGACGTGACTCAGTGGCCAGAGCCTCTTCAGTGGGCTTTCAATTAACCTGCTCAAGGGACGCTGCATCTGCCGTCAAAGCCACCTCTCCTCAGGGCCCTGTGTGTCCACCCAAACATGCCTCAGGCAGCCTCCCAGCTCCTCTTTGTCTCATTAGCTCATAGTATGCTTTCAGATGTGTGGCTTGTTTTCCCCAGATTTAGGCTTGCATAAACAAATAGACTATTTAACTTGTTCTGTTCATCTCATTGCTTTACAAATGGGGAATCACATGAACTTTATCCTATCATACCCAGCCCAGGTTTAGTTTGAAGTCCCATCTAAACAGCCATTCATGTGCGACAGGTACTGTAGGCCTGCACTGTACAGGTAGTTGTCAGGATTGCACAAGATTAACCTAGTGGCTCGACTTGAGAGTTGTTTTTTTTACTCCTGTAATCCATTCACTTCGATGCCCCTCCTGCTGAGGTGCCAAGTGGTATGACACGAGTTCGGTATTGACATAGTTGATTATGTGCTAACTTTGGCATATACTGTATCTGGGCAATGCAGACAACACCCATGTCTGTCAGTACATCAGAATGGTCATGTTTTCTAAGTCACTTTGGAATGTTTTTTAAGGTAAACACCATTAAAGTTGCACAGAAGTCATGTTGCCAGTTCTCCAATGATTTTATAGAACATTCCGGTAATGAAGATCACTAATCTCTAATCACTAATCTCAGTCTTCTTTTGAGTTCAGTGAAACAGGTATGGCGCTTCCGGAAGCCTACCATAGGGAGACACGCCTCCACAGTGCATGCCACAAAGAAGCTCTTTTAGTCTGTTGTCATAGAAACCAGGGAAGACATGAATGGGGAGATGTTATGGGGAGGTCAATGTAACATGGTTTGTGTGTGTGTGTGTGTGTGTGTGTGTGTGTCAGTGTGGTACTGTATATGGCATGCTCTGGCAGTGACCTTGTGAAGTGCCATCAAAATGCCATACGTAACATCACCAGTGGAACAAGCTGCCATTCTTCAATAAACTCAACCATGGGTGAAAGATGGGTTGGATTGTCAAGATCTGTTACGAGCGTGGTTTTGACATTGAAAATCAAAACCTGCTTTCAAAGACATTTTGAAAGAGGTTCAAAAGGATTGTGAAATTGTGAACCCACCATTTTAAGGTCATCTGGAGAACAGGCAGCAGGATGCTCCCTCAGATGAACTCAATAGAAAAGTGGATGGTGAGGAAGAGCTAGAGAGTCGGAGAGACCTCCCTCCTGTGTCCACCTGTGACAGGTCTGTAGTGCTCTGAATAACAGATCGTGACATTACTTTTTTCTTTCCTGCCTACACAGCTAGATGCTGACAGGGAGGAGGAGGACGTCTTCTTTGACATCAGCCTGACTGTGGACAACAAGCTCTTTCCCACCAAAGAACCAGTGGCAGGTACGTATTGATGTCCTTTACAGGGTATGTGTCAGTCAATACATACATTACCATGCACCAGTTCTAGGGCAATGCAGTGCATAAAAGATATGAAAACGGTAGCGTCCAACCACTGAAAACCGACTATGACTGGCTTCCAAATTTACATTCAGCGTTCGGGTGATGAGCGTCTGATTCAGTGGCATCTGTTGTGTCATGACACTTGACACGTAAATGATGAATAATGTAATAGGGAAGTTTCATCTAATCCAAACAGTTTATAAAATCCCAAGGGCTTTTATATAAAATTCCTCTATCCTCTTCCTCGGACCAATGGCACAAGAGTATCTCTCGCCATAACAGCAGGGTTTTACGCTGATGTATTAGTGCCTGACGACGGTGTTAAGCGGCTGTCTCGTGATGGATGATGAGGGAGGTAAGTGTGAAGCTGGGCTGTTAGGACACCATGCACAGTTCCGCCGCTGCAGCTTGCAACCAACAACTCTGGGTGGGTGGGTGGCTGTGCTGAATGGCCTGTTGATGCATGATTATGAGGCTCAGGGAGTCAGTGGACATGACCCCGCTACACACTCTGATGAGGAGCACGAGTGTGTCTTGTCCAGTCGCTGACCTTGGTTTGGACAGGGCCGGGGCTGAGGCAGACCGAGGGAGTCGGGAGAAGGCGCTGAGCCGTGACGGTGAAAGGCCAAGACTCTGTAGCGGGCAGCCTCCTCGGGATGGACTAGGGGAGACGGGGTCGCGTGGTGGGAGAGACTCTGGCAGGGTTGAATTAACTGCCCCACAGAGTGGCAATGATTCATGGGGGAGCGAGACATGGAGAGGAGGAGCTGAAGAAATTCTCTGTGTTACTCGTTTTTATGTATTTCTTTACTTATTTCCTCGGTTCATCTCCTGCAGTCTCTGTTAAGTGTCTCAGTGGTACGGCAGGAGAGGATGTCCCATAGTGGTGGTCATGCAGGGAGGGGGAGCACTGTGAGATCGATAAGAGAGTATGGAGATGGGGGCTGACCACGGCCATTAATTGACTGATGTGAAGGTCAGACTCTAAGCAGAGTCGATTTTCTTTTTCAGCTCGGTGGATATTTACATAATTATTTCAGCAATATCTCTCCAAGTGATGTAATTCTGTTAAAGGTGAATTGCTCTAATGCATTATGTAATTAGTGTGAAAAGGAGGTTCCGAATATAATAACGAATGAAACTCCAGTGTCCATTTTTTTATGTTTGATTAACATTTGAAAGCATAGGCTTTACAGATGAATGCATGTGCATTTGTCAATTAAACATAGATAAAAATCCTTTGAAGCCATTTTTTATTAAATCAAATCTATAATTAGATCTAATTGTGGATACATTCTTTGAATCAGTAATTAGCAATGGTGATGTTTTATCAAAGAAAGAGGTATGTTTTAGCGGTGAACAAGCAATGCTGCTGATGATGAGGGTATATACTGTATGTTTATATTCAATCAAGCCTCACAACAAAGAAAAAAAACTAGAATGTTTAAAGGCCAGTTATTTCATGGAACCAGGATACTATGCATTGCATCCTGATAAAGTTCCCTTGACCTTTGGAATTAAAATAGCCCCACATCATCACACCATACTTAGAGATTGGCATGGTGTTTTATTTTTTCATTTATGGCTATGGCTATGGCTATGGCTATGGTTATTTAGCAGACGCCTTTGTCCAAAGCGACATACAAATAAATAACAATACAAATTAAGTTAACAGTGAATAACTACAAACTAGGGAGAATAGTAATATTATCAGTAGAACAATAATTTTAAGCACTAACCTAATGAGAAATAAAACAGTGAAATGAGAATAGCAATCAAATAAGTCACTCAGTTAATTATATATGATAATAATAACTAAAGCATGGTATGGCTAAATTTAAGGACAATAGCAAAATAAATTTCAAATTCTATCAATAGACAAATTATAACAAAACAATACTATTATACAAACCATAACACATCACAAACTCAAAGGACTAAGTGCATATTAAATAAATATGCCTTAAGACCCCTCTTAAAAGATCCAAAGCTGTTGCTGGAACGGAGAGCATTGGGCAACTCATTCCACCAACATGGAACCACTGAAGAATAGGATCTACAATTTGGCCTAGCATGTATGGTTGGTCGACATAACAGACGCTCCTCAGAAGATCGCAATGGGCGGTTGGGAATGTACATCGTGATTAAAGAACTGAAGTAGCTGGGAGCAGATCCAGTCAGTGTCCTATAGGCCAGAGTGAGAGATTTAAATTTAATTCTGGCTACTATAGGGAGCCAGTGGAGAGTAACTAGGAGAGGGGTTACATGTGTCCTCTTTGGCTGATTGAAGACCAGTCGTGCTGCAGCATTCTGAATCAACTGTAGTGGTCTTAATACACAAGCAGGTAGGCCAGCTAACAGAGAATTACAGTAGTCCAGCTTGGAGATAACCATTGCCTGTACAAGAAGCTGAGTGGAATCTTGTGTCAGATAAGGTCTGATCTTCCTAATGTTGTACAGGGTATACCGACATGACTTTGCAATTGAGGCAACATGCTCAGAGAAAGTAAGTTGGTCATCAATTATGACACCCAAGTTACGTGCCGATCTGGTTGGAGTCAGTGAGGATGAATCAAGCTGGATATTGATCTGTTGAGGAATAGCTGTTTTTGCTGGAAACACCAAGAGCTCAGTTTTGGAAAGATTAAGCTGAAGGTGCTGATCCTTCATCCAGATTGAAATGTCCTTCAGGCATGCAGAGATCCGATGGGAAACACTAGAGTCCTCAGGTGGGAAGGATAGGAAAAGTTGAGTGTCGTCCGCATAGCAATGATATTCAAATCCATGAGAGTGAATAATCCCACCTAAAGAAGTGGTGTAAATAGAGAAAAGGAGGGGCCCTAATACTGATCCTTGGGGGACTCCTGTAGTGAGGTCATGAGACTTTGATATCTGTCCCTGCCAAGACACGCTAAAAGAACGCCCTTTAAGGTAAGACTTGAACCAGTCAAGAGCTTTCCCAGAAATTCCCAGTTCATATAGTGTAGAAAGGAGAATGTCATGGTTAACCGTATCAAAGGCTGCAGATAAATCTAACAGAATTAACACTGATGACTGAGCAGAGGACTTAGCTACTCTCAATGCTTCAGTCACAGATAGAAGAGCAGTTTCAGTAGAATGACCACTCTTGAAACCAGACTGCATAGGGTCTAGTAGGTTATTCTGATAGAGGAAGTCACACATTTGCTTGAAGACCACTTTCTCCAAAACCTTTGACAAGAAAGGAAGAAGGGAGACAGGTCTGTAGTTCTTCACATCAGTTGAATTAAGTGTACTTTTCTTCAGCAAAGGCGTAATTCTTGCCTGTTTAAAAGAAGAAGGAACTATTCCAGAACTGAGTGAAGTATTAAATACATGTGTGACTGCCGGTATAATAGCGGGTGCTATAGACTGCAGGAGAGTAGACGGGACAGGATCCAAAGGGCATGTTGTTGGACGGCTTCGCTGAAGCAGTTGAGAGACCGCTTCCTCATCAAGAGGAGAGAAAAAGTCCAATGATGGCATCATGCTAACACCAGGCAGAGTCCTTCTTATAGGGTCATCAAACTGAGCACTTATCTTAGCAACTTTCTCAGTGAAAAATGTTGCAAAGTCATCTGCTGACAGTGAAGTAGCTGATGGCGGTGGTGGAGGATTGAGAAGAGACTTGAACATAGCAAAAAGTTTTCTGCTGTCAGTGGCGTTCTCAATCTTACTCTGATAATATGTTCTTTTTGCAAGTGTGACAGTGGATGAAAAAGATGATAGCATAGACTGGTATTTACTAAGATCATTTCTATCTCCAGATTTACGCCATTTCCTTTCAGCAGCTCTAAGTTCCTTGCGTACTGAGCGTATACTGTTTGTCAGCCATGGATGGCGAGGTTTAGAACGAGTGGGTCTTGTGGAAAGAGGACATGCTGCATTCAGACAGGATGCCAGTGTAGAGCAAAGAGTGTCTGTAGCATCATTAACCTCAAGTGATGAGAATGAGCTTGGAATAGGTAGAGCAGAAGTTACTAATGTTGCAAAATGTTCACTTGAGAGGTTAGAACGAGTGGGTCTTGTGGAAAGAGGACATGCTGCATTCAGACAGGATGCCAGTGTAGAGCAAAGAGTGTCTGTAGCATCATTAACCTCAAGTGATGAGAATGAGCTTGGAATAGGTACAGAAGTTACTAATGTTGCAAAATGTTCACTTGAGAGGCTTCTGAGGTTCCGTCGGAATGACATCGTCGGAGCAGGAACTGTAGGGTTATCAAGGAGACGCACAGAGAATCTAATGAAGTAATGATCTGATACATGTAGAGGATTAACCCAAACGTTGTCTGCAGTACAGTTACGTAGCAGAATCATATCAAGATCCTTACCAGCCTTGTGAGTAGGAGGACTGTGAACACGTGTTATACTAAAGGAGGAGAGTAAGGACAGGAAGTCAACTGAAGAGGAGTTGTCCAGATGAATGTTAAAATCACCAAGGATCAACAGAGGGCACGTATCCATTGGAATAGCAGACAGTAGAATGTCCAACTCATTCACAAAGTTGCCAAGCTGTCCTGGAGGGCGATAAATAACCACCAAGTATAATTTGTATGGTTCAGTTATCATGATGGCATGATATTCAAATGAGCTGTGGTTTTGAGTCGGTAGCAACTGAGTAAACCTCCAGTCATCAGAGATCAGAAAGCCTATTAGCTGGTTTCATGCTCATTGAGCTCAATGCAGACCGGAATTAACTGGCCTTAATAAAAAAGATCTGCCTGCCTCTATGGGAATTTAACATAGGGGTGCAAACACTTGTGACCCCTGTATTTTTAGGAAAAGCATGTATTTATTTATGATACATTATTCATTCACAAAGAAAATTGGTGTCCTTAAAGGTTGGATATTTCCTCATTTTTTTACTTAAGGCATTAAGATAAATTTTCAAAAGATGATTTTATACTCCTCCTTTTAGTACTTACTTAGTACATACTTATGAGCATCACTGTGTATATGTATAAACAAGATACATATTGTAGACATACTGTAGACACGTTTATACATCTTCTTCCATTCTCTGACAGTGCTCAGCCACAGTCATCTCACCACACACAAAGTGGCAGTTTGCCATTGACCAACACAATGTCTTTGCTGCTAGCATGGACTCATTTTCAAACTCTACCCCATACGTAAGGGATAATCAACGACGCGCCGTGCGTTTATAGGAAAATAATGCACGTTCGAAGTGGTAATAAGGACCCGACGCCGCAGGCGGAGGGGACTTTACACTTCGACCACGACTCTACACTTTACACCACGCACGGCGCGGAGTTGATTATCCCGCTTATACCACTGCTACTATCACTTTCGTTTATATTGCCGCTGTCTTAGATACAACGTTGTTGTTTTTACCGTTACATTGACATTGGCGAATTAATATTCAAGTGTAATAAGCCCAAAAGTAGGGAACTACTTCATAGCCGTGCGGTATATAGAAAAATAATGCACGTTCCAAACAGCGCATCACAATAGGACATTTGACCAAGCAGTGGTATAAAGTAAGTTTAATGAGCTTGTTGGCTGTACAAAGCAAACACACAGACAGACAAAAATGGATAATGGTAATGGATCTGGACTTATCAATGTTGAAGGGAACTTGTAATTACACAGATACACATGGCTTTGATTATATAATATTACACACACACACACACACACACACACACACACACACACACACAGACACAGACACACACACACACACACAGACACAGACACACACACACACACACACACACACAGAGAGAGAGACACACACACACACACACACACACACACACACACACACACACACACACACAGTCCGCACACTTACATTTCAGGGAATATGGACTACTCCACTCTAGTTGTGTTTGTGGGGCAAGTGGGCAGGGTGATCATGCAGGACTAGCTCAGACAGATGGATTCATGGATGGCCCGGGTGTAGTGGAGGCTGTGTGGCTCTTGTCCAGGCACTGCGCTGTGCCTGATAAACTCAGCTAAGCTAAGATAAGCCGCGAGCTGATAGAGCAGGGCCTGGAGGAGATAGAGATGCTGGGGAGGGGGATAAAGGGCCGTTCACACACCAAGAAGGATAGCTGTAACAGCCAATCAGAACCCATCACATTTTAGACATCACATTCATTAACACAAGGACAGATTTTTTCTTTTATCGTTACAGTTATCGTTACTGGTGTGAGCGGCCCTTAAGCCTATACGTGATCGCCATCCCCAAACTCTCTCACACACGCACACATACACAGACACACATACACAGACACACACAGACACACACAGACACACACACACACACACACACACACACACACACACACACACACACACACACACACACACACACACACACACACACACACACACACACACACACACACACACACACACTCACTCACACAAAGTGTACACATACCACATGCACATACACTCAGTTAGAGGGCTACATCTCTTAGCGTCACCCCTTCTGCCTCAGGCACAACACGTAGCAGAGCACACGTAGAGATCTCAAAAGCCCTGCATGCTCCTGTTCATGACTGTGAGGACAGTGCCTCAGTGCCTCAGGAATATCCAGTGAAGCCATGAACCAGGAATGTGACATTATAGCCAGCAGGCCATCTGGCTTGAGGCACTCCAGTGGTGGCTTATATGCATAGCCCATTGATCATGACAAGCATGTATCTAGTTCCTATGCTGCTTTCTGTGTGTGTGTTCATTCAGCTGCCAGAGAGCATGGTTCCTAAGATAGTAACACAATATATTACGTATATAGACACACACGAACACATACACACACACACACACACACACACACACACACACACACACACACACACACACAGACATGTACAATATATATTCCCTCTGTGAAAAGTCCATCTTTGACCCATAATTGTGGTATATGTGAAGCAGACCTCAGTGTGTCAGAGGGTCTTAAGCATTCCTCGGCTCCTGGGATCTCACACAGAGCATCTCTGCGCCGTTCCCTCTATCAGCCGGGGGAGATGGAACACGTTCTCCATGTTCAAGACTAGAAAAAAAACTATACACAAAACACACACCCACCACACACACCCACACACCCCCAGTGCTGAAGATAAGAAGCAATAACATATTTGAGGATTTGAGAGCTTTGCTTGTTCTATATCTCGCTTGAGTGATGCAGGGGAGGGACGCATGCCAACTCTGATCCCTCAGGAAATGAAGAGAGCGAGCCTCTCCCTCAGCCCCTCAGCCCCTCAGCCTCTCATCCCTTCACAGTGACTTGGGTGTTGGGGGTGCTGACGGTGTTGGTGATACTATCTGGCACAACTCGTCCAGTCTGGTAGCGCACTGTGCTGTGCTGTGCTGTGCTGTGCTGCTACGGGTTTTAGCAGGTTTAGCCTCCGTATAAGTTCTCCGCAGTGGGCATCCCGCGGTGGGCATCAACAGAAGAAACTCCTCCCCCCCCACCCCACCCTCCCCCCGGCACTGGGTGATCATCTTTGTACTCCAACTGGCAGGCTGGTTGGCAGCAGAGTGACGGCAGTGTGGGCATTGTTGCTGTGTGGCACGCATCTTCTCGGTCGCCCCCAGGTTTCTCCATGGCGATATGTATGTAGGAGCGGTGAGGAGTAGTGCCGTGTTATGTGGGTGGTGGGGTTCCGGGGGGTGGGGGGTGGCGGGGGGGGCAGTCCATTTGCCAGCTGGTGCCTCTCTCTTTGGCATGTAATGAGTTTAGTTGTGAAACGGCAGTGAGAGCCTCTCTCCCGCACCCTCTGGGCTCCAGGTGTGACAGCACTGTTTTTGAATAGGACACTCTTGAGAATCTCCATCAGTCTAATTTCCCCCCGCCGCACAGCTTGCATTCTTCCCTGAGGAAGCCACTTCTTGGATCCCGGTGGCCTGCTGGAAATGGCTAATCTAAAGAGATTGGAGAGTGCGGGAGAAATGACAGAAAGAAAGCGAAGGGATAAAAGCACAGCGGGCCATTTAGTGGTCTGGGCAGCTCTTGCACTCTGCTAAATTGCTCACTTGACCCCCTCCACAGGATAGGTTTTGGTGGAGATTACTGTGGAAGCTGTCCCTAATGGCAGATAAATGAATGGCAGTACCGGGGGGTGGATATCTGTGTGTGTGCGTATGTTTGTGTTTGTATTTGTGTTTGTGTGTGTTTTTGTGTGTGTGTGTGTGTGTGTTTGTGTGTGTGTGTGTGTGTGTGTGTGTGTGTTTATGTTTGAGTGTGTGTGTCTGTGTATGTGTGTGTGTGTGTGTGTGTGTGTGTTGGCGTTATATATGACATTAATATACTGCAGAGTGCAAAACGTCCGCTCTGGTATGACGGGACAGTGGACTGCGGACAGGACTCCTCTGGTGTGGACAGTCAAGGCCGTTCTCTGACATGCCGTCATCTTCACCCCGGAAAAAACATGTCAAGTCTCATCTTGAGACGTGGCTGATTTTGGGAGCAGAGTGCTGAGTCGGATTCTGCTCCTCTGCCTTGCTAACATAGCTAGACTCTGAAAGGAAAAAATATTTCAGTTTGGAATGGCCAACGTGCAAGTGTTACCTCTTGCCCGTGTTTTTTTTTTTTGTCAGAAGTTTCACTTTGCATTTTTGCATTTTTTTGCATGCCTAAAATAGGATTTGCAACGGTAGTGAAGATCAAAGTACACACATGCCTCCATAACCACATTCATAATCTCTGCTGGGGATTGTTATGAAGTGCAGGCAATGGGAAATTAAATTGCATGGCAAGTATGGTAACAATGAATACATAAGACTGGTTGCCATTCAGAGACTGAATGAAAGAGTATCTGAGACATTGTTGTAGGTGTGTAGTGGTTGTAGATGTGTCTGTTCAAAGGCACCATGTCCCATTGAAAAACTGAAGAATTAATTGAGTGACCCAAAGAATCCAGAGACAGAAGAGAGTGAGAAACAAGACTGGATTCCACAAAAAGACAGTGTTAAGCATGAAGAATGACCCACAATTGAACATTTCTTCTAAATTCTCAAGAGACTGGAAAATTTGCAACACTCGGTGTGAATAGTTCACAAAAATATATTTGATTTATTAGTAATAAAATAGAAGGAATCCCTTGCCACCTCATGTTCCTCATCAATCATCAACTCATATTCTCAGTCCGTCTCCAGTCCACTTAAAGACTGGCCTTCGGGCACTGAGAATATAGCCTATTAACGGCTTGTTGGAGTGTTAATAATCTACAGAGGCTTCTCATCAGGGCCGTCATGTTTTAAGATTAGTCACCCTCCTCTGCATGAGTGTCGTTCTCTGTGATGCAAAGGAGCCTGGGGTGTCTTAAGTGAATCAGCACAGCCTTACTTCCTCTCTGTTCTCAGTGTTATGTCCATTAAGGTAATGCTCCTCTCTCTCTCTCTCTCTCTCTCTCTCTCTCTCTCTCTCTCTCTCTGTAGGCCCTAGTGAGCTTGACCTTAGTTTGCTGTCAGACACCACAAGCCTGACAGAGGCAGACGAACCCTCCAAACTTGATGAGCAGGTAAGTAGCATTCGTTTCTGTGAGACATGTGTATGCTATGAGGCATGCATCACATATGAGTATAGCAACACGTTGTTTTACCACTCTCTTCTATCTGTTGTTTTACAACTCTCTTCTATCTGTTCAACTCTCCCCTCTCTTCTCCCCTCCGCCTGCGTACTGCTTGTATCTGACCGCTTTAGAATTATGTAAATTTAAGAAATTGATGAAATATAGCTTCATTGTATCTCCCATGAGGCATAATGGTTTATGTCCCTTTGGCATTTAAGCTTCTATTACGATTGCCTCGGAACGCTCTTTGCCTTTTTGTTCACAAAACGTTTGGATTCACATTCACGTAAGTATTCAGATTGTCACCCATTTCAAAAAAAGGAGAGAGAGAAAATGAGATACATTGAATTGCTGTGCTGAGTCAAAGACAGACAGAGAGAGAGAGAGAGAGACTGAGAGTGAAGCTCAAGCGTTTACTGGCAGTGTAGAATGTGGCAGTGAGATCAACAAGCAGCTTACAATGTCTGCATTATAGCACCAGCGAATATCCATCTCCCTCCTGCACAAGCCCTCCACTGCTCTGCTCTATTGACACAGAACAACAGCCCCATGAGCAGCACATGAGCTCAGTCTCCTCCACTCACCATCTCCCTATAGGATGCCTGCACACACCACTAGAGACCTTTCTGCTCATCTCTCTACACGTATGGTCATCATTCATATGGCATTATTGCTTAAATATGAATTTGGGATGCTGTTATTTATGAATATGAAAGCCAGTATCCACACAAGAAGGCTAACAGTATGTGCATGTTGAGTAGGTATTCATTCAGTTCCATAAAGTCCCCCTCCACTCACCATCTCCCTGTAAGATGCCTGAACACCACTAAAGACCTTTCTGCTCATACCTCTCTAACATTTGTGTTCATTATTCATATAGCATTATGGCTTAAAGATGTATTTGATGCTGTTATTTATGAATGTGAAAGTAAGTCAGTATCCTCAAGCACTGCTGAGGCTAACAGTATGTGCATGCAGAACTGTTGAGTACTGTAGGTATTCTTTCAGTTCCATAAAGTCTCTTCAGTGACCATGATTGTGCTCAAATCACTGCCACCATTTATACTGTACATAGCTTTGCATGGATAAGACCACCTGCACAGCAATCATCTGTACCCTGCTGCGGCACAAATATCCCTGCATGCAACCACACGTTGCTACTTAAATGGTGACCACCAATTGTAGTTGACCTGCTCAGGAAGACAAATTGCTGTGATATTTTAAATCAACATCTGCTGTCCAGCAGACGAATGGCTTCAATTTCCGGCCGCCCAAGCCGCCCTTTTGAATTCAGTGGAACTTTGAATGTTTTTTTTAAATTCATGAGCTCGTTTGTGTGTCAGGCTGCTCCTTTTCTACCTTCACACATTAGGTCTATAACAAGCTGATGCCTCTGAAGTGTTTTTGCTTTGGTCCAGACTGTACCGTACATGCAGTGTCCAATTAAACTCCGCCATCCTCCTATATATACGATAATTGTCCAATTATTTCGGTGAGCTGTACAAATGAGACGTGATGGCGAGCGCATTGGCAGTGCCACTTCCTCCCCACTCACAGCACCAGTGTGGCTGCACCCTCACCAACACGCCCTGAGACCCATGGTTAGTGTCCCTCGTTGGTGGAACGCACTACCTGTTCCTACTAGAGTAGGGACATCCCTCGCCATCTTCAAAAATGTTCTGAAAACCCAGCTCTTCAGAGAACATCTCCTCTCTCATAGCACTACTGCAGACAATTGCACTCATTGATGCACTTATTTACACTCATTGATGCACTTATTGCGGTTTTTAATTTGTTGTTAGAAGTGCTCTAAAAAGCTTAAATGTTTTTACCACGTTATAAAGTCACTTTGGTTGAAAAGCGTCAGCCAAATGTACTGTAATACATATAAAATGTAATAAAACCCAACACCAGTTGTGGCACATTTCAGCTCCTCAGCCAAAGACCTGTCGCTGCCCACTCTGCCACATGGTGCCTGTGTCCTTGAGCCCCAGATGGGACCCGTTTACACCTATAGAGGCTGTTTCATCCATCACAGAGACTTACTGTATCACTTCATCAGCAGCAGCTCTCTCTACAAGGAGACGACACACTCTCTGACCTCCAGCGCGTCCATTTAAGATTATTAGTTAGATAGATAGATAGATAGATAGATAGATACTTTATTGATCCCCAAGGGGAAATTCAAGTTAGTTAGCTCAGATCACAACCGAGAGAAGCACTGTGAACTCAACACAACACGGACGTCGTCGTGTAGTCCTAATGCTGTGTTTGGATGTCATCCATAGACAGTAAAAGATCAAATGTAATCTGGTAACATGAAACGTCAGTAACCTCTGAGCATCTGCACTTTGACATGTTATTATAATACGCTGAGTACCTGACTCTTCAGCTTGGTCTTGATTCTAGGTATTGTACTTACAGTATTACAGTCTTACAGTATGTAGTGAGCAGCCTTGTTATCTAATGGATGATGTAGAATGATCAGAAACTCAGGTGCACTGTGTCCTGCCTCACAGACCTGTCACCTGGTTATTCTGTCGACTGCTTCGTTATCCACACACGCTTGTGAAAAAGGCATCTGCCAAATAGCATAACCACAACCATTGCATAACCATATTGTCTTTTTTTGGTATGGTCGTACTGTTCGTCTCGCCAGTGCACAATGGAGTGGCCTTGTTTAATGTGACTCAGTGTGTGTGTGCCTCCAAAACAGCTTGCTGTAATGGCCCGCCCTTCAGAACTAATCAGCCAGCTGGAGTTGAGGCTGCACGCGCTGGGATGCTGACCGCCACTGCCCAGAGCTCTGAGAGCCTCACAACTCATTTGAGCCATGTGATGCTGGCCAGAGCAGCACTCCCCTCTTCCCAAGTCCCTTGGTCTTTTTTTGAGACATGAGCCTTGTTTTTGTTCCAGAGCCTCAGCTGCTTTTTTTGCACGGACAGGGGAGAGTGAGCAAGGCAGCTTAGGTCTGTCTCTTTGAAACTGCAGCTGCATCTCTGAATCTACTTTGGCTTTGAAGGGCCAAAGCATGTCAAATAACACAAGCACCTCACAGCTGTGTGTGTGTGTGTGTGTGTGTGTGTGTGTGTGTGTGTGTGTGTGTGTGTGTGTGTTTGTGTGTGTCTCAAACAGCGTGCTTGTGGGTCTCTCTGTATGCATGATTCTGTGTGTGCTTGAAGGTCTAGACAGAGTGAATGTCTGTGTGGATTAATGAGGGTGTGTTCCACTTTAACCATCACCACACACATGCATGCATACCCCTTACACCACACAAACACTCTGAGGAAATAGGCCCCCCCCCCCCCACACACACACACCACAAACAGAAAGCAGTCTCTCCACCAGCCTCACCCGCCCACACAGTGACCGTGTCATCTGTGGCCACCCGTGGGCCCCTGCAGGCACAGCCAGTCCCCGTGTCTCCGTCTGAGCTCAACAGGCGGCAGGCCACCCCACACGATGCCCACCACACTGCCCACCCCACAAGATGCCCCCTGCCCACTCATGCCCACCCCACAAGATGCCCACCCCACTTCCCACCCACAAGATGCCCACCACACTGCCCACCCCACAAGATGCCCACCCCACTGTCATACTGTGTGTGTGTGTGTGTGTGTGTGTATGTGGCTGAGCTGCAGGTGTGTGTGCTCGTAATGGGGGGTGGAGGCAAAAGAAGAGGGATGGAGAAACTCTGTGTTGCTTCCCCCACTCTCACCCGAGAATGTAGAAGTATTTGGTGCCCAGGCTGCTCGTGCTGTGCTTTGGGTAAAGGGGACATTCTTAATGGAGTGTGGTTGCGTAAGTCTCTTTCACCCAGGCGACCGGGGGAAATTGAGAGTGAGAGGGGTAGACAGGGGTAGAGGGAGAGAGAGAGAGAGAGAGAGAGAGAGAGAGAGAGTGATAGTGTGAGCTAACAAGAGATGGAGAAAGTGAGGTTGTGGAGGAAGATGGAGGACGTGTGCTAGTGCCGAGACTTCCTCTGTTGCCCACGCCTGTGGGATCTCCGCTCAGCACTGGACTCTGGCTCGGCGGCCGGCCCCGTGGACTGTTCACGCCGCACTACTCTGTGAACGGACACTCACACTCACACGGAACAGGAGTGGAGGAGAGGAGGTGGCACGGGAGAGGAGGAAGAGGAAGAGGAAGAGGAAGAGAGAGCTGAGTGACGTTTCCCAGAGCGGATGTTGTGTGTGTGTGTCCCTGCTCCCCTCTCCAGTTGACCCGTGTTTGCCTCGTTCCGCTTCACTTCCCCCCAGCTAATGAGGGATGGCGATGAGCGGAGCGCAGAATGTCCTCGTGGAGATAACGTTACCTCTGCCTTTTTAAGTTCCTCACATATGCACCACTAATAACCTAAGGTGAATCACAGACCATGTTTACCGGAAAACATGGTCTGTGATTCACCTTAGGTTATTAGTGGTGCATATGTAGCCAGATGATTTTTATTTGTGTGTGTATGTGCGTGTGTGTGTGTGTGTGTGTGTGTGTGTGTGTGTGTGTGTGTGTGTGTGTATGTGTATGTGTGTGTGTGTGTTTGAAAGGGGGGAAGGAGGATGAGCCCCCCTGAGCCTCCCTGTCTCCCATGTGACTCATTGCACCAGCTGGCATGCCCACATGACCAACTGGCTCCTCGCTGCTGCCACCCTTCTGGACTCTCCTCCTCCTCCTCCTCCTCCTCCTTCGAGCCACTCGGAGTCTGTGTCACCACCCGTGCCAGCCTGCAGATCGACACACAGCCAGCTTCTCCTCTCGGCCGCCACCTCCCCCACTCCCCGTCTCTGACCACTCCCCTCCGCCCCCCCCCCCCCCCTCCCCATCAGACGCCGACCACCACAGGTCACTGACCACCGCAGGTCACTGACCACCACCAGCTCCATTTGGGCAGCGCCAGGCCCCGTCGCTACCACACACACACACCATGAGTCCGTCCTCCACACACTCTAGTCCAGAGAGTCACTCTCCGAGCCCACGCCAGCGCCATTATGGTCTGTGTTGTGTTCTACAGGAAGCCCACTAAAGCAGAGTAAAGTACTGCCGCCCTGCCCCAGCCTCTAATGTGGCATTTAAAGGTTTGCTGTTTTTTGACATAAAAAAGCACATGACCTTTTAGCCAGTTTGTTATTCGCCGTCGTGTGCCCTATATGTCTGTGGTGCTCCTGCCAGAGCAGTACGATAAGAGCAGCGCTGGATTCATTAGCAGTCGGAGGGAGTGTGTGTGTGTGTGTGTGTGTGTGTGTGTGTGTGTGTGTGTGTGTGTGTGTGTGTGTGTGTGTGTGTGTGTGTGTGTGTGTGTGTGTGTGTGTGTGTGTGTGGCTGAGCTGCAGGTGTGTGTGCTCGTCGTGGGGGGTGGAAGCAAAACAAGAGGGATGGATAAACTCTGTGTTGCTCCCCCCGCTCTCACCCTCCCCGCGCGCTATGCCATCAGCCACCAGGCTTGTGCTCTCAAGGGAAAGAATGGGATCTATTTCTATCTCATGTTTTTCTTCTCTTTCTTCTGTCTTTCTTATCAACCTCTCTCTCTCTCTCTCTCTCTCTCTCTCCCTCTCTCTGTCTCCTGTCTCTCTCTCTGACAGGCAGATGAAGAGGTGGCAGCATGTGCAGGGTGTTCAACAGAGAGTGAGTATTTGGCCCACATTAAGTGCTATGATGTGATGTGATGTGATGCGATGTAATGTGATGTGATGTGATGTGATGTAATGTGATGTGTGTGTGTGCGCGCGCGTGTGTGTGTGTGTGTGTGTGTGACAACTATTGTTAACTATTCTATGCCATTCATGAGAGAATGAATGTTTTGGGTTATGGTGCATCAGTTCAACCTCTCCCTGTAAGTATGTGTTAACCTTTGCAGATACAGTACGTGCAACCCCAGCTTTTCTAAAATAAATAGTGTGCTCTCAAGCCTGCAGTCAGTCCAAACACACACACACACACACACACACACACACACACACACACACACACACACACACACACACACACACACAGTCAGTCTGGCAGTCATCATTGGATGTCTGTGGTTCTTCTGAAGTCACCACTGAAGTGTGGACGGAGATGAGCATCAGCAGAAAGGATGTGCTTCTCTTCTCATTGAGCTTGGGGTGGAAGTGAGGAAGAGCCTTTTCTGTTTCCAGGCACCTCTTTGTCTTTGTCAGTCCGTTAAAGGTACGGCGAGGCATTTTAAACAGCACAGGGAGAGCTGGATGAATACGAATAAGCAACTCTGCCCAGAAACAATGTGTAGAAACAAAGAATTCTAATCAAATCACCTTCTTGACAGGCATCAGTAAGCAGCCCGTCCTTATTCCCTGGCCATGTTGACATTCCTGCATGCATAAACTGGTGTTTGTTGTTTGCCTCCGCTTTTCATTTTATTGTTCTCTCAGCAGTCGGCATGCCGGTGGATCCGAAGAAACCAAAGGTCATCTTCGTGATCGGTATGTTTCTCTGGGTAAAGCAATTAAAAAGCATCTCACCTGCCTCATTGTTATCACGGCATCTCATTAGAGGCCCTTCACCCGGGACAGAGAGCGCTACTGTGTGTGTGTGTGTGTGTGTGTGTGTGTGTGTGTGTGTGAGAGAGAGAGAGAGAGAGTATGAGAGGGGCTGCCATGTTATCTGTATCTGTGTGATGCCATGATACATTTTCATTAATTACGCTGTAAATAAAATCCACGTGGCAGCATTGTCTCCTGACAGGCAATCAGACAGAGGGTGGGAGATGGGGGGGGGGTATGGGGAGGGAGAGAGGGAGGAAAACAGACAGAGAGAGAGAGAGATAGAGAGAGAGAGAAAGAGAGATAATGCAACAGTGTGAGTCAGTGTACAATTCCTGGAGCATTGGTAAGATAGAAAGAAGAGAAGAGAAGAGAAGAGAAGAGGGCGGGAGCGGAGACAACCAAATGAGCTCCCAGCTGAGTGGCGCGGCGCCGCTGTCCCCCGGTCCCAGGTGCCGTGTGCCGGCGCACTCTAATGGGCCTGGGGACGGGAGCACGGAGCAGCGCGGAGCAGCGCGGAGAGAGGCAGACTGTCTACTGCATCTGTGGAGGGAGAGCAGAGAAGACGTCCCCTCCCCACTTCCCCCTCTCTCAGAAGTCTCTCTCCTGCAGAGACACACTGAGTCACCCCAACTAAAAAATAAATAAATAAATAAAAACACACAAAGCACACGCACTCTCGAAAAATGAGAGAGAGGCTGTGTGTGGAGAGGAGGGGGTGTGAAAGGCAGAAGTAGTATAGGGGGAAAGTGCTAAGAGCGCAGGAGAGAGAGAGAAGTGATAGAGAGGGTGAAGTCGGGTAGCTGGAGCTTTCTGAGTCGCCGGATGGTGCTTATGTAAGTGGCCTCCCCTGCTCACTGGCCAGAAACCAACAAGAGGATGAATGAGAGAGGAGGAGGGGGAGGGGGGGCGCCAGGGTATGACTGGGTCAGGGACTCGCCTACCTGGGCTGAATGAATGGGTGGAAGACCGCTGTTGATGCCCTCATTCCAGCCAGCAGCGCTCTCCTTTCTTACTCACACTACCTGTCCTCTGAGCTGTCAGTCAAAATGGGTGACAGACAGACTGTCAGGCAGAGAGCTTCATCGTAGAGCTGCCCCTTGACTGACAGGAGGCACCTCATGAATTTTCTGGAGCCTCATAATATTGCCGGGTGCTTTTAATGGTCTCCCGGAATCCCGCTCTTTGCGGGAATATGGAAATGAATCAATCAGTGGATCCAATCCTGGTGTCATGATTGCCTGTGTCTGTGTCTGTGTCTGTTCAGATAAGCAGTCAGTGTGCCCTTATCTAGGTGATGCACACCATTTTCCAGGTGGGCCTCAGACTGGAGTGATAGCCCTGTAATTATAAAGCCTGTTGCACCCGCGCCACAGTGCCAAGGTGCAGTCCCAGTGTGAAACACGTGGATAAATATTTCATATATTCAAGGCTCCCTTTGTCTCTGCTCCAGTGGCTCTGCTTGTAAAAAAAAAAGTCCACATCTGAATATGCAGTATTTTGGTCAACCTTGATGGCTGCTGAATTCATTTGAACAAAGACAACTATTGCCTTGCAAATTCTTTTGCACCTTCACTATCAAGAAAGTAAAGGGGTGGTGGTGGTGGGGGGGGGGGTTGTCTCATTTGGGAGGACCGTCCAGGTTTCTGCATTCTCTCTAGACCCTCAGCATGTCTGTCTGTCTGTCTGTCTGTCCGTCGTAAGTCTGCTTTAATGAAGCAGCCCTCAGAGCAGGCTAGGGGTGGGTGCTCACTAGCCTGGCTAGCGCCTACCACTTCTCAAATGAGACGTGGTCTGGCAACCAGACGTTCGTTTTCTCGTATTTTAAAAAAAATGTCCAGATCCGTTCATTGGGCGCCACGGATGTCTATCAAATGCGTCTGTGCATAGCTCATCATGGTCTTGCTTTCTCCCCTGTTCTGTGATTGGTCGCCAACATCAGGCGGAAATTTGGGTGTTAGTTTCCAGACTGCCTTACAGTAGCTGCGTGATTGAAATCACCGCGCAAGGCAGGATGGGAACACCCAGGCTAGGTGCTCACACGAAGGGAGTCAGATGCAGCCATGCAAGGCGTGCTGAGAATCCCCACCCAGGGCCTCCTCAGTGGGGTCTGAGATGGTTCTGGACTCTAGAGAGCCCAAAACAAGGGGTCTAGTCAGGGTCCTGGCCAGCGGTTCTGAAGGCAGTGTGTGTCACTGGGAGACATTGCTACAGGTGGTACACACAGACGTGGCCTGTGCTGCAGTAGGTGTGGAGTCCGGGGAGTTACAGT